>NC_053390.1:628280069-628588374 GCF_905171765.1 Bufo bufo
GACGCATTACTTTGGTCATCTAGGATAGCGTACACATTGATGGCTTTGTCTCTGCAGCCCTTTGGGTATACTTTTGTTAGGCAGATTTTTGAGCAGGACCTGCCGCCTATGAGTCCTTTACAGACTTCAGTGCATTGTGAAGTAACTGCTGGTGGGTTAGCTTCAGAGTTACTTTCCTCCCCGCCATGCTCTCTGGCACTGTTACTCTGTGATGAGGTCCATGGGAAAGGCCCAGGATGTAAGGCCGTGTTGTGATCTGAGTTGTTGCATTCAGTGCATTTTACACTAACCTGACAGTCTTTGGCAATATGTGATGTTGATGAGCAGCACTTGTAGCAGATGCGGTTCTCCTTGAGGAAGGCTTTGCGATCTCCTATGGACATTTCTCTAAAGGCTCTGCACTTCAGAAGAGGGTGTGGCTTCTTGTGTAGAGGGCACTGCTTACCAGGATCTTTGACTGTTTCGTGGCTGGCGGAGCTGTAATGCCTGTAAGAATCTGCAGGTGAAATGTTAGTTTTGTGCACTGCCACTGATCCTTTGTGTGGTCTGTGGTCATAGGGAGTGGCACAAGACTGTGATAGATCAAAGCTAGGGTCATTACGAATATTGGCCTCTAGCCTTACAAAGTCAACAAACACACTGAAGGGAGGGAATGGCACATTGTGGATATGTTTGTACCTTGACCCGTGGGAGACCCATTTCTCCTGCAGGTTGTGGGGAAGCTTTAATACAATCGGTTTGACACCTCTGGCAGTGTCGAGGAAAGCAAGCCCCGGTAAATCCCCTTCGGCTTTGGCAACCTGTAATTCCATCAGTAGATCACCTAAATCCCTAAGTTTCTGGAACCCTTTGCTAGATATTCTAGGGAATTCGTCAATTCTTTTAAACAACGCATCCTCTATGACCTCTGCAGAACCATAACATTCCTCAAGTCTATCCCAGATCATTTTTAGGCCAATCTCTGGGTAGTTTATATTAATATCCCTGATTCTCTTGGCATGTTCTACAGAGTCTTTTCCAAGCCGATCTACAAGGAAGTCTATCTCCTCACTGTGTGACAGACCCAAGTCTTTTGTAATGTTATAAAAGGAGGCCCGCCATGCTCTATAGTTTTCAGGGCGATCACTGAACTTCGCCAGTCCCTTTGTAACTAGCTCACGTTTAGTAAAGAACCTGGCAAAGTCTATTGTGCTATGGTTACTACCAAGGTTGGTTGGAGGTGGAAAGTCACAGTGAGAATGTGGTGGGCGATCATACCTGTATGGAGTCTCTGACTTAGTCCAGTCCATATCATACCGTCTTGTGGGATAAGGTCGTTCTGCAGGCTGGACTGGAAGCTGGCTTCCTTGGTGTGCAGGGAAGTTAGCTGGAGTTTTGTCACATGGCTCTGGGTTCTCTTGTTTATAGGACTGGGATCCGAGTGTGACTCTTTCTTTTGGACGGTATGATTCTTCTGTGGCATAGGCGACGTCTTCGGTTCCTGGGAATGGATCAGCATTGCCGTTTGGTCTAGAGTGTTGACGGACGTACTCTGAAGTGCGTTGTACAGGATCTTGCTGGCCGAGTTCTGGGCTAAGCACACTGCGGGGACTTCCGGTTTTCGTGTATTCCATTGCTTCCAAGAACTCTGCTTCAGCTATGGCGGCTGCCGTTTCTTTCTCTACGGCGAGTTTCTCTAGCTTTGCATCTAAGAGGACCTTTTGCATGTCTATTGAAGCCTGTTGCTTTGCTTTCTCAGCCTCTAGCTTTGCTTTCTCAGCCTCTAGCTTTGCTTTCTCAGCCTCTAGCTGTGCCTTTTCTTCTTTCATCTTCATTTCCAGCTGTGCCTTTTCTTCTTTCATCTTCATTTCTTGTTCGGCAAAGGCTGCTTTGACCTTCGCGGCTTCTGCCTTTGCGCGGGCAATGGCAGCCGCATTGCTAACGGAAGACGACTTAGTGGAACCATCCTTCCTTGATCTTGTCATGTAGCTTGATACTGTGCTACACGACATGGTGTTGGTGAAGACACTTTACTGCGTGGAGACTACTGTGCTGTGGAATGTCGGCCGCTGTACTTAGAGAGCGGTCACAGTATGCAATCAAATGTGTCTACATTGCTTGAAGCGGCTGTCCCCTTGCAGCACTGGACTGTATAGAAGTCGCTGTGGTGTCCGTTTGCAGATATTGCGTGGACCGTAACAGACTTCTGTGTAGTCAGGTGCGTCTCTCTCGCTAGAAGTCGTCGTTTACTGTCCTGTTCTCAAAACATGTACCCCCGGGGTCTGTATGCAGTTCAACAGGCAGATATCACCATTCTACTAGTTAATAAGATGAGACTTGTTTCTGTAGTCTGTGGTTTTTATTAACCGGCAGTAGATAAGGTAAACTATAGGAAAATGAACATACAAGAACTGAGTATACAGTACAGTGTACACAAAACTAATACAAAAACATGAAATAATCCCTTACCGACGATGCTTTAGCAAGAGACACACAATGAGTAGCTGCTCCTTCCATGAGGTGAAGAGAAAAGGAAGCAGGAGCCTGTCTCTTTCCCAGAAAGCACTGTGAGCAGGAAGTCAGGTGACCTAATGAATATGCATAACTTAACAAGGCAAAAGATGCACTTACAGATAAAGGTCACTAGATGGTGCTGAAGGCACACAAATGAACAGACTATGCAATAGTGAAGACAACACAGTCACAGTTCATCAACTCCAGTCCTCAGGGCCCACCTACAGGTCATGATTTGAGAATATCCCACAGATGAATGCCTGTGGTAAGTCCTGATGCACTGACACTAATTATATCAACTGCTCAATACTAAGGAAATCCTGAAGACACGACCGGCAGGTAGGCCCTGAGGACTGGAGTTGAGGAAGTCCACAGAAGAAGGAGCTGATACAACATAGCTCCGAAACGTGTCTGGTTGCCATCCAATATCTCAAACATATAGCAGAGGATTTACCATGTTATGCCGGCATAGACAACTATCTTGAAAATTACCAAAGATACTGCAACACAAAAGGAAACCTGTGTGAAAATTTCCACTTCCTTCACCTCTCAAGCCTCCTTTACTCCTCAGCCAGTAGCGGAGAAGCACAGCAACAACAAATCCCACGAGACGACAACTGAATCTTAAAGCTAGTAGCCAAGCCGAGGATCTCGGAGGTAAGCGCTCAGTAGCTATTACACATGTGGGACGCCACACAGCAAGTGCTGACACCCAGAGAAACCCTACTATAACAGTACCGCCTAAAGTTTGTGGAGGTTAAAGAACGAAGTTGTGTTGTGTTTATATCTTAAGATCAAAAACAGTTTGCTACTATGCAATCATCCTACCAATACCATTCGATTCTAATTGGATGAACATTATAACTACGGGTATACATCATTATGTATAACATCACCAACCATTTCATTGCATGCGTGACCCCGAACAGTGGTCATTTACATATATGGACAACCAATTCTCGCAATACTATGTATATGATCGCCTTGTTTTAATACAATTGTTTTAGTCCAGCATCCGGATTTTATTGTAAAGTGTGAATATATTATATTGAATTTTAACACCATTGATATATTGATTCATTTTTATTATTAAAAGTGCTTCCAGCGTGAAAGAAAGATAGTGAGTGCCGATCGTCTATTTTTACTGCATTCCTTATATACCAATTGAAATACTTCAGATCGATAATCATCCAGAGAGCTCCTAATGTCTTAGGAACCAGAAAAACTGGTGAGTAGATCCGTAAGCCCCGTTCCCCTGCCGGAACCTCCTCCAGAGCTCCCTTGTGGATGTAGTCCTGAATGTAAGCCTCCAGAACCGACTGCTTGGCAGCTTGTAAGAGCTTGGTCTTGATGAAGTTGTCTGGAGGAAGAGAGATGAAATTTATTAAATACCCATCGGAGATGATATTCAGGACCCAGGGATCCGAATTTTTTTTGGATACAATTCTCCTTGAAGTGGGAGAGACGGCCCCCGATGGGTAGATAAAGTAGAGGAATGGGGAAGCTTTCTGGCAGAATGGCAAGAGTAACGGGAGTCATCCAAGAGCCTCGAGGAAGCCTGTAGTCAGGAGGTGGATTTTCTATCCTTGACTCCTTCGTGAGAGCGCTTCAAACCCCTTTGCTGAGCTCCCCAGTCCCTTCTAGCTCTTGACTGCTGGCCAGACCTACCTCCGCGGTCCTGTCTGCCCCGCCCTCGAAAGGACTGTTGGGGAAGACTCTTCGTCTTCTTATCTAATAGACCTTCTATAATTCTATCAAGCTCCGAGCCGAACAAACAGCTAGGCTCAAAGGGAAGGCTACATAAGTTGTATTTAGAGGAGTTGTCAGCGACCCAAGGCTTAAGCCACAAAGGCCTACGGGCTGCTGACACAAGGGCCCTGGATTTGTCCGCCAATTTCAGCTGAAGCTGCGCAGTATTGCACATGAAATCCGTAGCCAGGTTAATGGTCTTGAAGGCAGCCAGAATGTTATCACGAGACACCTTCTGATCCCCGTCAGTCTGAATCTGGTTCAGGCGAGTCCAGAGGAACGTAGAGACCTCGGTAGCAGCAATGGCTGTAGAAGCGGATGTTGCGGCTTCCGTGTAACCTCTTCTCAGAGTGCACTCTGCTCTCCTGTCAAGGGGATTCTGCAGACTAGAACCATCGTCTGCTGGAACCAGAGTGCATCTGGACAATTTGGCAATAGCCAACCGGACCTTTCGCAGGTTTCTTCCACTCTGTACGCATGACAGAGAGAAGGGTCTCATCCACTTTAAAGACACGTGGTGCCCGGCTAGCAGGATTGGAAGGCTCCCCCGGGTCAACATCATGGTCCCCTGACCTGATGGACTTGAGTAGCTTTTGTGTCTTTTCTGGAGGAAAAAAAACGCGAGTCATCTGAGGAGGAAGAAACTAAGGAGACCACAGAGGGTCTCTCCACCGGAGCAGAGGTCTCCATAGGCGTCTGAGCAGGAATAGGAAGCCTTTCATCAAGCAGGTTCACGACTCCCTTGATGGACCAATCCACATAGATCTTCACCTATGCATACATGTCCTGCATGGTAGGTTCACCCAAAGGTTGGACCCTCGAACGGCAGCTGTCATACCTGGAGTAGGGATAGCTATCCTCCAAAGGGGTGCTACAATCGTAGCAGGATAAATGCTTCCTCTTAGAAACCGACTTTCTGCTATCAGGATCCTGCGGAGAAGACATCACTGTAGGAAGAAAAGACAAATAAAATATTTGTATATTAAAAATAAATGTTACTAAGCTGAAAAGGTAAGAGGCAGACTAGAAGAAGCTAAAAAAAAAGGGCCAGAACAAAGCACCAATAAGCGGAGAAAACACCAGCTTATAGGGACTCTGGGAGCAAGCTGAGAAGCATGTGCAGCCAGAGACCGAGCTGGTGCACAATGCTTCCTTAAATAGGGAAGAGGCTGGACCCAGAGGAAAAAAAAAAACGCCCCAGGTGGAAAAAAAAATAAACATTTAAACCGATGCTACCTACCAGGTCAAGGAATAACAAAAAATCCTCCCAACAGGAGGAAAGAAAGAAATAACAATAATAATATCCCCGGCGAACGTGAAACACGCTGCAAAGAATACCCGGAAGTGACGTCAACGGAAGATGGCGGAGCCCAACGGCCATGGAAAACCGGACCGAGGATGCCGCTGAGAGACTCGAGAACAAAAAGCAAATCCGCAGAGCCAACAGCAGGTAAGCTGCCGGCCAAAGGAGCTAAAAGAGAAGACTGGCAGAAAGCCCGGAAAAATATTACCCCAAGGGGAAATATTTTGGGGCTAAAATCCCTAGGCACCTGGGAAAAGAGAAAGATCCCCTAGAAAGAGGGGATCACCACTAGAGTTGAGCGAACACCTGAATGTTCGGGTTCGAGAAGTTCGGCCGAACTTCCCGTAAATGTTCGGGTTCGGGATCCGAACCCGAACCGAACTTCGTCCCGAACCCGAACCCCATTGAAGTCAATGGGGACCCGAACTTTTGGGCACTAAAAAGGCTGTAAAACAGCCCAGGAAAGAGCTAGAGGGCTGCAAAAGGCAGCAACATGTAGGTAAATCCCCTGCAAACAAATGTGGATAGGGAAATGAATTAAAATTAAAATTAAAAAAATAAAAATGAACCAATATCAATTGGACAGAGGTCCCATAGCAGAGAATCTGGCTTCACGTCAGCAGAGAATCAGTCTCTTCATGCCATAGCAGAGAATCTGGCTTCATGTCAGCGCAGAATCAGTCTTCATGTCATAGCAGAGAATCAGGCTTCACGTCACCCACCACTGGAACAGGCCACTGTCACACATTTAGGCCCCGGCACCCAGACAGAGGAGAGCGGTCCCGTAACAGAGAATCTGGCCTTATGTCAGCGCAGAATCTGTCTTCATGTCATAGCAGAGAATCAGGCTTCACGTCACCCACCACTGGAACAGGCCATTGTCACACATTTAGGCCCAGGCACCCAGGCAGAGGAGAGAGGTCCCGTAACAGAGAATCTGGCCTTATGTCAGCGCAGAATCTGTCTTCATGTCATAGCAGAGAATCAGGCTTCACGTCAGCCACCACTGGAACAGGCCACTGTCACACATTTAGGCCCAGGCACCCAGGCAGAGGAGAGCGGTCCCGTAACAGAGAATCTGGCCTTATGTCAGCGCAGAATCTGTCTTCATGTCATAGCAGAGAATCAGGCTTCACGTCACCCACCACTGGAACAGGCCACTGTCACACATTTAGGCCCAGGCACCCAGGCAGAGGAGAGAGGTCCCGTAACAGAGAATCTGGCCTTATGTCAGCGCAGAGTCTGTCTTCATGTCATAGCAGAGAATCAGGCTTCACGTCACCCACCACTGGAACAGGCCACTGTCACACATTTAGGCCCAGGCAGAGGAGAGAGGTCCCGTAACAGAGAATCTGGCCTTATGTCAGCGCAGAATCTGTCTTCATGTCATAGCAGAGAATCAGGCTTCACGTCACCCACCACTGGAACAGGCCACTGTCACACATTTAAGCCCCGGCACCCAGACAGAGGAGAGAGGTCCCGTAACAGAGAATCTGGCCTTATGTCAGCGCAGAATCTGTATTCATGTCATAGCAGAGAATCAGGCTTCACGTCACCCACCACTGGAACAGGCCACTGTCACACATTTAGGCCCAGGCACCCAGGCAGAGGAGAGAGGTCCCGTAGGCCTCAAATACCACAAACTAGTTATTTTCAGAATGGCAAATTTGGGAATGCTTTTTCAACCCAGAACAAAAAGTCTGCTTTTACGGTCACTACAAATAACTTGACAAGCTAAAACTGTGCAGATTTGGTTGAATAGAAATGTCAGGTCTATTTTTTAGGCGCTGGGTGACAGGCTCAACTTGCCCCTGATGTAATATATGGCCAAAAAATAACCACACTGTTGATGGTTAAATGCACTTGGGTGACACAGGCTCAGCCTGCACCAGATGTAGTATATGGCCAAAAAATAATCAGACTGTTGATGGTTAAATGCACTTGGGTGACACAGGCTCAGCCTGCACCAGATGTAGTATATGGCCAAAAAATAATCAGACTGTTGATGGTTAAATGCACTTGGGTGACACAGGCTCAGCCTGCAGCTGATGTAGGATATAGCACAAAATAACCACACTATTGATGGTTAAATACACTTGGGTGACACAGGCTCAGCCTGCAGCAGATGTAGTATATGGCCAAAAAATAATCAGACTGTTGATGGTTAAATGCACTTGGGTGACACAGGCTCAGACTGCAGCTGATGTAGTATATGGCCAAAAAATAACCAGACTGTTGATGGTTAAATGCACTTCGGTGACACAGGCTCAGCCTGCAGCTGATGTAGGATATAGCACAAAATAACCACACTATCGATGGTTAAATACACTTGGTGATAGCTCGTGCTGGCGCACCACAAGTCACAAAATGGCCGCCGATTACCCCAGAAAAAAAGTGATCTAAAAACGCTCTGGGCAGCCTCAAAAAAGTGAGCAAGTCAATAATAGCACTTCAATGATCCACAGCTGCAGATCGATCACAGAATGAAGTCTTTTGGAGGAGTTAATCTGCCTAATCTCGCCCTAACGTCGCAGCTGCAACCTCTCCCTATACTGATCATAGCAGAGTGACGTGCGGCGCTACGTGACTCCAGCTTAAATAGAGGCTGGGTCACATGGTGCACTGGCCAATCACAGCCATGCCAATAGTAGGCATGGCTGTGATGGCCTCTTGGGCCAAGTAGTATGACGCTTGTTGATTGGCTGCTTTGCAACCTTTCAAAAAGCGCCAAGAAAGCGCCGAACACCGAACCCGAACCCGGACTTTTACGAAAACTATACAGTTCGGGTTCGCTCATCCCTAATCACCACCAGTCCACCTGTCTGGGAGGACCGAAAAAAACACAGTGGGCTAGGGGTGATTCACTACTTTATAAGCGATACTTAATTGTTTCATTGTTTTATTTACTTGGGCTCCTTAATAATTCCACCGATCCTACCAGTCCACGGGGGGTGGTTAACCTTAACCCATCTATGTAGCTATTTGAGGGCACATATTGATACCATTTTGGTGTGTGTGACTTTGTGATTACTTTTTATACATTTTTTGGGAGGTGAAGTAATAAAAAAGATATATTTTTTCCCCTTACAGTGTTCACTGTATGGGGTAAATATGTTTATATTTCAATATTATGGGCATTTGGAGAGGCAGTGATTCCTATTCTGTATATTAGAATTTTTTATTCATTTTTAATATGCAAAAAGGGCTGTGATTTCAGTTTTTTATACTTTAAACTTTTTTACACTATTTTTAAGTCCAAATAGGGGACTTCTGTAAACATGTGATTGGGGGCCCAAGTAAAATCCAAGTAAAATGCTGCTTGGGCCCCCCAGGAGCAACTGGGCCCGGGGCAGCTGCCCCTTTTGCCCTGCGGTAAAGACGGCCCTGGTTGCAGTGGTAAAAATCGACTTACTCCTCATAGGGGAGAGAGTAAAAACAAACCTACCTCCTTTTCTGGATAGCCGGTAACAAAACCAACAGTTCTAAAGACAATAACGTTTCTTCTGTTTACTCCATAATTGTATTTACAGTATGTCTCTACCTCACTTTTCCTCCTTTCTATGATATCCTTATTCTTGTTCCAGTATTCTGCATTTCGTTTCCTGAACGCCGTCTTCAGTATATAATACCCAACACATCATTGTCAAAGTAAACATACTCCACCTGATTGTGAAAGTATCTGTCCATTATTTTGGCATAAATGTATTTGTTTAAACCAAATAGGGGACTTCTGTAAACATGTGATTGGGGGCCCAAGTAAAATCCAAGTAAAATGCTGCTTGGGCCCCCCAGGAGCAAGTGGGCCCGGGGCAGCTGCCCCTTTTGCCCTGCGGTAAAGACGGCCCTGGTTGCAGTGGTAAAAATCTACTTACTCCTCATAGGGGAGAGAGTAAAAACAAACCTACCTCCTTTTCTGGATAGCCGGTAACAAAACCAACAGTTCTAAAGACAATAACGTTTCTTCTGTTTACTCCATAATTGTATTTACAGTATGTCTCTACCTCACTTTTCCTCCTTTCTATGATATCCTTATTCTTGTTCCAGTATTCTGCATTTCGTTTCCTGAACGCCGTCTTCAGTATATAATACCCAACACATCATTGTCAAAGTAAACATACTCCACCTGATTGTGAAAGTATCTGTCCATTATTTTGGCATAAATGTATTTGTTTAAACCAATCACTCTAAATCACAAATGGAAAATGATATTGTTTTCATATTTCTGCCCAGAAATAGTGATGTCGCGAACATAAAATTTTCAGTTCGCGAACAGCGAACGCGAACTTCCGCAAATGTTCGCGAACTGGCGAACCGGGCGAACCGCCATAGACTTCAATAGACAGGCGAATTTTAAAACCCACAGGGACTCTTTCTGGCCACAATAGTGATGAGAAAGTTGTTTCAAGGGGTCTAACACCTGGACTGTGGCATGCCGGAGGGGGATCTATGGCAAAACTCCCATGGAAAATTACGTAGTGGACGCAGAGTCGGGTTTTAATCCATAAAGGGCATAAATCAACTAACATTCCTAAATTGTTTGGAATAACGTGCTTTAAAACATCCAGTGTGTGTATACGATCAGGTATGATGTTGTATCGATCAGGTAGTGTAAGGGTTACGCCCGCATCACAGACATTGACAGACCAAACTCCCCTTTTAATGCACCGCAAACAGTTCATTTGCACAACCGCAAACTCCCCATTTGCACAAGGTTGGATACCAAGCTAGCCACGTCCCGGTGATGTCATTGAAGGTTTCTTCCTCCACCCAGCCACGTACAACACCAAGGGTCCCCGAAAGGTCAATTGAATTGATTTTTCGAACGGGGAGATGGTTTTTATCCACGGTGACTGCGTCTGCGCCGTGCAATTTACTGTCACACCCGATATGAGTGGTATTTTCTGTAGTACTATTCTCATCAGTTTAATCCCTCTAACGTCCCCGACTCCCCAATCTGGGGGCCATTTATTAAACAGATTTTTCGGACGGGGAGATGGTTAAAAAAACGCTGGCTCCCTCCACTCTGTTTTAATCCACGGTGACTGCGTCTGCGCCGTGCAATTTACTGTCACACCCGATATGAGTGGTATTTTCTGTAGTACTATTCTCATCAGTTTAATCCCTCTAACGTCCCCAATCTGGGTGCCATTTATTGAATAGATTTTTCGAACGGGGAGATGGTTAAAAAAAAACTGGCTCCCTCCACTCTGTTTTAAACCACGGTGACTGCGTCTGCGCCGTGCAATTTACTGTCACACCCGATATGAGTGGTATTTTCTGTAGTACTATTCTCATCAGTTTAATCCCTCTAACGTCCCCAATCTGGGTGCCATTTATTGAATAGATTTTTCGAACGGGGAGATGGTTAAAAAAACGCTGGCTCCCTCCACTCTGTTTTAAACCACGGTGACTGCATCTGCGCCGTGCAATTTACTGTCACACCCGATATGAGTGGTATTTTCTGTAGTACTATTCTCATCAGTTTAATCCCTCTAACATCCCCAATCTGGGGGCCATTTATTAAATAGATTTTTTGAACGGGGAGATGGTTAAAAAAACGCTGGCTCCCTCCACCGATATGAGTGGTATTTTCTGTAGTATTATTCTCATCAGTTTAATCCCTGTTACGTCCCATATCAGGAATTGCCTTTTATGAAAAAAAATTTAGGCCGGGTACCTTCGACTGCCTTCACAGTGACAGACCAAACTCTCATACACTAAACTGAATTGATTTCAGGAACCGGGAGATGGAAAAAGCAGCTTGGTCGGTCCTCTTACTCCCAAATTGGGGCACTGCGCGTGCACAGAGCAATGTGCTGTGACACCCTATATGAGTGGTGTCTTAACTAGTACTATTGCTATCAGTTTAATCCCTGTTACGGACCCTATCCGGTCGAATTGATTAACCATTGTCGAATCCCCCATTGACATCCCCCTTATAAGCTGTGTAAAGCATATTTTTTAGTTTGGTTTTGAACTGCTGCATCCTTTCCGACTTTTGGTAATTTGGTAACATTTCTGCCACTTTCTGCTTATACCGGGGGTCTAGTAGCGTGGCCACCCGATCGCTTTTGGTCTGACCATAATGAAGCAACGGCCTTATCATCTGGGGTGTGGCAACATTGCCAACACACTTTTATAGAGGTGATGATGATTGCTTCATTGTGATACGCAAGCCCCTTCACCACAACAAGGTAACGATCACGAAGGGGAATTGACACTTGTATGTGCCTTTTTTTTTTGGTTTGTTTTTGCAGCCACAGTGCTGCACCATAGGACAGAAAAATTAGGCATGTACACATGCCTGAAAAATAATGGCACTGTTGCAGACGCTATTGTAGCACCGGCCGGAAAAATTTATGTTTTCCAGGCAGAAAAGTGACTAAAACATTACGGCTTGAACCCTAGTTGGTGGTGGAGAATTCACGAAAGTCATCCGGTATGCAGACATTAAATACAGCAGCGTGGGGACCATTTTGAGGCCAAGGCATGTAATCAGGCCTTTTGTTAGTCAAACGTATCCCCCACTGTCAGTCCCTTCGGGATCCATGCCTCATTCATCTTTATGAAGGTGAGGTAATCAACACTTTTTTGACCGAGGCGACTTCTCTTGTCAGTGACAATGCCTCCTGCTGCACTGAAGCTCCTTTCTGACAGGACACTTGAAGCAGGGCAGGCCAGAAGTTCTATCGCAAACTGGGATAGCTCAGGCCACAGGTCAAGCCTGCACACCCAGTAGTGAAGGGGTTCATTGCTCCTCAGAGTGTCGATATCTGCTGTTAAGGCGAGGTAGTCTGCTACCTGTCGGTCGAGTCGTTCTCTAAGGCTGGATCCCGAAGGGCTGTGGCGATGAGTAGGACTGAAAAAGCTCCGCATGTCCTCCATCAACAACACATCTGTAAATCGTCCAGTCCTTGCCGCCGTGGTAGGAGGAGGATTACACTCACCTCTTCCCCTGTTAGATTCCCGTTGTGCTGTGACATCTCCCTTATAAGCTGTGTAAAGCATATTTTTTAGTTTGGTTTTGAACTGCTGCATCCTTTCCGACTTTCGGTAATTTGGTAACATTTCTGCCACTTTCTGCTTATACCGGGGGTCTAGTAGCGTGGTCACCCAGTACAGATCGTTCTCCTTTATCCTTTTTATACGTGGGTCCCTCAACAGACATGACAGCATGAAAGACCCCATTTGAACAAGGTTGGATGCAGAGCTTCTCATTTCCCGTTCCTCGTCCTCACTGATGTCATTGACGGTCTGTTCTTCCCCCCAGCCACGTACAACACCATGGGTCCCAGATAGGTGACAACAACGAGCACCCTGGGGTGCCTGCTGTGGTTGGTCTTCCTCCTCCTCAAAGCCGCCACATTCCTCCTCTGACTCCTCTTCCTCATACTCCTCTTCCAGCGTTGCTGCAGGTCCGGCAAGCGATGATGACAAGGCTGTTTCTGGTGGTGATGGTGACCACAACTCTTCCTCTTCCTCTTCACGCTCATCTACAGCCTGATCCAGAACTCTTCGCAGGGCACGCTCCAGGAAGAAAACAAATGGGATGAGGTCGCTGATGGTGCCTTCGGTGCGACTGACTAGGTTTGTCACCTCCTCAAAAGGACGCATAAGCCTACAGGCATTGCGCATGAGTGTCCAGTAACGTGGCAAAAAGATTCCCAGCTCCGCAGAGGCTGTCCTAGCACCCCGGTCATACAAATACTCGTTGACGGCTTTTTCTTGTTGGAGCAGGCGGTCGAACATTAGGAGTGTTGAATTCCAACGTGTCGGGCTGTCGCATATCAAGCGCCTCACTGGCATGTTGTTTCGCCGCTGAATATCGGAAAAGTGCGCCATGGCCGTGTAGGAACGCCTGAAATGGCCACACACCTTCCTGGCCTGCTTGAGGACGTCCTGTAAGCCTGGGTACTTAGACACAAAACGTTGTACGATGAGATTCAACACATGTGCCATGCACGGCACATGTGACAACTTGCCCAAATTTAATGCCGCCAACAGATTGCTTCCATTGTCACACACCACTTTGCCGATCTCCAGTTGGTGCGGGGTCAGCCACTGATCCACCTGTGCGTTCAGGGCGGACAGGAGTGCTGGTCCTGTGTGGCTCTCTGCTTTCAGGCAAGTCAACCCCAAGATAGCGTTACACTGTCGTATCCGGGATGTGGAATAGCCCCTGGGGAGCTGGGGGGAATCAGTTGATGTGCAGCCAGACGCCGCAGCAGAAGAGGACTCAGCCGAGGAGGAAATTAAAGAGGATGGAGTAGGAGTAGAGGAGGTGGCAGTAGGTCTGCCTGCAAGTCGTGGTGGTGTCACCAACTCCGCTGCAGAGCCACGCATTCCATGCTTGTCAGCCGTCAGCAGGTTGACCCAATGCGCAGTATACGTGATATACCTGCCCTGACCGTGCTTTGCAGACCAGGTATCAGTGGTCAGATGGACCCTTGCCCCAACACTGTATGCCAGAGATGCCATGACTTCCTTTTCAATGACATGGTAGAGGTTTGGGATTGCCTTTTTTGAAAAAAAATTTCGTCCGGGTACCTTCCACTGTGGTGTCCCAATAGCGACAAATTTTTTGAAGGCCTCAGACTCTACCAGCTGGTATGGTAAAAGCTGGCGGGCTAAGAGTTCCGTCAAGCCAGCTGTCAGTCGCCGGGCAAGGGGGTGACTTTGTGACATTGGCTTCTTATGCTCAAACATGTCCTTGACAGACACCTGACTGTGGGCAGATGAGCAGGAACTGCTGAAGGTGAGAGATAGAGTGGCGGGTGGTTGAGAGGGGGCAGGGAGGACAGCAGTGGTTGACGTGGCTGAAGATGCAGGACCAGGAGGAGCATGGTGGCTTTGAGTTTGTGTGCTGCTTGTACTCATGTGTTGATCCCATAGGCGTTTGTGATGTGAGATCATGTGCCTTCGCAAAGCAGTTGTACCAAGGTGGGTGTTGGACTTCCCACGACTCAGTTTCTTTTGGCACAGGTTGCAAATGGCATTGCTTTTATCAGAGGCAGACACACAAAAAAAATGCCACACTGCTGAGCTTTGCAATGACGGCATTCTAGTGGTGGCAACAGCATGCGTTGACTGGCGTGCTGTCTGGCTGACCCCAGGTGCCGATACATGCTGTCTGACTGTGCCACTAACTCCTTGCGACGACCTCCCCCTGCTTCCAACTCGTCTCCTCATTCTCTCTGTCTCCCCTTCAGAACTTTCCCCCTCTTCTTCTCTTCGAGCAGGCACCCACGTGGCATCCGTGGACACATCGTCATCATCAACCGCTTCACTTGTATCTGACACCTCAGCAAAGGAAGCAGCAGCGGGTACAACATCATCATCATCACACTGTACGTCCATGTGTGTAATCCTGCCTGACTGAGACATATCCCCGTAATCTACATCATCTGGCAATAATGGTTGCGCATCACTAATTGCATCCAACTGATGTGTAAATAACTCCTCTGACGGATCAAGTGAAGCGGCTGTGGTGGCTGTGGTGGTAGTGGCGACGGGCGGGTGCGTGGTAACTTGAGAGCAGGTGACCGAAGCTGAGTTGGAGGAGGATGGTGCGTCAAGGTTCTTAGCGGAAGCTGTTGAAGATTGGGTGTCCTGTCTAAGCCAGTCAACTACGTCCTCTGAATTTTTCGGGTTCAGGGTACGTGGCCTCTGAAAACTGGGCATTATTCCAGGGACAGTGGAAATCACAGCACCACGACCACGACGGCCCCTGCGGGGTGGCCTGCCTCTGCCTGTCATTTTTTTTTTAGATAAGTGGTACTACGCGTGCTAGGTACTGTGCCACCCGGTATGAGTGGTTGGCACTGGCAGTGGGCACACTACAGTCTGTGGAAGTGGGCCTGACACACACTGGCAGCAGGCAAGCAACTGAATTTAGACTACTGTCTAAAAATTAAATGCCTTATTTATCGGCAAGCTACTGTGCCACCCGGTATCAGTGGTTGGCACTGGCAGTGGGCACACTACAGTCAGTGGAAGAGGGCCTGACACACACTGGCAGCAGGCAAGCAACTGAAATTACACTAAAGTGTAAAAATTAAATGCCTTATTTATCGGCAAGCTACTGTGCCACCCGGTATGAATGGTTGGCACTGGCAGTGGGCACACTACAGTCAGTGGAAGAGGGCCTGACACACACTGGCAGCAGGCAAGCAACTGAATTTAGACTACTGTCTAAAAATTAAATGCCTTATTTATCGGCAAGCTACTGTGCCACCCGGTATCAGTGGTTGGCACTGGCAGTGGGCACACTACAGTCAGTGGAAGCGGGCCTGACACACACTGGCAGCAGGCAAGCAACTGAAATTACACTAAAGTGTAAAAATTAAATGCCTTATTTATCGACAAGCTACTGTGCCACCCGGTATCAGTGGTTGGCACTGGCAGTGGGCACACTACAGTCAGTGGAAGCGGGCCTGACACACACTGGCAGCAGGCAAGCAACTGAATTTAGACTACTGTCTAAAAATTAAATGCCTTATTTATCGGCAAGCTACTGTGCCACCCGGTATGAGTGGTTGGCACTGGCAGTGGGCACACTACAGTCAGTGGAAGAGGGCCTGACACACACTGGCAGCAGGCAAGCAACTGAATTTAGACTACTGTCTAAAAATTAAATGCCTTATTTATCGGCAAGCTACTGTGCCACCCGGTATCAGTGGTTGGCACTGGCAGTGGGCACACTACAGTCAGTGGAAGAGGGCCTGACACACACTGGCAGCAGGCAAGCAACTGAATTTAGACTACTGTCTAAAAATTAAATGCCTTATTTATCGGCAAGCTACTGTGCCACCCGGTATCAGTGGTTGGCACTGGCAGTGGGCACACTACAGTCAGTTGAAGTCGGCCTGACACACACTAGCAGCAGGCAAGCAGCTGAAATTACATTAAAGTGTAAAAATTAAATGCCTTTTTTAAGCAAAGTCCTGTGCCAGCCGGTATGAGTGGTGGGCACTGGCAGTGGGCACACTACAGTCAGTGGAAGTCAGCCTGACACACACTGGCAGGCAACTAACCTTAGATTAAAGTGTAAAAATTAAGTGCCTATTTTTTAAGCAAAGTCCTGTGCCACTCGGTATGACAGGGGTGGGCACTGGCAGTGGGCACACTACAGTCAGTTGAAGTCGGCCTGACACACACTAGCAGCAGGCAAGCAGCTGAAATTACACTAAAGTGTAAAAATTAAATGCCTTTTTTATGCAAAGTCCTGTGCCAGCCGGTATGAGTGGTGGGCACTGGCAGTGGGCACACTACAGTCAGTGGAAGTCAGCCTGACACACACTGGCAGGCAACTAACCTTAGATTAAAGTGTAAAAATTAAGTGCCTATTTTTTAAGCAAAGTCCTGTGCCACTCGGTATGACAGGGGTGGGCACTGGCAGTGGGCACACTACAGTCAGTTGAAGTCGGCCTGACACACACTAGCAGCAGGCAAGCAGCTGAAATTACATTAAAGTGTAAAAATTAAATGCCTTTTTTAAGCAAAGTCCTGTGCCAGCCGGTATGAGTGGTGGGCACTGGCAGTGGGCACACTACAGTCAGTGGAAGTCAGCCTGACACACACTGGCAGGCAACTAACCTTAGATTAAAGTGTAAAAATTAAGTGCCTATTTTTTAAGCAAAGTCCTGTGCCACTCGGTATGACAGGGGTGGGCACTGGCAGTGGGCACACTACAGTCAGTTGAAGTCGGCCTGACACACACTAGCAGCAGGCAAGCAGCTGAAATTACACTAAAGTGTAAAAATTAAATGCCTTTTTTATGCAAAGTCCTGTGCCAGCCGGTATGAGTGGTGGGCACTGGCAGTGGGCACACTACAGTCAGTGGAAGTCAGCCTGACACACACTGGCAGGCAACTAACCTTAGATTAAAGTGTAAAAATTAAGTGCCTATTTTTTAAGCAAAGTCCTGTGCCACTCGGTATGACAGGGGTGGGCACTGGCAGTGGGCACACTACAGTCAGTTGAAGTCGGCCTGACACACACTAGCAGCAGGCAAGCAGCTGAAATTACATTAAAGTGTAAAAATTAAATGCCTTTTTTAAGCAAAGTCCTGTGCCAGCCGGTATGAGTGGTGGGCACTGGCAGTGGGCACACTACAGTCAGTGGAAGTCAGCCTGACACACACTGGCAGGCAACTAACCTTAGATTAAAGTGTAAAAATTAAGTGCCTATTTTTTAAGCAAAGTCCTGTGCCACTCGGTATGACAGGGGTGGGCACTGGCAGTGGGCACACTACAGTCAGTTGAAGTCGGCCTGACACACACTAGCAGCAGGCAAGCAGCTGAAATTACATTAAAGTGTAAAAATTAAATGCCTTTTTTAAGCAAAGTCCTGTGCCAGCCGGTATGAGTGGTGGGCACTGGCAGTGGGCACACTACAGTCAGTGGAAGTCAGCCTGACACACACTGGCAGGCAACTAACCTTAGATTAAAGTGTAAAAATTAAGTGCCTATTTTTTAAGCAAAGTCCTGTGCCACTCGGGATGACAGGGGTGGGCACTGGCAGTGGGCACACTACAGTCAGTTGAAGTCGGCCTGACACACACTGGCAGGCAACTAACCTTAGATTAAAGTGTAAAAATGAAGTGCCTTTTTTTTAAGCAAAGTCCTGTGCCACACGGGATGACAGGGGTGGGCACTGGCAGTGGGCACACTACAGTCAGTTGAAGTCGGCCTGACACACACTAGCAGCAGGCAAGCAGCTGAAATTACACTAAAGTGTAAAAATTAAATGCCTTTTTTATGCAAAGTCCTGTGCCAGCCGGTATGAGTGGTGGGCACTGGCAGTGGGCACACTACAGTCAGTGGAAGTCAGCCTGACACACACTGGCAGGCAACTAACCTTAGATTAAAGTGTAAAAATTAAGTGCCTTTTTTTAAGCAAAGTCCTGTGCCACACGGAATGACAGGGGTGAGCACTGGCAGTGGGCACACTACAGTCTGTGGGCCTGCAGCTCCTCACACACAGGCAGGCCAGGCAACTGCAATATGTATATAAAGGAAAAAAAAAAAGCAGACTAATGTTGCAGCCCTAAAAAGGGCTTTTTGGGGTGCTGTCAGGACGCTGTCCTTACAGCAGAGATCAGATGAGTCTTTCAGGACTGGAGTGGACACTGAATTCACTAGCCTAGCTATCGATTTCCCAATTAAATCAGCAGCAGTTACAGTCTCCCTCCTCTCACTAAGACTGCAGCTTCAGAATGAATCTAAAATGGATGCTGTGCAGGAGGTGGGAGGGTCTGGGAGGGAGGGTATGCTGCTGATTGGCTGGAATGTGTCTGCTGACTGTGAGGTACAGGGTCAAAGTTTGCTCAATGATGATGTATAGGGGGCGGACCGAACATCGCATGTGTTCGCCCGGCAGAGGCGAACGCGAACAAGCTATGTTCGCCGGGAACTGTTCGCCGTCGGATAGTTCGGGCCATCTCTACCCAGAAATGTAACAATACTAAAAATGATACATTATTCACTTTAAAATGTGTCATTCCAAATGGCAAAATTTTGCTGAAGTTTTTTTGACATTTGGATTCCTAAATTATTAATACAGTTCAAACCATTGATAATATAATAGAGTAAAACTACTAACAATAATATTAATAATTATAGCAATGAGAAACGGCAAATAAAGAATGGGATTTTTATTTTTTATTGTCACAACAGTTAAACAGAATTCCTAATACAGCAAAACCATTTCCATTGATAATACAGTAATTTAAGCAACCTGCCATTTACTGTATGGATTTTCTCTTAAATGTATTTAAGCAGATTTGACAGTTATCAAAGGAATTAACAGCTGGAACTGTTCAATACCTCTTACTGAATAAAGCAAAATTTATTTCCACATTTATAGTTAAAAAGATGAGTACATCAAGCAGCATGTTCTAGCTCCATAAACAGAAATAGCATTCTTATTTCATCCAGTAATAATGCTATTACACATTTGAAGTTTGAAAAAGATATAATAAATAAATGACTGATAAACCAATACTCTACTGGATGCCATTTGAATGTATTAAAGCAGAATTTCCCAAGCTTTGGTGTGCCAGTCACCTTTGGCTTTATGGTGCCATTGTGGCTCAGCAACTGTTGGCAGCTGCATGTAAGATGGTTGACACTGATTCAAATTGTTGAAAATGCCTATACAGTACATTCCCAGTGCCAGATATGTACTTTGCAGGCTACTGAAATATATGTGTAAAGCAATGCATTTTGATACTTATGTATAGTGCAGCTTTAAGAAACTTGGCACAAGGTACTGACAGACTCCTGGTCACAAGAGAATGGCCTCACACCAGCCCTATGGTGATAGGTATGTTTATTTTATAGAGAAATACATATGGTAACTAGTTAGTGCTCAGATGGAGATTGAGTAAGAGATATTTCACTGTAGACTCCAGACTTTACTCTGAAACTACTGTGGGCCACTGTATTGGTTGGCATGGCCCAGATGCCTGCAAATGGTATTCAATTCCAATTTTAGAAGCCAGGTGATCTAATACCCATTGTTTGCTAAATGGATGATCAGGGAATACATCATAGGAGAGTGACCCATGTAATAGCTGACTGCCTGTCAGCCTGTGAACCATCAGCTGCTGTAACAATAGATAACCAGAAATGTGGAAGTAAAGCCTTGGCCTCTGCAACAGATGACAAAAACCTCTGAATTAAGTCTTGCTAAGGAATGAGTTAATAGAAGCTGTTTTCCTGTCAAATATACTGTATAGGATTTGTAACCATCAAGTATAGTGCCTCTGCTAGGAAGTATAACTGCCAACCAAAGTGGCTCTGCCAAGATGTTTAACGAATACAAGTTGTGCCGTCTATAGGAGACTAATAGTCATGTCTACTGCATCAAAACTGAGTCCTGTAACTGCCATGCTTATTTACCATATTTTGAGTAAATACACCAAATAAAATATATAGGGTCAATAAAAAATAATCACAAAAAAAAATTCTCTCCATAATTTAACCTGCAATACGACCAATAACACCATGTACAAGCAATCAAGAATCACAAAAACTGTCAGTCAGCACAGTAGGCAATGAAACATGCACACAGTGAGCTCTGACTGAACTCATCCTGCTTTCCCTGCCTACTTGCAGTGCAAGCCCTGAGCTGCATATCCGCAACTGGTCGATATTCCCTGTAATGCCAAGTGCCAGACAGACACAGAGACACAACTACAAAGAGAAGGGTCAGAGGATGGAGGGTAGTCAAAATAGCCAAGCCAAAGTCAGAACCAGACGGGTAACATCGTACAGTATCACTAGACAGAGGGAGGTCAGACGCAAGCCGAGGTCAAAATAATAAACAATCCAATACGCACAGACATAACCAGGAGCACAGCAAGGGAGTAAACCTATAACTGGCAAGGGTGTATTGCCAGCAGGGGAATTAAATACAGAGATGGGTCCCTGGATCAGTATCCTACAGATAGGCAGGCTTAAGGCTACTTTCACACCTGCGTTCAGGTGTCCGCTCGTGAGCTCCGTTTGAAGGAGCTCACGAGCGGTCCTGAACGCAGCCGTCCGGCCCTGATGCATTCTCAATGGAGGCGGATCCACTGAGAATGCATCCGCCTGCCAGCGCTCAGCCTCCGCTCCGCTCAGTGAGCGGACACCTGAACGCTGCTTGCAGCGTTCGGGTGTCCGCCTGGCCGTGCGGAGGCGAGCGGATCCGTCCAGACTTACAATGTAAGTCAATGGGGATGATTCCGCTTGAAGATGACACCATATGGCTCAATCTTTAAGCGGATCCGTTCCCCATTGACTTTCAATGTAAAGTCTGAACGGATCCGCTCAGGCTACTTTCACACTTAGAAAATTTTCTAAGTTATAATGCAGACGGATCCGTTCTGAACGGATGCGAACGTCTGCATTATAGGAGCGGATCCGTCTGATGAAACATCAGACGGATCAGCTCCGAACGCTAGTGTGAAAGTAGCCTTAGCTGTCACTCAGCCTGCATCCAGAACACACATCTTATTCTTATAAACACTTAAAAAAATAAACAGAAACTTTTCCAGCATGCGTGCGCTGCAGGAAAGAGGTTAGCAAGCGTCACCAAGGGGCTTAGTTAGACTTGAGCTTCAGAATGTGGCGCTGGAGCCCGGACTGGTAAGTTGGTGACAAAATCAGTGTACAATGGTATGGATGGATAGAAGTCATGAGTGGGGGAAAAAAAGTTAATTAGACATTAGCTGACAGCCCCAATCAGACCCCCAATGGTAATAAGACCCCAAAAGGACCTCAGATCCCCAATCAGACCTCAGCTCAGACCCCAAAACAAAATTGTTGGTACTTTTTCATTAAAGAAAGAAAAACCCACAATATTCACTGAAATAACCTGGGCAAAAATAATGGTACCCTTAACTTTTGCTTTTTGAGACAATCACTGCAATCAAGCGATTTCTGTAATCTCAGTGAGACTTCTGCTCCTGTCCGCAAGTATTTTGGTCCACTCCTTGTGAGCAAACTGCTCTCAGGTTTGAAGGGTGTCTTCTCCGGGCTGCATATTTCAGCAACTTCAACAGATGTTCAATAGGATTTGGATCAGGACTCATGGAAGGCCTCTTCAGAATATTCCAATGCTTTGCTGTTAGCCATTCTTGGATCTTTTCAGCTATGTGTTTTGGCCCATTATCCTGTTGGGTAAACCATAACCTGCCACTGAGACCAAGCTTTCTGACACTGGGGAGCACATTTTGCTCCAGAATACCCTGATAGTCTAGAGATTTCATTATACCCTGCAAAGATTTAAGACATGTGCCAGATGCAGCAAAGCCGGCCCAAAACAAAACTGAGCCTCCTCCATGTTTCACAGTAGGTACATATTAATTTCATTTAGACAGGGAAAACTTAGACCAGGCAGCCTTAAAACGTGCCACATGTATCACAGTAGCTTAGGTTTAACAAACTATAAATAATTTTCACTGCTAGTCCAGGTTTACAATATCTATTGGTTGGCCTAGTTCAATTTTTTTCTTGTCAGAGGGTACCCTCTTTTGGTATAAAAATAAATAAATCAACAAACCTAGGTTGTACAAAACCATGCCACTTTTTTGACATATTTGAGGCATCCATACATGAATAAACTTGGTCCACTGATTTAGTAAATTAATAAGGGAAAGTGTAAAGGAAGTAAAACAGTGTTAGGGCTCATTACCAAAAAACATTTTTTCCGTGTCTGTTTCGGACCACAAAACAGGCAAGAGCCCTTAATTTGATTCACTGAAATGATTTTCCTGCACTTGTTGAGTTTGTTTTCCCTCCTACTGTATGAAGCACAATGCTTGAGTGGTTTTATTTTTTCTTATTGCAAATTAAACAGAACTAGATATTTGGATAAATGTTGAAATTTAGGAAATTAGTCTTTTTCCAACCTTAAAATGCAAGGAGCTATACTGCAGGGCCAGTATGTAGATTTATTACTCTTCTGGACATTGACAGTGTAAAATACATGCAATATAGTACTCATCTTACACGGTTCAGAATGTTGAGTCAATATATACAGTAAAGTAAATTATGCAATAAAAAAAAACAAGGTACAGCAAAATAATGTGAATAATACATGAAATTTGACTACCTTATGAAGACTTTCTTGCTTGTCTTAGACTCTTCTCCAACAACAGCCCTGCCAATCCTGTCCTAAAAATGGCCTCTGGTAGAGGAACATGTGACGCTATCCTGTACAACAGCTTTTTATATTGCAATGCACTGCACCTGCACTAGTTTCCTGGTGCATAAACACAGATGAAGATATTGTACCAAGCAGTGGCATGCCAATGGGTGTTTGGCACCCTGGGCGGGTCCTTTCTCTGGAACCCCCCCTAATACTTTAAAAAAATTGTAACCCCTCACAGTAGTATTGCCCTCATTGTACAACCGTCATAGTAGTTTTGTACAGATGTGTGCCCCCTCACAGTAGTTGTGCGCACATTGTGCCCCCTCACAGTAGTTATTCCCTCTCTGTGCCCCTTTCACAGTTGTAATGTCCTCTTTGTGCCCCCTTCACAGTAATAATCTCCATTATACCCCCTTCACAGTAATAATCCCCATTGTGCCCCCTTCATAGTAATAACCCCATTGTGTCCCCTTCATAGTAATAATCCCCATTGTGCCCCCTTTATAGTAATATGCCACTGTGTCCCCTTCACAATAATAATCCCCATTGTTCCCCCTTAATAGTAATAATGTCCACTGTGCTAGTAATGCCCTCTGTGCCCTCTCCATAGTAGAAATCCCCATTGTGCCCCCTTCACAGTAATAATGCCCACTGTGCCCCTTCATAGTAATAATGCCCATTGTGCCCCCTTCACAGTAATAATATCCATTGTTCCCCCTTGAAAGTAGTAATGCCCACTGTGCTAGTAATGACCTCTGCGCCCCCTCCATAGTAGAAATCCCCATTGTGCCCCCTTTACAGTAATAATGCCCACTGTGCCCCCTTCACAATAATAATGCCCTCTGTGCCCCCTTCATTGTAGTAATGCCCTCTGGCTCTGTGCCACCTCCATAGTAGAAATGCCCATTGTGCCCCCTTCACATTAGTAATGCCCTCTGTGACCCCTCCATAGTAGTAAGGCCCTCTGTGCCCCCTCCATAGTAATAAAGTCCACTGTGCCCCCTCCATAGTAATAAAGCCCTTTGTGCCCCGTCCATAGTAATACAGTCCTCTGTCTGTGCTCCTTCCATAATAATAAAGTCCTCTGTGCCCCCTCCATAGTAATAAAGCCCTCTGTGCCCCCTCTGTATTAAAAAAACAAACAAAAAAAACACTGTAAATACTCACCTTGTCCCGTTCCTGAAGCTCACATACCTCTCTTCCCTGCAGGCACAGATTGTTCTGCAGCACTGTGTGGGTGGAGCTTATGCAGATTTTTTGGCTGCAGGCTCCACCCACACATGTCGGCAGTGCGATCTGTGCCTGCAGGCTGAATGGTGTTGCGGGGAGAAGTTTTCCTGCTTCACTATTCTGTGTGCTGCTGGCCTGAAGGAGGGGAGAAGCGATGGGAGCTGAACGGTGAGTGACAGAACTGCAGCTCCCAGCTCTCCAGCAATGAGCGATTCCATCTGTATTGATGGAAGTGCTCATTGCTTCTGGCACACCCCTGAGAGCAGGCACCCGGGGTGGACCACCCCCCACGCCCCCCCCCCCTTAATACATCACTGGTACCAAGCTTTCATCTCTGTTTTTGTACTATGAAACTATTGCAAGCACATTGTGTTAAAATGGAAGACACTAATAGATACATACATGCTCCTCTGTTAGTAGCCATTTTTAGGACAGGAGAAGTGGGGTTGTCCTTGGAGAAGACTTAAATGACAAGTGAATGGTAGTGCTAGCGAACATCACTAAATACTATATGCTAGCAAACTAGCAAGTTACATACATCTCCTTTACTAGCTCATTTGGTCACATTAATCTAATATATAAACTGACCAATCCTTTTAATCTGTACCACCTGTTATACTCATTAACTGGATGATGAACTTGTCCCTGTGCCTGCAGTCTGTTACTATACATGATCAGGTTGGTAACTCCTGCACACAGAAAGCCTGATCCTGTACTCTTAAATGAAAGTCTACTGTGATTCATTTATTGACATTCTGTCCATTTCACTGTCATTGGTGAGTTTATTTGTTGTCTGCATTTGTTGTATGATATGTGCATCTTTCCATGTGACCATCGGACTGTTACATAATTCTGCTCTACTCAAGACCTAGGGGTGTCTGAGTACCATGTGTCATGAATTAGTGCTTGGGAAAAGCAACTTCTTTAGGTGATAGTTAGTGTTGAGTGAATCGAAGTATCCAAAGTGGATTTCGATCCGAATTTCAGGGAAAATTCGATTCGCCACAAAGCCAAATTTCCTTTTGCTTCATGGTTACGAATCAAAATTTTCCCTGAAATGGCGGTGAAAATTAAAAAAAATCATACTCCCCTCATTCATTTGAGCGCAAAGAAGCTACAGTGGCCATCTTTCTTGAAGATCTAACGTAAAATCTCACGTTCAATGACATATGACATCCCTGCACAAGATTTCTCACTGGATCTTCAAGCAAGATGGCTGCTGCGGCCTCTTCAAACACAAATGGATAAGGTAAGCACAATTTTTATTATTTTTATTTTTTTATTTTTATGATTAACCTCTGAAAGGCCTTAATATTCTCATATTCCATGATCAGCGATGAGCTCAGAACCTGAGGGGTTAAATGCCATAGGGCGGGGCAATCAACGTTCCCCATCATTGCTCACGCTACTTACAAAGAAATGCACTGCATTTTAGTCAAATTTGACGCAGCTGAATTTTTAAGAAATTTGCTCATCTCAATCTATAGTTGTTACAAAAAAAACGCCATTTATACACAAAGAGGGACATTTATCAAATCAAATGTTTTGTGGCTTGAAAAAAGTCACAATTCATGGTGATTGCGCCATTTTCTGCGACTTTTGGTCAATTTTTGCAACATTTGATGTTCCTTGCCACTTTTCAAAGTGGTCTACAGTTGTGGCCAAAAGTTTTGAGAATTACATAAATATTGGAAATTGGAAAAGTTGCTGCTTAAGTTTTTATAATAGCAATTTGCATATACTCCAGAATATTATGAAGAGTAATCAGATGAATTGCATAGTCCTTCTTTGCCATGAAAATTAACTTAATCCCAAAAAAAACTTTCCACTGCATTTCATTGCTGTCATTAAAGGACCTGCTGAGATCATTTCAGTAATCGTCTTGTTAACTCAGGTGAGAATGTTGACGAGCACAAGGCTGGAAATCATTATGTCAGGCTGATTGGGTTAAAATGGCAGACTTGATATGTTAAAAGGAGGGTGATGCTTGAAATCATTGTTCTTCCATTGTTAACCATGGTGACCTGCAAAGAAACGCGTGCAGCCATCATTGCGTTGCATAAAAATGGCTTCACAGGCAAGGATATTGTGGCTACTAAGATTGCACCTCAATCAACAATTTATAGGATCATCAAGAACTTCAAGGAAAGAGGTTCAATTCTTGTTAAGAAGGCTTCAGGGCGTCCAAGAAAGTCCAGCAAGCGCCAGGATCGTCTCCTAAAGAGGATTCAGCTGCGGGATCGGAGTGCCACCAGTGCAGAGCTTGCTCAGGAATGGCAGCAGGCAGGTGTGAGCGCATCTGCACGCACAGTGAGGCAAAGCCTTTTGGAAGATGGCCTGGTGTCAAGAAGGCCAGCAAAGAAGCCACTTCTCTCCCAAAAAAACATCAGGGACAGATTGATCTTCTGCAGAAAGTATGGTGAATGGACTGCTGAGGACTGGGGCAAAGTCATATTCTCCAATGAAGCCTCTTTCCAATTGTTTGGGGCATCTGGAAAAAGGCTTGTCCGGAGAAGAAAAGGTGAGCACTACCATCAGTCCTGTGTCATGCCAACAGTAAAGCATCCTGAGACCATTCATGTGTGGGGTTGCTTCTCATCCAAGGGAGTGGGCTCACTCACAATTTTGCCCAAAAACACAGCCATGAATAAAGAATGGTACCAAAACACCCTCCAACAGCAACTTCTTTGAACAATCCAACAACAGTTTCGTGAAAAACAATGCATTTTCCAGCACGATGGAGCAAAAGTGATAACTAAGTGGCTCGGGGACCAAAACGTTGACATTTTGGGTCCATGGCCTGGAAACTTCCCAGATCTTAATCCCATTGAGAACTTGTGGTCAATCCTCAAGAGGCGGGTGGACAAACAAAAACCCACTAATTCTGACAAACTCCAAGAAGTGATTATCAAAGAATGGGTTGCTATCAGTCAGGAATTGGCCCAGAAGTTGATTGAGAGCATGCCCAGTCGAATTGCAGAGGTCCTGAAAAAGAAGGGCCAACACTGCAAATACTGACTCTTTGCATAAATGTCATGTAATTGTCGATAAAAGCCTTTGAAACGTATGAAGTGCGTGTAATTATATTTTACTACATCACAGAAACAACTGAAACAAAGATCTAGAAGCAGTTTAGCAGCAAACTTTGTGAAAACTAATATTTGTGTCATTCTCAAAACTTTTGGCCACGACTGTATGTTTAAGCGCTAAAAATGAGATTAGACCTGGATCATGGCACATTTACTAGTTGTGACTTTTTCAAAAGTAGCAAAAATGTCAAAACCTACACTCAGCAACCCCCTAGTATACTTTTACACCTAAAGGTGTAAACCACATTGCAGTTATGCCAAATATATTATTCTGGAGCACCATTTCATACAGTTGGCGCATGCACGGCAAGCAAAGACAGGCTTAAAACTGAAACAAAAAAAACATCAAATGAAAAATGTCCACCAAAATGTATAAATGACTTTCAGTATTGTGAGGCAGTGACAGGCCTAATGGCTGCCAGGGGAGAGATATGGCAGGAGTTTCCATTTATTCGCTGTCAATCAGCCGGTCAGAGGCCGCACCAGGTGGAACAATCAGTCTGGGATAAGAGCCCAGTCCAGACTGTTAGGAGGAGGAAGAGTCTGTGTGCAACAGAGGCTCTGTACAAGTGGGCTCAGCTAACACAAAGTTCAGGCTAACACGGGGCTAGGTGTTAGCCTGAACTTTGGGGGACTCCACGAGGTCTTGTAATCGACGGTCGCTAGGCCAGAGTCAGGAGGACTTCTGGGCCACAATCCCCCAAAAGGTACTGGACTTTGTTACAGCCTGGAAGTGCTGGATTGTTAGGCTGGGAAAATCCACATGTTCTTCCCGTGTGTGAACAGGGCTTTCAGTGAGGTAGGGAGTCCTCATGTTTAGTTAGAGCCCAGTCGGGCAGGTGTTTTATTTGTATTGTTTGTTTTGGTTTTTGCTGAGGTGCCAAATAAAAGCAATGTTTGGCCCCTAACCCTGTGGTCGATGAAGATCATTGTGAGAATGACCCCCGAATAAGAGGCGATCCCTTACATATGATGGAGGATGCGGGCAATAACAACAGCAGGTTGCTGGGGGCAACGACCTGACGGAAAAGAGCAGGTGCTGCTGAATGTTGCCAAGGAATTGCTGTGTTGCTGTGCAGTGATTTAAAGGGCCGGAACCTGCTTGTTCGCTGGAGCAGGTGCTGCTGGAAAACTGCTGGTTAATCTGGACTTTTTTTTCTGAGGTGCAAGCTGTGCAGGGATTTAAAGGGCACAGTAAAAGAAACTGACCTGTCAAAATGGCTGCCAAATGGTGGAGCGCTGTCCTGTGAGATGAGGATCGGGGGGGATCCCGCTGGGGGTTATACTAGACTCCCGCCAACAAGTGTCTCAGGTCCTGCCCGAAATTCTGGACTTTGTGACAAGAGGGCCAGAGACAACAACTAAGGCTACTTTCACACTTGCGTTCGGTGCAGATCCGTCTGGTATCTGCACAGACGAATCCGCACCTATAATGCAAACGCTTGCATCCGTTCAGAACGGATCCGTCCGCATAACAGCTTTTTCAGATCTGAGTTTTCACATCGTGAAAACTCAGATCCGACAGTATATTCGAACACAGAGGCATTCCCATGGTGATGGAGACGCTTCAAGTTAGAATATACTAAGAACTGTGTACATAACTGCCCTCTGCTGCCTGGCAGCACCCGATCTCTTACAGGGGGCTGTAATCCGCACAATTAACCCCTCAGGTGCCGCACCTGAGGGGTTAATTGTGCATATCATAGCCCCCCTCTAAGAGATCAGGTGCTGCCAGGCAGCAGGGGGCCAGACCCCCCTCCCTCCCCAGTTTTAAATTCATTGGTGGCCAGTGCGGCCCCCCCTCCCTCCCCAGTATTAAATTCATTGGTGGCCAGTGCGGCCCCCCCTCCCTCCCCAGTATTAAATTCATTGGTGGCCAGTGCGGCCTCCCCTCTAGCCCCCCCTAATTAAAATCACTGCGACCCCCTCATTGGTGGCAGCAGAGAGTTCCGATCGGAGTCCTAGTTTAATCGCTGGGGCTCCAATCGGTTACCATGGCAGCCAAGACGCTATTGCAGTCCTGGCTGCCATGGTTACTTAGCAATTTTAGAAGCATTATACTTACCTGCGCTGTCTGTGGCCGGCCGGTCGCTCCTCTTACTGGTAAGTGAAAGGTCTGTGCGGCGCATTGCTTATAGCACAGACCTGTCACTTACCAGTAGGAGGAGCGCCAGGCCAGCCACAGACAGCGCAGGTAAGTATAATGCTTCTAAAATTGCTAAGTAACCATGTCAGCCAGGACTGCAGTAGTGTCCTGGCTGCCATGGTAACCGATCGGAGCCCCAGCGATTAAACTGGGACTCCGATCGGAACTCTCCGCTGCCACCAATGATGAGGGGGGGTGATTTAAATTAGGGGGGGGGAGAGGGGAGGCCGCACTGGCCACCAATGAATTTAATACTGGGGAGGGAGGGGGGCCGCACTGGCGACCAATGAATTTAAAACTGGGGAGAGAGGGGGGTCTGGCCCCCTGCTGCCTGGCAGCACCTGATCTCTTAGAGGGGGGCTATGATACGCACAATTAACCCCTCAGGTGCGGCACCTGAGGGGTTAATTGTGCAGATCACAGCCCCCTGTAAGAGATCGGGTGCTGCCAGGCAGCAGAGGGCAGTTATGTACACAGTTCTTAGTATATTCTAACTTGAAGCGTCTCCATCACCATGGGAATGCCTCTGTGTTCGAATATACTGTCGGATCTGAGTTTTCACGATGTGAAAACTCAGATCTAAAAAAGCTGTTATGCGGACGCATCCGTTCTGAACGGATGCAAGCATTTGCATTATAGGTGCGGATTCGTCTGTGCAGATACCAGACGGATCTCTTACACCTGATCTCTTACAGGGGGCTATGATACGCACAATTAACCCCTCAGGTGCGGCACCTGAGGGGTTAATTGTGCGGATCACAGCCCCCTGTAAGAGATAGGGTGCTGCCAGGCAGCAGGGGGCAGTTATGTACACAGTTCTCAGTATATTCTAACTTGAAGCGTCCCCATCACTATGGGAACGCCTCTGTGTTTGAATATACTGTCGGATCTGAGTTTTCACGATCTAACTCAAATCTGGTGGTATATTCTAACATAGAGGCGTTCCCATGGTGATGGGGACGCTTCAAGTTAAAATATACCATCGGATTGGAGAAAACTCCGATCCGATGGTATATTAATAGGGACTCCTGACTTTACATTGAAAGTCAATGGGGGACGGATCCATTTGCAATTGCACCATATTGTGTCAACGTCAAGTCAGGACGGATCCGTTTGGCTCTGCACGGCCAGGCGGACACCAAAACGCTGCAAGCTGCGTTTTGGTGTCCGCCTCCAGAGCGGAATGGAGGCGGAACAGAGCCAAACTGATGCATTCTGAACGGATCCTTATCCATTCAGAATGCATTGGGGATGAACGGATCAGTTCGGGGCTGCTTGTGAGAGCCCTCAAACGGATCTCACAAGCGGAACCCCAAACGCAAGTGTGAAAGTAGCCTTAGGTGTCACTTACCTTTATAACAGACTATGGCCCTGTGCAATGGGAGCTCTTAAAATGGAAGTGGAGTTTGTGCTTGGCAAAGACTTTTGCTTATTTTGGCAGCTGTGGAGCGGAGAAAATGCTACAAATTGTGTACCTGGAGAATCCGATGAACAGCAGATATGTGCCGTTGCCAAGGGCAACCGTCGGGAAGACAAAGAGATGGTGAGCAGTGCAGTTCTCAGGAGTGCATATCTTCCCTGCGACTGTGTCCGGTGTCCTAGAGAGGAAGTGCGGAGGTGCAGTAAAGCTGTTGCTAGGAGCAACCACAACCTTGATGAGTCCGTGGGAGAGAATGTCACTGCTTTACCGGAATGGTTGATTACAAGGGGTAAGATCGTTCCAGCAATTACTTGTATAGCTGATAAAGTGACAGTGAGCTCAGCTCTAGAGGGTGGGCATGTTAATGACCCGTGCCCTGGTACCTCAGAAGCCGTGAACTAGGGTGTGAGCCGGCGGCAGTTGCTACCTGCCGAGCCGGGAGGTGTTGAGACACCGGGAATAGAGACTGCTAAACAAATGTGTGACATTATGGTAAAGGGAAGTCCAGTGCAAGTGTTGGTGGACACCGAAAGCCAGGTGAGCCTGGTACATGCTAGCTTGGTAGCTGGGGACTATGCGAAGAAGCTGCACAATGGTTTAAGTGATATGACCATTGAAAACAATGGTGCCAAGGTTGCGAATAGGCATAATGGTAATGTGGATACTAGTGAAAAATATCATGATAGTGGTGATGATGATGATGATCCTTTTCCTTTGCAGGCTGTGATTGGGGAAGGAGCTCCCCCTCTTGGTAAAAATGTATGCGGTATAAAAATGCTGATTGATGTTGAGAGCTCACAGCTGAGTAAACCCACTGTAGTGAATGTGCAGGAAACTGTGGCAATGCTGAGGGGTGTACCACACGTACCAGAGGTGAATGTGCAGTCTTCACAGGTTTCTATGATTAATAAAATGTCCCAGGTGGGGATTGACTCATGGGTGCCCCTAGAGGTCAGGGTTAATAATGACACGAGCAGTATAAGTGGCGTTTGTGCCATGACAGTTAGCAACTCTGAGAGTGAGGCTACCATGTCAAGACCCAGCAAAACTAAAGTGGTTACTAGTAGCGACCAGATGACAGTTATATCTGATGAGACGAGAGTTCAGTCGGGTGACAGCCTAGTGTCTGAAGCTCATATCCAGACAGTTGTAGATGACCTGACAGGACAGTACAGCTACAAACTTGAAGATGTTTTCGCTCACTCTGCACAGTCCCTAGATACACTAGAGATGGGGCTAGCGGTTCTCGCAGAGCAACTTCAGGAATCTCCAGAGGAGTCACAAAGAGATGAATGAACTGAAGTAACTAGAGTCACTAATAGAAGCGGAAATTCTCCAACTTCAAGAGGAACTTGCAGCTTCTGAGCGATCCAGACTTCATGCAGAGCAGGAAAGAGATGTGCTGGCTGATGAGGTTCTAAACAGACCCTCAGAAAAATCTGCTCTCTTGGAGGAGAAAAGACATTTGGAAGCCAGGATGGCTCAACTTGATCAAGAGTTGCATGATCGGATGGTAGACCTGGACCACCAGAAACACATTGTGTATAAATTGGAGAAGAAACAGAAGATGTTGGACAAGCTCCTGGCTGAAGAGAAAACCACCTCGGCCAGATATGCCGAAAAACGTGACCAAGCGGAGACTGATGCTCGAGAGAAGGCGACCAAGGCCCTCTCCTTGGCCAGAGCTCTTGAAGAAGTACTTGAGGAGCGAGATGAATTTGAGAGGCTGAACAGGCAACTCAGAGCAGAGATGGAGGATCTCATGAGCTCAAAAGATGATGTCGGGAAGAACGTCTATGAGTTGGAGAAGTCTAAGCATGCTCTCGAGCAGCAGGTGGAAAATGAGAAACCTGAAGAGGAGAATCCTCTGAAGAATGTCAAGAGGTCTAAGCCAGAGCCTGTTAGGAGGCGGTCTGGAGATGGTGGCGCTGTAGTACCGCCCGAGGCAGAGAAGATGGAAGGTCTTTCTGCTGAACCCGTTGATGGGGCTGTTGTGGATGCAGAGGCCAAGAGTCTCATGACAGTGTGTAACCAGGACCAGGTCGCAAATGACGTCCCCTCCGCCTACAAGGCCTTCCAAGTAGCCAACAGCCTGCTGGGGAAGAAATATGATGAGATGGACGACCAGTATGCAGATCCTGTCTACTACTGTGGGCTGGCTCTCCCGACTTCCTCCCAAAAGGAGAACAGTGTCCTGGGTGAGCCTCTGGAGAAAGAGGAGAAGGACTTAAAAGGGCAAGTATATGATGCCGGGTCCAAGGAAACAAAGGCTGAAGAAGTTAAGGCCGAGGTGTTGGGGGACGTGAAGTCCTCAGGTGCTGCAGAGACCGAAGGAGTGGCTACTGATGTGGAAAAAGCCACTAAAGAAGCAGAGGTCTCTGAAACTGCTGCCAAAGTGGGGGAAACCACAGCTGGGAAGATGGAAGATGTGCACCGGAGGCACTTTAAAAAAGCATGCGGGGACAAGCCTGCTCTGCTGAAGGAGAAAGGGTCGAGACACAACTATTAACTGGAACCATTCAGTCAAGAGTTGCAGCAGTCCAAGAAAGGACATGAGGAGTATGTACAGAAGTCCGAGAATCAAAAAAGAGAGCTTGCCGATCATATAAAAACATCTTCTGAGAGAAGTTCCAGAGGCCGAAGGCCAAATATGGAGAGAAAAAAGAAAAGAGAGGCCACGGGTGCGAAGGCATAACATCCTCGCTCGTGAAAGAGAGTACCTGCTCATGAGATGGGGAAGAAAGTCCCATAGATATGATCTACTCCATAATAAACTCGTGTTCATGACAAACCAAGCGCTGTTGTCCTGGGTCAACAAGTGGGCTCAGCCGTGCTGGCTGAGGGGCCACGGGGCTAGGTGTTAGCCTGAACTTTGGGGGACTCCGCGAGGTCTTGTAATCGACGGTCGCTAGGCCAGAGTCAGGAGGACTTCTGGGCCACAATCCCCCAAAAGGTACTGGACTTTATTACAGCCTGGAAGTGCTGGATTGTTAGGCTGGGAAAAGCTGCATGTTCTTCCCGTGTGTGAACGGGGCTTGCAGTGAGGTAGTGAGTCCTCATGTTTAGTTATAGCCCAGCCGGGAAGGTGTTTTATTTGTATTGTTTGTTTTGGTTTTTGCTGAGGTGCCAAATAAAAGCAATGTTTGGCCCCTAACCCTGTGGTCGATGAAGATCATTGTGAGAATGACCCCTGAATAAGAGGCGATTCCTTACAGTATAAAAGTATAAAAGTTATGGTTATCAGGATCCATGATTCAAAGCAATTTTATAAAGGTTTTTAAAAAAACATTTAAGTACAAAAACTATATAAATTTGATATTTCCATAAGCATACTGGCCTACAGAATAATGTTAAAGAGGTTCTCCAGGCTTTTAAAATTGATGACCTATCCTAAGGATAGGCCATCAATATCAAATCAGCTGTATGCAGGGAATGCGCGAGCAGTATCCTGTCTTTTCCTGCTCATTGCTGCTTTGCCATAGCAGCAGTGAGCAGGAAGAGAGATGGCAGATGGCACGTTCACACTGCGTGTGCCTTCCCTGCATACAGCTGGTCAGCAGTGGTGCTGGGTGTCGGACCCCTGCTGATCTGATATTGATGACCTATCCTGAGGATAGGTCATCAATATTAAAGCCCAAGAACCCCTTTAATATGTCAACTCCATACCATGAGCTTCATAAAATATATATGATCTCTATCACTCTCTCTAATATATATATATTTATATATTGGCAGTGGAGCTGCCAGAGGGCCATATGAAGGCCATTGAAATGGTGTATCTCACCCAGAGGAGCCTGGGTGAGAACAGGAAAGTCTGGGAAAATAGGTTTTCCCACTGTCTGCAGCAGCTACGCTGGTAATTAAGATAATTAGCAGCCAGCTGAGGAGCTCCTCAATCAGGGCTCCCTGTCTGGGGAAGGAGCAGGCTGTGCCAAGGCCTGTGGGAGCCAGAACCCTCTGACTCTGTGTGGGGTAAGCACGGTGCTGTGTTTTGGGGAGCTGGGTGGTAGACCCTGATCCTGATAGAGAGGGAGAACTACTGTATAGTCAGTGGCCAGACGGCCGAGGAATTGTGTTTCTGATTTATGTTTGGTCTGCTGTTAAAGTGACAATAAAGCTGGTCGTGGCCAGTTTGCACCCAAATCTGCAGTGTTGGAGTGGCTTTTTGAGATGTGCCGACCATCTAAGCGGAGAAGACGGTGATCCTGGAGAGCTAGGTGACCCAGAGATGTCACAATATATATATATATATATATATAGATGAAGAAAGACACCGCGGCACATCCGTTTAGTGAAAAAAGTGAGACCCTTTATTCACCCATGCGACGTTTCGGTCCGCTTGCTGGGACCATTTTCAAGCAATACAATACTGTGAGAATTCTGGGTATTTATGCAGTCATAATCAGTGCACATTCATAATTGACAATCAGCACAACTTTACAAAAAACAGAGTATCAATACATATCATAAATATAGAAATGTGTTCAGCCCGGAGGGAAGCAAGAATCAAAACCATGATCGATATATGCAAGACTTCCAGGTACGTATAAATATTAATATTACAGTGAAATACATAAGTGGCAATCAATAGTGAATCAATGTCACCTGTACATATGTGAGGATAACAGGACCGAGCATGGAATCAGGCGTGCTCAATGGAGGGAGGAAACAGTGTAGCGAGTTGCTCCACATGGAAACGGCGTCCCGGAACTGCTGGTGCGCATGTCCGTGACGTCACTGGAACGTCTCACGTGACTTCTCAGAGAGACGTCACATGACAAGCGGCAGGACGTAACACTATCATACAGAAAAGTAAAAGGACAAGCGTCCTAACAGTAAATTCAACAAGTAATACAGCGATTCAAGGATAAAACACCCAGGGTATGATGTCAGGTGACGTGCTATCATGCGATGCACCGTCACTGGATATCTACGGGCAAAAAGGGGGAGGGGACAGCAGCAGCCATCACCCTCCCACAATGCTCGTCACAATTTAACCCCTTAACAGGTGAAAAAAATCCTCCACAGTAGCAGATGCGCTTGTTGCAGTAATAAATGTGTGTGATAATAGGCAGTAATCGGGGAATAAGCCGCACCAATCCAGACAGTGAGCATCTCGCCTCCCGTTGAGCTAAGCCCATCCAGCAAAGGGTCCTGAAAGTGAAATAATAAAAGAAATATATTATCCAAATATATTCATTAAAAACAGAACAATTTTTTTCAACACGTACACCGACAGGAACAGAACCGGGGGAAGTCATATGAAGAGCCATGGCCTATATTCTACATTCATGCCCATCGGTCGAATGGTTTGTAGCTTAAAAATCCATTCAGACTCGCGTTTTTTAAGCATTTTGATGCGGTCACCCCCAGTTTGCGGTAACGGAACATGATCAAGGATCATAAACTTGAGATCACCCTCTACATGGTCCTTGTCCGCGAAGTGGTGTGAGACAGGCAGGTCCTTACGCTTTTTGCGTATGGAGAACCTGTGTTGATTGAACCGTGACTTAAAGTCACAGGTGGTTTCACCAACGTATAAAAGTTTACAGGGGCACCATAAAACATAAATCACAAAACACGAGTCACAGGTCAAATAAAATTTCAGTGGGTAATCGATCCCAGTTTGAGGGTGGATAAATTCACGTCCCTTCACCATGTATTTACAGTTCACACAGTGAAGGCACGGATAACTGCCACAATTTTTGGGGGCCAAAAGTAATTGACGGGTGCTTTTTTGTGAGCCTATATCGTTTTTGACTAATTTGTCTTTTATGTTACGAGCTCTCTTGTAGGAAATGAGCGGCCTACTGCAGAATTCAGAGATATTTTTGTGTTCCGTTTTGAGAACTGGCCAGTGTTTATTGAGAATCTTATTGACAAATGGACTCGCTTCACAAAAAGTAGACACAAAGGGTATTCTCTGGAATTGCTTCCGTTGAGTACCCTGAAATAATTCGCTTCTTTCTTTTTGTTTAATGCGTTCTAGTTGTTGCTGCAATACAGCGGCTGGATACTGTTTTTGTCTAAAGCTTTGTGTCATAGTTTCCAATGTAGTATTAAGCAATGTAGTATCACTGACTATACGTTTAGCTCTGATGAACTGGCTATAAGGTAATGACCGCACCATCGTCCGGGGATGAGCACTGTCAAACCTCAGGACGGTGTTGCGGTCAGTAGGCTTAGTATAAACCTCAGTGCTGAGTGCACTGCCAGTGCATCGTACATTGACATCTAGAAAGTGTAATGTGTGGGTAGAGAATTCCAAGGTAAATTGTATGTCAGGAATCAGGCTATTTAAATAGTCGTGAAACAGGTGTAGCTCAGGGGCGGTACCCGTCCAGATAACAAAAATATCATCTATGTATCTCCACCACCTCAGCACATGGCTGAAGTGGTGGGACACATAGATGTGCTGTTCCTCCAAATGGGAGACGACCATGTTGGCGTAAGTGGGGGCCACGTTCGTCCCCATGGCCGTCCCTCTGATTTGCATATAATAATCATCTCCGAAGAGAAAATAATTATTATATAAAATCATACGTAATAAAGCCAAGAAAAAAGTTTGCGCCTCAATGGTGTAATTATAGTTAGCTAGAGCGGATTCCACAACAGACATCCCTATATTATGTTGTATAGAAGTATACAGACTGACGATGTCGAAGGAGGCCAAAATGGCGTCCTCCGGCATCGTCACGTCTGATAACTTAGACAAAAAAATCAGTGGTGTCACTTAAATATGATCTGGAGTTGATCACATGTGTCTGCAAAATCTTGTCTAAAATAATGGAAGCATTGCTGAGTAAGGAGCCACGGCCAGAAACAATAGGTCGGCCGGGCGGGCATTGCAGGTTTTTGTGGATTTTAGGCAATAAATAAAATAAAGGGGTGACTGGATGTTCTATCTGAAGGAACTCGCTCAATTGCTCGTCAATGAGGCCGGTTTGTGTATAGGTGTTAACTAATGACTTAAATTCACGTTGTATATCAAATCTGGGATCCCTTTGGAGTTTAACATAAACTGCAGAGTCAGAATCGCTGTATTACTTGTTGAATTTACTGTTAGGACGCTTGTCCTTTTACTTTTCTGTATGATAGTGTTACGTCCTGCCGCTTGTCATGTGACGTCTCTCTGAGAAGTCACGTGAGACGTTCCAGTGACGTCACGGACATGCGCACCAGCAGTTCCGGGACGCCGTTTCCATGTGGAGCAACTCGCTACACTGTTTCCTCCCTCCATTGAGCACGCCTGATTCCATGCTCGGTCCTGTTATCCTCACATATGTACAGGTGACATTGATTCACTATTGATTGCCACTTATGTATTTCACTGTAATATTAATATTTATACGTACCTGGAAGTCTTGCATATATCGATCATGGTTTTGATTCTTGCTTCCCTCCGGGCTGAACACATTTCTATATTTATGATATGTATTGATACTCTGTTTTTTGTAAAGTTGTGCTGATTGTCAATTATGAATGTGCACTGATTATGACTGCATAAATACCCAGAATTCTCACAGTATTGTATTGCTTGAAAATGGTCCCAGCAAGCGGACCGAAACGTCGCATGGGTGAATAAAGGGTCTCACTTTTTTCACTAAACGGATGTGCCGCGGTGTCTTTCTTCATCTACATTGTACACCTTGGTAAGGTGTTTCCACTGCTGGCACCCTAACATCTAATACTGAGGAGTGCTGCCTTGAACTTCCATTTCTATATATATATATATATATATATATATATAAAAGAAAGGTCAGCAGCACTCCAATGATGTGCCAGGTGCAAATCCCAAAATACTCCTGGACAGGGAGCAATGTAAATATAGGAAGATGAAGAAAATGAGCAGCACTCCGGTCTTGTGGTAGAAAATAGGTGATATTTTATTCACACCCAAACGCAATGCAGCATTTCAGCCCTCTCAATGGAGCCTTTGTCAAGCTTGACAAAGGCTCCATTGAGAGGGCTGAAATGCTGCATTGCGTTTGGGTGTGAATAAAATATCACCTATTTTCTACCACAAGACCGGAGTGCTGCTCATTTTCTTCATCTTCCTATATATATATATAGGTATTCTGTCTGTAATTTACATGATACACTGCAATATTTAAGTCCCCTACTTAAAAACAACAAGTTAAAAGAAAGTTGTTTGTTTTCTTTCTTATTTTTATTTGCTTAAAAGCGCCTTTATTTTTTGTGAAAGAAAATAAAAAAAAACTTAAATATATACCCAATTGATATCCTCAAGGCCCTAATGACCTTTACAATAAAAAAAATAAAATAAAGTAAAAAATCACAGTATTTATCCCATATAGTGAGCATTAGTGTTGAGAAAATTTAATTTAACGAAGTGGAATTAAAATTTCTGGAAAAATTTGATTCGCTATGAATCGGAATTTCCAGGCGCTTCACGGTAACAAATCAATTTTGCCTGAAATGGTGATAAAAAAAAAATACATACTCACCTCCTCTATTTAATCATGGAGAGGCCATCTCGACTGAAGAAAATGCACTAATTCTTGCGCACACTGACATGTGACCACAGCACATCACCACGTCATCACGCTGGGTGGGTGCAGTGACTTCATCAGTGATGACGTCACTGCGCCCACCCAACGTGATGACGTTGGGATGTCACATGTCAGCATGCGTGAGAATTGGCACAATCAAGTGGATGAGGTGAGCATATATACTGTCTTTTTTTAACCCCCTGATAGGCTGAATGTAACTCTTAGATGCCGCGATCAGTGTTGAACACGGCATCCGAAGGGTTAAATGACAGGTGTGACGTGATCACAATTCTTGTTGAAGTTCGGCTAAGCAGCTTAATCAAATTTTTCCAACCTATGCTCACCTCTAGTGCGCATCACAAGAAATGTTTTAACAAATGCCAAAATTTTAATTTTTTTGTTCATTTCACCTACATAAAAACAATAAAGAGTGATCAAAAAGTCATATGTACCCAATAAAGGCACAAATTTTCTGGACCCCTAAAAACACCAGAATCCTATACAATATAAAATGGTGACATTAGAAAACACAACTTGCCCAGGAAAGTCTGTTGCCTCATATGGCAATGTGAACAGAAAACAAAAAGTTATGGCTCTGGGAAGGCAGGGAGTGAAAAGAAAACCCTGCAAATTGAAGTGTCTTTAAAGGGGTTAAAAACAAAAAGGGTCTACAGGAAGTGGCTTTTGATACATGTAAAATCAATCAATATTTTATTGAAAAGAGAATTATCTTTCATTTGGTAAAATCGGTACTGTAGTTTTCCCAGAAATATAAAAGAAAGGAACTCAACACTGTCATCAATTACTGATTAGGATGAAACAGAATTAGCAGAAGGGATAAACAGAAATTCTAAGCAGCTGATGCCAGATTTTGACAATCTGATAATTAGGGTGGTTATCATCAGCATAAACTAGTGCCAGGTCTTTCAAATTTAATTTTCTTTAAAAAAAAGAGGATTAGGAGCCAGATGCTGTTTCACTATCCAAATCCCACTGTACAATTCAGCACATAAGGAGTTTGAAGCAAGCTCAACTATATAATAAACATATGTGGCCTACTTGGCATTAGTGAAAATGTATATAAATAAGCATTGAAAGCATTTATTAGAGAATATGGTATCTAGCAAAGAAAACTAATGTCAGCACACCGAATCTCTACAGGTATGTAATATAGGGTTTAAGGATGCAGTAGTGCTTTGTGTTTAAGTCCAAAACAATGTAAATAATCATGACATAGTGCCTACTAGTGATAGACGAACATCGGCCAGGACGATTCGGGAACGCAAGGTGGTCATTTATTATATATAAATACGTCTATGTTAGGTATATTTCTGACACAGATTGTGGGTCCTTGAATACCACCACCATACATTGGCTGGATAACACCACTGTACAGTGACCAGGTAACACCGCCATACCGTGACCGGATAAAAGGGTATAAGAGGGCACAGTACAGGGAATGACTAGGGGCACTGCACAGGGTATGGTAAGAGGGCACAATACAGGCCATAAGGGGGCACAGTATGGGGTGAGGGACATAGTACGGGGTGGGGGCACAGTCACATAAAAATGTGAGGTAGTCCACTCTGTCGTGAGCTAGGCGACTGCGCTTATCGGTCACGATCCCCCTTGCTGCGCTGAACGTCCTTTCAGACAGGACATTCGATGAGGGGCAAGTCAAGCGTTCCATGGCAAATTGTGCCAGCTCTGGCCACAGGTCAGGCCTGCACACCCTGTAGTCAAGGGGTTCCTCGCTTCTCAGAGCATCCACATGGGCCGTTAACCCGATGTAGTCGGACTCCTGTCAGTCTAGGCGTTCCCTGATGCTGGATCCGGAGGGCGGCTGTCGATGGGTTGGCTGCAAGAATGATCTCATATCCGAAGTGACCAACACATCTTCAAACCGCCCTCTTTTTGCAGGCACGGTAGGATTGGTACCAGCACCTGTTTCGCTGTGGGTTCAAATTCCTCTGCCAGTGCCTGCAACAGCAGAATGCAGCATCTTTCGCAGCAAGGCCTGGAAATGCTGCATTCTGACAGCCCTCTGTGATACTAGTAACATGTCCACCATTTTGTGTTTGTAACGGGGGTCTAAGCACGTTGCCACCCAGTACAGGTCCTTGACCTTTATACTTTTTATACGAGGGTCCCTCTTCAAACACTGGAGCATGAAGGCCCCCATTTGCACTAAATTGGAAATGGTGGAGCGGCCTGGCTCCTGCTCATCGACCAGGAGAATGTCATCCTCGGTCTCCTGCCCCCAGCCACGGACAACACCAGGGATCCCCAAAAAGTTTAAAGCCTGCTCTTCTTGCTCCTCCTCCTCCCCCCAGGCACCATCCTCCTCTGACTCCTCTTCAGACTCCTGCTGACTTGTCTCAGATGGAGTAGCCCCCCCTGGGAATTCATTCAGCATTGCGACTTCCTTACTTCCTTATCTTCCATCTCCTGCTCCTTGATGGCTTGATCAATTACACGATGCAATGCAAGCTCCAGAAAGAAGGCGTAAATTACGATGTCACTGATGACGCCCTGGCTGCGACTGACCAGTTTGATGATCTCATCAAATGGCTGCAGAAGTCTGCATGCATCGCGCATGAGCAGCCACTGGCGCGGTAAAAAAAAAAAAAACAAGCTCCCCAGAACCTATCCTGCTGCAGAGTTCTGGGGAGCGTAATGGCACGTTCTGGGGAGCGTAATGGCACGTTTCTGCTGGAGCAGCCTATCAAGCATATACAAGGTGGAGTTCCAGCATGTCGGACAGTCACAAATCAGACGTCTGACAGGCAAGTAGTCAGACGTCTGAAGGTTCACCCAGTGGGCAGTAAAAGCTATGTACCTTCCCTGCCCATGTTTGCTAAACCACATGTCTGTGGTCATATGTATCTTGGCACCGACACTGTGTGCCAGAGATATATTCACTTGCCGCTGAACTTTTCCATATAGTTCAGGGATGCCCGTCTGGGAGAAATATTTCCTTCCGGGGACCTTCCATTGTGGTGTGCCAATGGACACACCTCTGAGTCCACCAATTTATCTGGCAGTAGTTGGCGGGATAGCATTTCCGACAAGCCAGCGGTCAGCCGTTGGGCAAGAGCATTATCCGGTGTCATCATTTTTTTATGCTCGAACATTTGGGCCACGGAAACCTGCCTTGTGCCAGATGAATGCGATGACGGCATGGTGGAAGGTGGAGTGGAGGACAAATGGGGGGAGAGAGGAGAAAGAGAAGAAGCAGGACATGTAGCGCCCGGTGTGTGGCCTTGTGGGTACTGACGGCGTTGCTTTTACTGGGCTCGGTGATGGGAGGCCAGGTGCCTTCTTAAAGCGGTTGTCCCTAGGCGAGTGTTGGGCTATCTGTTGACAGCACAGGCAACACTTTTATCAGCAGCTGACACGTTAAGACGTGCCGGCGTCCTGGGAGCGCAAGATGTGACCGTACATGGTGGATGGCTCGCTCCAGTTATATTTGCAGTCTGCTTTTTGCCTCCTTTGCACTGCGAGTTCTGCCTGCTTCTCCTCCTTCTCCTCCCTTTCTGATGCTCTGTCTCTCCCTCTGAACTCCCCTCCTCTTACTCTCTTGTGGGCACCCACATGACGTCCATCGACACGTCTTCATTGTCACCTTTACCACTGACATTAGAGATCTCGGAGTAGGCAGCAACAGCGGGGACCACCCTCCTTGGGCTGATCTAGGTACTGTTGTCAGACCGCTGGGTGGCAGCTGTTGCTACCTCTTCTTCCTCATCTGATGCCAAGAATGGCTGCGCATCGGTAAGGTCTGGGAATGGATTGGAAAATAATTCCTGTGACTCGAGTGGAGGGGCTATGGTGGTGGTGGTGTCTTTGGGGGTCCACACAGCAGAGAGTGAGGAGAGTGTAGATACAGAGGATGAGGAGGGTGCAGAAGCGGAAGGCTGAGTGAGCCACTCAACCAACTCTGGTGCGCTCTTTGAAGTTATCGCATGCGCCTTCTACAACTTTGCGCCTGCACGACCCCTACCATCCCTGCAGAACAGTCTGCCTCTTCCTCTGCCTGCCATTTTCGAAATGACCCTCTGCCTAAGTCCGTAGAGAAGAGCAGTATTTGTGGAAGAAGGCATATTGCAGCCCTCAATCAGTATTTGGTGGAAAAAGGTATATATAAATAGCATCCCTCAATGAGTATTTTGTGGAAGAAGGTATATGGCACCCCTCAATCAGAATTTGGCTGAAACAGGTATATAGCACCCCTCAATCAGTATTTGGCGGAAACAGGTATATAGCACCCCTCAATCAGTATTTTGTGGAAGCAGGTGTATTGCCCCTCTTAATCAGTATTTGGTGGAAGAATGTATATAGCAATAGCACTCCTCAACCAATATTTTGTGGAAGAAGGTATATGGCACCGTTCAATCAGCATTTGGCGGAAACACGTATATAGCACCCCTCAATCAGTATTTGGCAGAAACAGGTATATAGCACCCCTCAATCCTTATTTGGCAGAAACAGGTATATAGAACCCCTCAATCAGGATTTTGTGGAAGAAGGTATATTGCAGCCCTCAAGCAGTTTTTTTGGGGGGGCAACAGGCATATCACGCCTATTGCAATTAGTTACTCCAATAGCATTTGTCCCTCTATCTAGCTGCGGTATCGCATCAGAACCACACACAACTGCTGCACAATACAAAAACACTATAATATAATTTCTATTTTAGAAAGTATATTATAAGTATATCACACCCCTCGATATCACACCTATCGATAGTACACCTATACCAGTCCTTAAAAGGACTTTTTTGACCCTATTAGCTAGCGTTTGGTGTCCCTAACTGTCTCTGCTCCAAAATGCAACCTCTCCCTACACTGGCAAAACACATCCAGATCGGGTTCTGTTATAGGGTTGGTTGGTGGTGTGTCCATGTGCTGAAACGTCTCAATTGGCTGTCCTATCCCACCTGACGGATGTATCATGGGTCAAAGTTTGGCGCTATGCAAGAAAATATGGTGCATGGCAATATCACCATATGTTCGCATGTTCGGCGAATCGTGAGCGAGCACAGTTCACTGCGAAAAGACCGCCGGGCGAACTTCAAGGTCATCTCTAGTGCCTACTGTATGTACCCCATGGCCTTCACATTACTGCAGTAGACTATACTTGGCCACTTTAATATAATATCTGTCATCATGTATCTGTATGGGAGGAGAGGAAATTGAAAGGACAGCTGCAGCAGGGGAACAGGAATTATTTTAAAAGATGAGAATATGGCAATTATTTTTTATTTTTTTATAATTTTATCGTTTTAGGCTGTGTTGTAGCCAATTATTTAAGATTGACAATTTATTTGAACATAGTAAGTTACTAATTAGAAAAGCACAGAATTACCTGTTTTTCATATTATGTGACATTTATTATAAATGTTTAGAAAAATGTGTACTACAGACAAACCTTGTCCTACATATTACTTGTATGAGATGATGGCATTTGATGGTGCAGTATATTTATTTTAAATGTTTTATGTGTTACCTTAATATGTATGTAATCAAGTCTTTTTCTCTTGATTGTGATCTTAAAGGGCTTCTGTCACCCTCCTACAGTCATTTTTAATTTTTTGGCTACTTAAAATCCTTATACTATGATTTATCAATATATAGTGCTCTTGCTCTTTTTCGTTCAGTAGTTTCTTCAAAAAACTGACTTTTATAATATGTAAATTACCCCTCTATTAGCAAGTAGAGCGGCTACTTGCTGGTAGCAGCCGCATCCTCCTTTCATAAAGACGCCCCCTCCTCATGTTGATTGACAGGGCAGCGAGCGCTCTCATCCTCTGGCTGGCCCTGTCTGCGTTTTAAATCTCGCACCTTCGCCGTACCAGTCTTCAGTCGGCGCAGGTGCACTGATAGGAGGACGCTCGCTCGGCCACTCCTTCGTCAGTGCGCCTGCACCGGGTGTAGATGTGACGTCATCTAAGGAAGGAGAGGCTGAGCGAGCGTCCTCCTCTCAGTGTGCCTGTGCCGACTGAAGACCGGTACAGCGTAGGCGTGAGATTTAGAACGCAGACAGGGCCAGCCAGAGGACGAGAGCGCTCGCTGGCCCTGTCAATCAACATGAGGAGGGGGCGTTTTTATGAAAGGAGGATGCGGCTGCTACCAGCAAGTAGCCGCCCTACTTGCTGGTAGAGGGGTAATTTACATATTATAAAAGTCTGTTTTTTGAAGAAACTACTGAACGAAAAAGAGTAAGAGCATTATATATTGATAAATTGCAGTATAAGGATTTTAAGTAGCCAAAAAATGAAAAATGACTGTAGGGGGGTGACAGAAGCCCTTTAAAGGGGTTGTTTGGGAGTTTGATATTGATTGTCTATCCTCAGGATAGGTCATCAATATCTGATTAGTGGAGGTCCAACTCCTACCACCCCCCTAGCCGATCAGCTGTTTGATGAGGCCACTTACCAAGCATAGCACTGTTCATTGTATAGAAGATACAGACATGTTCCTTTCAAAAGGACTGAGCTGCACTTAAGCCACGTGAAGGAGGAAAGTTATGTCACTGGCCTAAAAAGAGGCCAAAGCACTCATTGAAGCACATTAGCCCCTTCAAACAGCTGATATGGGGAAGTGCTAGAAGATATCATGAATTGCTCCAAAAATTTGATTTGCGTTAGAATCGATTAATTTTTACGCAAGTCAAAAGTGCTTCAATTGGCCTGAGAATTGGTACACCACATTGTGAAGTCTTCTATGACTCATATTTTTCTATCATTTCTATATATTTATTTTCCCTCCCCCACACATGTTTTTTAAGCTCCTTAATGGAATGATAGCAATGGTAAATAATGTCAGTGTGACACTGACATGTATAGCTATGAGTTAAACTCATGGTTGATGGTGTTAACAAACAGCCTGTTTAAAACTTCAATGTCACATTTGCTATGCTTTTTAAAATTAAATTCCAAAAATGATTCCTATTTGGCTGAAGATGCCTACAGTTGTTTATACACACACTGTAGTATCTGAAAAAGCAGTGGCTTGTTCTGAACAATTCTTTTTTTTTGGGGGGGAGCAGCAACAGCAGCAGTGTATTATGGAATCTCACAGACATGGCAGGAGATGTTCAGCTGTTAAGGGAAAGTAGTAGTGGAGCCAGTGGGAGCAGCTGTTGTGGCGGAAGCTAGAGTACAATATGGAATACACTGAAGAGGCAGACAATGGCAGTTAGATCATTGGGCTGGAAAAAATAGTCATTGTCAGCAATGGCATATTGTCATCAAGCAGAGATGTCTTGAAATACCCATGGATCCACATGCCTGATTTATTTTGACATTGTGTTTGATTGGGTGTGAGAATGTCACCTGTTGAGCTAAAAATTCTTTCTGAGATGACACTGGAGGCTCAACAAAAGAATTTAGTGATAGCAAACTTGGCCAGTTTCAGCCACTGTTCCAATCTGCATACAGAAGTCCATAGGATCAGGGAACAGGTATATGGTGGAGAAAGGCCATAGTCATTTAGAAAATGAGACAATTTTATTATTTATATTTTTTTAAATAAAGGACAGCTGGCCAGAACTATAGATATCATAAAGCAGAATTAAATTTTGGTGAAAGTGCGGAACAGCGCAACAAATTGAAACAATTTGAAACATTTTTTATAGACAGCTGGCCAGAAGTACCAATGCTATACAGCAGAATTAAATTTGAGTGATGACTCCACGTACCACACTGAAAACTCTCTCTCGGAGATACCACTGGAAACTGGACAATACAAACAGTACATCGATAGCAAACTGGGCCAGTTCTAGCCAATGTTCTAATCTTCCCCCTCAAAACTCTATGGGGTCAGGAAACTGGGTATGTGCAGGAGAAAGGGCATAGTCCAGATATAACTGAACCTAGTGGTTCAGGTGATGCTGAAGTTGAAAATACCGTTCTCTCATATAGAAAACTAAACTGGCTGCTTAGACTTCGGGAGAGTGGTGACTTAAATTTTGGTGAAGGTTTGGAACTGCACTGCATTTTTAGAAAACATTACTTGGATAATAGCTAAGCCATCATCTTATCTGCTATCTACAAACAGCTCTTTCTAGGTGATTGCTTTATTGCAAAGCAAAAAAAATAAAAATCTGCTTAGCTAGCTGATCAGCCTTTTTACCCATATCAAAGGTACTATTAAAAGCCCAGAGATATAGAAAAAATACTCTGCTGTAAAAAAGATGTGCAAGTCAGTCATTTTTTTCAAAAGGCATATGTTTTCCCAGAAACAGAGCAATGCTGGCTGGACTACAATACTCCTCATGCATACTAAATGGTCTCCTCAATGAGAAAGAGCATCCCATGACCCTAACAAAGGGCATTCAGCTAACTAGGGCAATTTTCTCTTGAGATACTGCACTCAGTTTACTTGTCCCTTTAGACAGGAGAATTAACTTGCCTGTCTTATTCAGAGTAATGTAACATAGGTGCATTCAGTACTCTTGTTCTTTTGGAAGAAAAACTGATTTGCATATCACTTTACCTGTAGAGTGTTACTTGTGGGTCTCTCTCATTTGCTTGAAATAAATCACAAGAAATTCAGGTTTCTTAGAATCCAGGATTTTTTGGTAATTCAAGATGAATACCGAATCAGTAAAATGGACTTGCTTATCTCTAGTCCCCAGTTACACCGTAAGTGGTGTACCTCAAAATTCAGTGCTAGGTCAATTATTATTTAAATAAACGGTCAGTTGGGGTCTAACACCTGGCATCCCCACTGATCAGCTGTTTCAGGCAGTTACAGCTCCAACTATATGGAAACTAGACACATCCACACACTGTGTGGTGGCAATGCTGTGGTACTGCAGCTCAACCCCCAATGGAAAGTACACAGTGGGATAAGTTTGAGTTTTCATTGGTGTTAATTATTTGGGGATTAATACTACTTTTTGAACTTTTGCCACCATATTTTGAGACCCATAACATTTGTACCTTTCTATAAATGTTGATGTGTGAGGTTTGTTTTTTGTGCTGCAAGATACAGTACCATATTGTGATACATACAACTTCTAAAAGTGTAAGTGAAGTAACAAAAGCAGCACAAGTCCCCGGGTGCCAGCCTCCAATTATCTTGGTGCCAGATCGATGTAATAAATGAGAAAATCTGCAGAAATCATCAGCAATTAAAAGTATCCAAAAAAACTTGTATTCACCTATGTGGAAACCACAATGTTTCAGTACTATCCAGGACCTTTCTCAAGCAATACAATATAGTGTATGCTTCATTGCATAGGGTACTACAGTGAACCGTGATGACAGCATATACAAATACAAAATTATATTAAAGCATTGTGAAATAAAGTGCAATGTGCTTAAAAGTTAATTCATATATTAGTTCATATATCAATTAAACATTTATTAAGGAATGTGCATTATTCTGTCTGACTGCCCGTGTGCCAAACTTCTGCCTGAAAACCTACTCAGTTTTTCATGCCATTTTGCATCTACATGTATGTGTATATCCATCTCTTGGCTGTCTATCCGTTTTAAATGTCTGTTTTGCATTAGTTTATAACGGACTATATACTCCTGTAGACAATCCTGCTTTCCCATAATAAACATGTCAGCTGTCAGACAGGGAGCATGCATAGAATTCATTGGGCCCTCATGCCTTGTCCCCTCCCAGTAATCACCCTCTCCTGCTGCAGAACCTCATAATACACACCTCAGCTGCAGCAGAACCTTATAATAAACATCTCACCTGCTGCAGGACCTCATAATACACACCTCAGCTGCAGCAGAACCTCATAATACACAACTTGGCTGCTACAGAACCATATAATACACACCTCAGCTGCAGCAGAACCTCATAATAAACATCTCACCTGCTGCAGGACCTCATAATACACAACTTGGCTGCTTCAGAACCTAATTATTCACAGCTCAGCTGTTGCACCAAAGAGAACCACACCACAAATTCTTAATAAACATACACAATCTTCATTAATCATTGCAATTATATAAAAATTTGATGAGAATTTCAAGAAGGTTTATTATGATAATATGGACAGCTATTGCAGATCACCAGGCACTGACGGCTGTAATACCAAAAGAGTATCCATCACCCTGGAGGAAGCTTTTTGGGTGAAATGCACATCAGGGTTTGCTGGCAGGTCTGAGCCACTGTGGTCTGTATTTTTCCTTTGTTCTATTGTAGTCTCTTTGCAGCTCATTTAGTGTTGATTTATCATATAGTACTGTCTATTGATTCATGTACATCTTGGCATTCTTGACATGTGTTTCTCATATTACATTTAGTGATCCCATTGGTTTCCAAAAAAACATGTCATCTTTTACCATTGGGCAATTCACATGGATGGATGCTCTTTTGGTATTACAGCCGTCAGTGCCTGGTGATCTGCCAAAGCTGTCCATATTATCATGATAAACCTTGAAATTCTTATCAAATTTTGATATAATTGTAATGATTAATAAAGATTGTATATGTTTATTTAGAATTCGTGGTGCGGTTCCCTTAGGTGCAGTTGGTTTTTCTACCACACACTATATACTGTATTTTTGCGTGTATATCAATTGTTCATTGGTGAACTAACACCTCAGCTGTTGTAGAACCTCATTATACACATCTCAGCTGCTACAGAACCTCATAATACACATCTCAGCTACTGCAGAACCTCGTTATACACATCTCAGCTGCTACAGAACCTCATTGTACACACTTCAGCTACTGCAGAACCAACTAATATACACCTCAGCTGCTGCAGAACATGATAATCTGATGCTGCAGCACAAATAAGGCTCTGATCACATCTGTGTTAGGGGTCTCAGTCACAGATTAGGTCATAAATGCTGGACACAAGTTTGCAGCCCACCAGGGTCTATGATGGAAACCCATTAGATCTCATCATGATCAGGTTCTGTCATCCATGATGTGCCAGAGTGGAAAGGCGAAAGTCACTAGTGCAGATGTGAACGAAGCCTAATACACACCTCAGATGCTGCAGAACATCATAACAGTGAGAAAATAACTACAAATCTCATCATAACCAGGCTGTTATTAGAAATTAGAGGACAATACATGGAGCAGTAAAAGAGGAGAGAACAACAGGCTGCTATGGACACAACCGGACATTGCAGGGAGAGGGTAAAAGAGGAGAGAACTACAGGTCTTAGCATGTGCAGATCATTATTATAGGGCATTGGCTGACATTACTGGGTGAGAACTTTAAGAAGAATAAACAAATGTACAACCCCGGGCATGTCCAGACTGTTATTATTGGGCATCACTATGCATTATAGGGAGAAGGGTATAAGAGGAGAATGCTGCGACTCCCAGCACTACCAGACTGTTGTTGTAGGGCTTCAGTTGAAATTACATGGATACGGATATAAGATGACAGTACTACAACTTCTAGATGTTTTATGATGTTATTATGGGTTGCGCCAGGACACCATTAACCTCTCTCCATTCTCAGCACAGGAGCTCTGCCCCCTTAGGGCAACATCCTTTCACCAGGGCAGGTCTTTCACCATTTCTCTGCACTGGTCACATGATGATGACATCATCACACCCTGCAGACTTCTTTTCTGCATTGCTATGCTTTGGGTACCTGCACTGGTCACATGGTGATGACATAATCAAAGGTACTTCTCTACATCCAGTCTTCTCCTCTTCAATGGTAGCTATACAAGTGCAATTGATAGCTTTCCCTCTGACTGTATATTCTGAGATAGATGTCAATCATTGATAGGACCGCCTACTTGACTTTTCAAAGCCCAAAATTAGCCTAAATATAAATGAGGCAGTTATACTGAATCTTTTCCCACAAAGCTATATATTTACCTGCTTAGCTCCGCCTCCTCTATAACCTACTGTTCACAGATCACTTCACAGTCTCTTGGTGACGGGTTCTCTTTAACTTCATTTTGTTTTTGCTGTATGTTTTGAAGGTGTGGCTGCCTCGATCTTGGCTGTGCACTTCTTCCTAACCACCCATCTTTGCCACAGGCTGTTTTTAATCAGTGCAGTATATAGCTAGAGTCTAGTTTCCCTGAATTCATGAGAGGCATGTTGGAACGAGTAAAAGAGTTATTATAGAGTAGGACTCTTTTAGGGGCCTCTTTAGGGTTGCCACCTTTCCCAACAAAAACTACTGGCCACGTTTACACAGGTTTAGAAGGGGGCGTGGTTTGAGTTGTGGCTTAATATAGGGTGTTATTTGATAACATTTTACATTTTGCACCTTTTTTTAATAAAATCAAACTGTTAACTATTGGGGACACCCAGTGTTTTTAGGTTTTATTTAGCCTCTATTTCTGAAGTGTTTCTACTTGGATTCAAACTCATTGTAATCTACATTAAAGTATAACTGTCATATATTTTTTTGGGGGAGTATTGGATTGTGGTGATTAATATCTCCTTGGTGGCCCTATTTCAACTTGTGTATTCAATTACCCCTTAATTCCACATTTTTGTTCCCTGTACTGCCTACTTTTACCTGTGCTTAAAATAGGGTTGCTAGGCATGGTCCGTCTATCTGTTGAAGGACGGAAGACGCAGAAGCAGGCTGCGTGCAAGGTCAGATTACTGACAGCCAGGGACTGTAAGTAAATGATTAAAGCCAGGTCCTCCCCAGCAGCTGATAACAGTGCCTGGGCTGTGTGCACTTCTCCCTGTCCCTGCGCTTGGCAGACGCTCCCTCACTCAGCAGAGCTGGAGAAGTAGAGTTGAACCAGCGCACAACAGGGAAGGGAGATCTGCCGTCTGCTCAGTGTATAAATGAAAGCAACATGTTTGTGCTGCTGGAGATTAACCCTTTAGGGGGAGGGCTCTGGTTACTGACACTTTTGGGGGGCTATTGTTACTGGCTAGAGAGGGCAGGCGGGATTAGCCTCAGGGTGAGGGCAGTGGCGGCCATCTTAACTGAATAGTGAGATTGCAGTTTTATGCAGACTGGTTGCTAAGGGCTGAATCTTATTAAATATGGGGTAAGTCAGTCTAATAGTAACTGATTCTGGAATATCATGTTATTAGTAACTACATATATGAAAATTGAAATTAGGGTCTAAATGTGACAGTTATCCTTTAAAGGTAGAAACCTTAACCTCTGAGCTATAGAGCTCAATGCTAAAATGCAATAGATATATTATAGCTAAAAACCTCATAAGTATTCATATATAGCAGAATAATCATATTTTCTTTTGTAATTGCATTTTTTTTGTAATTCCAAGTTTATTTTGTGCCATAATTTTTTTTTGTAATTACTAAAAATATATAAAATTATACTTCTGCTATATATGAATATAATACATGTGAAACTACTACTAAGGTTGTTAGCCATAATATACTAGATCTACTGCTGTTTAACATTGAGCTCTATATTGCCTTTGATTGTAATTAGTTCAAATCTCGGCAGAAACACTTTAGAAATAAATAAAACTTCAATACAAAGGGTGTCCCCAAGCATACTGACAATGCTTGGGAATACCCTCTTCATAGCACTGACTCCTTATATGGACACAGCCATATATGGACTACGAGTAGGGACTCCCATAAGCACTGACTCCATATATGGACATAGAGCAGGGACTCCTAAGTCATATATGGAGTCAGAACAGGGACTCCTTAACAGCTGGGATGCTGACACTGCTGCACTCTGTTCCTTCCACTTCCTCAGTCAACCATGGAAGCTGACGAAATTACCGGCAATAATTGCTGGTGAAAAAAAAAACTGGTACTGGCAGGCTTAGCAAAATACTGACCTGGCTGGTGGAATACCGGCCAGTTTGCAACCCTAGGCCTCATTGCAGATTTTGGTAAATAAAAACAGGACAAAATAGTGCAGCATGCAATAATGGCAGGCTTCCTGATGTAAATATGATGGCCCCCATTATATTTAAAGGAATTCTCCAGACAATGTCCGTTTATGTCATACTTTAATTCTGTGCTGCCATTGTTTTTTGAACAATGCACCATAAAAATGGGAAAAAAAACTGTGTAGATGTTAACACAGCCTATCTTGCAAATGTAAAATAACACTGCTACACTTTTATTGCATTTTAATATTATGGGGCAAGTTTATGAAAACTGTCTTTGTTTCCTATTGCAACCAATCAGCACAGCTACATTTGGGAACTTAAAAAAAAAATGCATTTTTTTTTATCAATTACAATGAGAATATATATATATATATATATATATATATATTTTTTTTTTTTCATTGTAAATGCGAATATATATATATATATATATATATATATATATATATATATACACATACATACTGTTAGTGTCAGTGAAAAGCGATAGCTCTGTAGCTAAAAGAACAAAACTAAAAAAAAAACTCAAGCATGATCCTAGCCGCTTCCACCTTGCATGTGATAAGCACTTTATTTCACCATAGTAGCTACAGTCCACAATGTTTCAGGTGGCAAATGCTGACATGCTGCCTTTGTAAACTGACATGAGTGGCATTTACGCCATAGAAATGCATATAGATAAAGATCTTAGATGGTTTGAAATATCCTGTTTTATCTAGCCTGCATTATGACCCACAGCGAAGAAGGAAATTCTGAGGAAATTTTAATAAAATGAGACATAGAGATACATGTACCAGAAAATAGGCTGCAGTTTCCAAAAGAGTGAACCTGGTTTTTGCCTGACTGTTACCAAAGAGCTTTACTGCCACCTACTGGTAGATGAATATATTCTGCCAAGAATATTGCAAGAATGAGAAAAAAATCTATTTATTCTTATGATGTTTAAAAATTTTGTATTAGATAATAGGCATCATGAAAGAATCCATCTGATCAAATTTACACTCTGCAAATTGCTATTCCTTTCAGTTTGCCCGAAGCAAACATGGGTAATACAGTTAGTATGACAAATGTTTCCAGCTAAGTTTTTTGCCTTTTTGCCTAACTTTTAATTTAAAACTTACTTCTAACTTCATTAATTTAAGTGTAGTGAATATCCCCACATAGTAAACACTTACTGTAGAAATTTAAAAGGGGTTCCCCACGCTAGAATCAACAAAGTTTTTAATATGCTGTAAAAGTCTGTTCATTAGGGTTTGGGATTTGTATAACTTTTCAATCACTTTAATAATTTCTTTGGGGAGAAGAAGCAACGAAAGAACGTCAATTCGGCCATTTTGATCTTTTATTCCATTATGGGATAAATATGTTTATATTTTAATAGTTTGGATCTTTTGGGATGTGGCAGTGCTAATAATTAATTTTTAATAATGGGAAAAGAGGGATGAATCTTTATATTTTCTATTTATATATTTTTTTACTTTTTTTGTTGGCACTGGAAAGTACATTATGTATAGAGCCTTCTGCACTCAATACAGTTTCAGACACCCACCAGTATGATAGTGGGAACCTATCCTGAGGATAGGTCATCAATATCCGTAGCTCAAACAACCCAGTTAAGAACTAAGGGGCAGATTTATTAAGTCCAGCATTTCAGACGCCGATCTTAATAAAGCCCTAAGCTGGCGGTGGATCCTCCGAAGTTATGAAGAGGTGCCAGCCTCTCCATAACTTCAATGCTTCCAGCGCCAGTTCTAAATGTAAGGCCGCTTCCTAGCGGTCTTACATTTAGACCATTTTCTACAGCTAAAACAGACATTGAAAATGATTAATGAGATGGACCTGCTGGCCCATCTCCTTCCTTGCCCATTCCGCTCCCCTAATTTTAGTCCTGGCGTGAGTGGGACAAAGTCACAGATAGCGGCGCAATTCAAGGTTCCACCGCCATCTGTGCCTGAAATACGACTGATTTAGGTGTATTTCAGAATAGTAAATGACCCCCTAAGAGCATGGAACAGTTGAACATAACAATTTTATTATTTATTATTTTATTATTTTCTCTATTGCTACAATTCTATAAAAAAAATAATGATTCATAATACCCTCATTAACAAAAATTAATGCCCCAAGGAATTGAATAAAACTTTATATGGGAATGTAATGATAATGATGAGATATATATATATATATATATATATATATATATATATATATATAAATAATTGCAATATTAGAATGAAAGCTATACAATTGAAAGTTGGCTGTAGTACCCTGTAGGGCTGTCTGTAGCTTGGATACAAGATGGAGTACAGATGGGCATGGAGGCATAAAGGTTCTGTATAGTATCCTGTGGCACATTTGCTCAAAAATGTTGCAGCTAGGCCTGTAGACAATATTTGGCAATAAATCTAGTGACCGGGTAAGCTAGGGAAGTGTTGCAATCTGGCAGGGACATTCCTGGGAAAACCTTACTGTATGTGGGTAAGCATTATCCTGCTGAAAAACAGCAGCCATTTCATAAGGACCAACACGTCGCTGCAGGATGTCCTGTACATATCGCTGAGCTGTTAGTGTGGCTTGCATCTCTACTAGGGGTGACTGACTGTTGTATGTGATGGCACCCTATATCATCACCTCAGAGGTTGGAGCAGTGTGTCGCTCCACAACCAAGGCAGAATTAAAGCACTCACTGTAAGGCCTCCATACTAGAACCCAACAGTTGTGGAATCCCAAACAGAATCTGGATTTGTCACTAAAGATGATACAGTTCCAGTCCTTAGCAGTTCAGGTTTTTCATTCATGACACAACTGCAAACAAAGGCAATGGTGGATGGCTATCAATGGCAGGACATGTAATGGGCGCGTGACACCAAATGTCCTTCTTTTCAGTGCCTGGAAATGGCCTGGGCAGAGACTGGATCATGGAGCTGCTCATGTGGTGGTTGATGGTTTGTCTGAAGCCTGTTTGCCATGTATGTATGCCATCATATAACCGCTGTGTCCAACATCTCAGAAGGACCTAGATGGTTGACAATTTGTCTACATTCAATAATGCTCCCCTTCTCAAAGTCTTTCAACTGGGAGAAATGTCTGTGAGTGCGTTAGAGCCATGTCTAGCAGTCTCTTGCCAAGAGATACACTACCCAAAAGTAGCCTCTGACAGCCTTTTTACAAGGTAGCAGGAGAAGCATTTTACACCCTTTCATGGCAAGGCCCAGTGTCTAATCAGGCCACACCTGTAATCATTTACATTTCTTCCTGAGTGCTGGGTTTTGCCACAATTTGACATTTCTATGTGAGTGGATTTATTTTTGGCCATTAGAGTAGTTTGATTTGAAACACATTAAATAATAGATGTATTTTTGCCGCACATTTCTTCTTGCAAATTCTCCTTGGGGTATGTAAACTTACGAGCACAAATATACACAAATGTAGAAATGATGTGGACTAGTGTGTCACTTACTGTAGTTCCCTGATCCTGTAATAGGATAGCGAACCGTGGATTAAGATAATACTGCTTCATCTCTATATACTTCATTTGACTTGAAACATTGAATAAAATATATAATATATGCCTCCCTGGCTGGAATGGCAACTATATTCCCAACAAATCCTTCACTGGGACCAGGATCTGGCAAAACAATGAACCAGCAAAGTTTAACTCCATTTGAATCTAATTTGGCACCCATAACTTGCTGTGACCGGTGTGCATAATGATAACATCATAATTAGAGATGAACACATTTAAAAAAATGCTATTTGGAAGCTTCGGCGAAGTTTGACAATTTTTTTTATTAGTTTCTATTTAACTTGTCAAAAATCATTATGGAACCATTTTTAACGGCTGCTTAAACAGAAGTGCACCTGTCTAACTGTAATATGCTAGTGCAATATGGCCTTTTGGGTTTAAAAAAAAATTGCTCACCTCATCCACTTGCTCGCGCAGAAGCAGTCCGCTCCTCTCTTGAAAAAGACCTGCCGAAGGACCTGCGCTGAGCAAGCTGGGAGCTCGCGGTGATGTCATCACGCTCAGTACAGATCCTTCAGCTAGTCTTTTGCAATCAAAAGAGGAGCATGCTGCCTCTGTGCTAGCATGGAGGACCAGAGAAGCGAGGAACAGGTAAGTATGAATTTCTATTTACGAAGGCAAGCTATGGGCATCAAAAAAAAAAAAAGTCTGTATTTCTGGAGAACCCCTAAGGCCCCTTTCACACGATGTGTGAGGTGAACGCATTGCACCCGCACTGAATACCGACCCATTCATTTCTATGGGGCTGTTCACATGAGCGGTGATTTTCACGCATCACTTATGCGTTGCGTGAAAATCGCAGCATGCTCTATATTCTGCGTTTTTCACGCAACGCAGGCCCCATAGAAGTGAATGGGGTTGCGTGAAAATCGCAAGCATCCGCAAGCAAGTGCGGATGCGGTGCGATTTTCACGCACGGTTGCTAGGAGACGATCGGGATGGAGACCCGATCATTATTATTTTCCCTTATAACATGGTTATAAAGGGAAAATAATAGCATTCTGAATACAGAATGCATAGTAAAACAGCGCTGGAGGGGTTAAAATATATATATATAATTTAACTCACCTTAGTCCACTTGATCGCATAGCCGGCATCTCCTTCTGTCTCCTTTGTTGAATAGGACCTGTGGTGAGCATTAATTACAGTAACAGGACCTTTGATGACGTCACTCCGGTCCTCACATGGTACGTCACATGATCTTTTACCATGGTGATGGATCATGTGATGACCGGAGTGACGTCTTCAAAGGTCCTGTTCCTGTAATTAATGCTCACCACAGGTCCTGTTCAACAAAGGAGACAGAAGGAGATGCCGGCTACGAGATCAAGTGGACTAAGGTGAGTTAAATATTTTTTTATTTATTTTTAACCCCTCCAGCGCTGTTTTACTATGCATTCTGTATTCAGAATGCTATTATTTTCCCTTATAACTATGTTATAAGGGGAAATAATACAATCTACAGAACACCTAACCCAAGCCCGAACTTCTGTGAAGAAGTTCGGGTTTGGGTACCAAACATGCGTGATTTTTCTCACGCGAGTGCAAAACGCATTACAATGTTTTGCACTCGCGCGGAAAAATCGCTGGTGTTCCCGTAACGCACCCGCACATTGTGAAAGAGGCCTAAGGTGTACACATGAGAGGGATACCACATACAATAACACATAGGGGGACATTTATTAAGAACGGTAATTTAGACACCGATCTTAATCCCTCTGCACTGACGGAGGATGTGCCAAAGTTATGTAGAGGCACACATTTTAATCTACACCATCTCCCTTGCTGGTGTAGTTTAAGGGTATTTTCCATGCCAAATTGGCATGGAAAATGATGAATGAGATGGGCCGACTGACCCACCTGCTTCCCTGCTCATGCCACACCCCATTTATCAGACAATTCACAAAAGTGACGTGAGTGGAGGAAAGTCACAGATTTTGTCGCAAAAAACATTTGTGACAAAATCTGCAACCTAAATATGCCAAAAAGTGCCGTATAACACAATAAATGACCGGAATATTATAATAATTTTTTTTTAAAGTTTATCTTTTTTATTTTCTGTTTGTGCTTTAATATGTAAATTTTTACTGAAATGTTATTACATTTCATTTTTTCTCCCTCATGGAGAAATGTATGTTAATTTTATATTCTTCTTATTCTTTCTTATTCTACCAGTGTATTACAATACATTTACTGAGTGTGCAGTAAAATATGTAAAATTAACAGACAGGTCATAGCAGCCAAATGTATTTTTCTATACTTGACATTTGTGATCAAGAGATAAAAGAAGCTTTCCTCCCTTACTGATGCTATGATCAATAGAGCAATTTGTTACATCTAGGGTCGCTACAGTTTTTTTCTGACATTTTCAGGAATCTGTCTCAAAGTAAGCCAACTAATAGTTGTGTAAGAGACAGTGAGTTTGGACCCACTGGGCCAGCTAACCAGTTTGACTTTGGGCTAAAGGGGGCCATTTATTAAGACTGGTGCCAGTTTTCCTAGCTGCCTTACATTTAGACAATTTTCTATCCCCCTTACCTGCCCATGTCACGCTCACTTTTTTAGACCTGGTGTGCAAAGGGAAAAGTCACAGATTGCGGTGCAACTGACCGTTGGGTTGCAATCTGCACCAGAAATATGCCTAACATAGACGTATTTCTGGATAGTAAGTGACCCCAAAGTCCTTTGTCCTGCCAGTTTCCAGGTATTTACCTTTTAACCCCTGTACAGGGATGTGGACTTTGCTGCCGGCAACAAATCAGGCTGTTAATTCACGTTGGTCAGCGATACCAGTGCGAAGCACCACATGATCAGGCAAAAAACGTAGTGTTAATAAAGTCCAAGGTCAGGGCAGACTGAGTATGTGCATAATCTAGATATCAGTTCTAAGGTTGGGGCAGGCAGCAAGGAGCAAAACGAGACATAGGCCAAGGTCAAGACAAGGTCACAGCCTGCACAGATAAATGATGATGCTAGCAGCTATGTGCACCACTGGCAGGAGAGCATGGCAGTGATAGACAGTGGCAAGCAGGGTGAGTAGTAGGAAGGGCAGTGGCAGGAAATGACTACCATTACAATAAGTTGGCATACAGTCAGTGAAACTGTCTATCCCTGCACCACATTTATCATACAGTCTGAGCCACTGTGATAAATCTGGTGCAGGTCTAGACAGCCTATATAAGCATACATCATTTTTAACCGCCTCCGGACCACCTAACGCAGGATCGTGTTCCGGAGGCGGATCACTCATCTACGCGTCATCTCGCGAGACGCGAAATTTCCTGTGAACCCGCGCGAACTGCAGGTAAGCGAGTGGATCTACAGCCTGCCAGCGGCGATCGTTCGCTGGCAGGCTGTAGATGCGATTTTTTTTAACCCCTAACAGGTATATTAGACGCTGTTTTGATAACAGCGTCTAATATACCTGATACCTGGTCCTCTGGTGGTCCCTTTTGCTTGGATCGACCACCAGAGGACACAGGCAGCTCTGTAATAGGTAGCACCAAGCACCACACTACACTACACCCCCCCGTCACTTATTAACCCCTTATTAACCCCTGATCACCCCATATAGACTCCCTGATCACCCCCCTGTCATTGATCACCCCCTTGTCATTGATCACCCCCCTGTAAGGCTCCATTCAGACGTCCGTATGTTTTTTACGGATCCACGGATACATGGATCGGATCCGCAAAACACATACGGACGTCTGAATGGAGCCTTACAGGGGGGTGATCAATGACAGGTGGGTGATCACCCCATATAGACTCCCTGATCACCCCCCTGTCATTGATCACCCCCCTGTAAGGCTCCATTCAGACATCCGTATGTGTTTTACGGATCCACGGATACATGGATCGGATCCGCAAAACACATACGGACGTCTGAATGGAGCCTTACAGGGGGGTGATCAATGACAGGGGGGTGATCACCCCATATAGACCCCCTGATCACCCCCTGTCATTGATCACCCCCCTGTCATTGATCACCCCCCTGTAAGGCTCCATTCAGACGTCCGTATGTGTTTTACGGATCAACGGATCCATGGATAGGATCCGCAAAACACATACGGACGTCTGAATGGAGCCTTACAGGTGGGTGATCAATGACAGGGGGGTGATCACCCCATATAGACTCCCTGATCACCCCCCTGTCATTGATCACCCCCCTGTCATTGATAACCCCCCTGTAAGGCTCCATTCAGACGTCCGTATGTGTTTTACGGATCCACGGATCCATGGATCGGATCCGCAAAACACATACGGACCTCTGATGGAGCCTTACAGGGGGGTGATCAATGACAGGGGGGTGATCAGGGAGTCTATATGGGGTGATCACCCCCCTGTCATTGATCACCCCCCTGTAAGGCTCCATTCAGACGTCCGTATGTGTTTTGCGGATCCGATCCATGGATCCGTGGATCCGCAAAACACATACGGACCTCTGAATGGAGCCTTACAGGGGGGTGATCAATGAAAGGGGGGTGATCAGGGAGTCTATATGGGGTGATCACCCCCCTGTCATTGATCACCCCCCTGTAAGGCTCCATTCAGACGTCCGTAAATGTTTTGCGGATACGCAAAACACGGACACCGCGGATCCGCAAAACACATACGGACGTCTGAATGGAGCCTTACAGGTGGGTGATCAATGACAGGGTGGTGATCACCCCATATAGACTTCCTGATCACCCCCCTTTCATTGATCACCCCCTGTAAGGCTCCATTCAGACATTTTTTTGGCACAAGTTAGCGGAATTTTTTTTTTTTTTTTTTACAAAGTCTCATATTCCACTAACTTGTGACAAAAAATAAAATCTCACATGAACTCACCATACCCCTCACGGAATCCAAATGCTTCACATTTTTTAGACATTTATATTCCAGACTTCTTCTCACGCTTTAGGGCCCCTAAAATGCCAGGGCAGTATAAATACCCCACATGTGACCCCATTTCGGAAAGTAGACACCCCAAGGTATTCGCTGAGGGGCATATTGAGTCCATGAAAGATTGAACTTTTTGTCCCAAGTTAGCGAAAAGGGAGACTTTGTGAGAAAAAACAAAAAAACAATTAATTTCGGCTAACTTGTGCCAAAAAAAAAAAAATGGGGTCACATGTGGGGTATTTATACTGCCCTGGCATTTTAGGAGCCCTAAAGCATGAGAAGAAGTCTGGGATCCAAATGTCTAAAAATGCCCTCCTAAAAGGAATTTGGGCCCCTTTGCGCATCTAGGCTGCAAAAAAGTGTCACACATGTGGTATCGCCGTACTCAGGAGAAGTTGGGCAATGTGTTTTGGGGTGTCATTTTACATATACCCATGCTGGGTGAGATAAATATCTCGGTCAAATGCCAACTTTGTATAAAAAAAAGGGAAAAGTTGTCTTTTAGAGAGATATTTCTCTCACTCAGCATGGATATATGTAAAAAGACACCCCCAAAACACATTGCCCAACTTCTCCTGAGTACGGCGATACCACATGTGTGACACTTTTTTGCAGCCTAGGTGGGCAACGGGCTGCTTCAAAAAGCAGAAATTCAAATTTTTGTACCATAGTTTGTAAACGCTATAACTTTTACCCAAACCAATAAATATGCACTTTTTTAAATTTTTTTATCAAAGACATGTAGAACAATAAATTTAGAGAAAAATTTATATAGAAATGTAGTTTTATTTGAAAAATTTTACAACTGAAAGTGAAAAATTTCATTTTTTTGAAAAAATTTCAGTAAATTTTGATTAATAACAAAAAAAAGGAAAAATGTCAGCAGCAATGAAATAACACCAAATGAAAGCTCTATTAGTGAGAAGAAAAGGAGGTAAAATTAATTTGGGTGGTAAGTTGCATGACCGAGCAATAAACCGTGAAAGTAGTGTAGTGCAGAATTGTAAAAAGTGGTCTGGTCATTAAGGGTGTTTAAGCTAGGGGAGCTGAGGTGGTTAAGATCAATAAATCTGGTTAAGATCAATAAATCACAGCATAGACGATTGCCTTCAGATGATACGAGATGTGCAGCACCTGAAACTACGGATACTGGAAGCCTGTGCTAGCATTTCTCCTGCGGTGTTGCTATCAGTGTGTGAAGAGTGGGAGAAAAGGGTTGCATTGACAATCCAACACAATGGGCAGCACATTGAACACATTTTGTAAGTGGTCAGACACTTGTAAATAACTCATGAAAGAATAAAGTTACGTTAAAACCAAGCACACCATTGTTTTTCTTGTGAAATTCCCAATAAGTTTGATGTGTCAAATGACCCTCTTCCTATTAAAAAAAATAAAGTTGGATTCAAAATGGCCGACTTCAAAATGGCCGCCATGGTCACCACCCATCTTGAAAAGTTTCCCCCCTCACATATACTAATGTGCCACAAACAGGAAGTTAATATCACCAACCATTCCCATTTTATTAAGGTGTATCCATATAAATGGCCCACCCTGTATATTAAAAAGTTGCAAAAAAAATTCTCTTCAAAATACTGATTACACATAAAACTGGAAAACCCATTTGAAGAGAACTTGACTATTAATTCTGCTCTCATTGGCAGTAGCATGAAATTGTGACAGACACACTGGTTTCAGTGGTCTATCACTTGTCTGCTAATGCCTACTGACTGTATTGTCTAATCCGTGCAGTATGTGACAAAGAGGAGTCACACGCTGGTAGATAAGTATGGCTTGTTTACTAGTGCCTGCACCCACTGCCCTACAGTTTTCACTAGGAGAAAAGAATCAATCAGCTCTGGTTGGGTAAGGAATAGATTTTCCTTAATAAAATAGATTTGGCACATAACTCTTCTCCGGCACACACTGCAAGGATTAAATAAGAATGTGCTGTGAAACCATGGAATGTTATCAATAGTGATGAACGAACATCGGCCAAGACGATTCGCGAATGCGATCAAAGGTTCGCATACCGCAAGTTCGCCGTGGGCCCCATTCAATTTAATGGCAGGTGAACCTATAAAACCTTCAGGTCATATTTGCAGTGCACAAAATGTCCCACAACATGGACAGTGATATACCAGAGGTAGATCAATGGCAAAAATCCCCACAAAAAATATGCATTTTAATCAGGGGCCATTTTTATGCGTCTTAAAGGGAAACTCTAAAAATGTGCCCTGCTGGAGACTAGAAAATTTTTATTTTAGGCCATGGGGGTACAGGCCCAAAACATTAGGCCTTTACCAGACAGAAAACACCAAGTAAATATGTGGCTGGAGGTATATTAGACGGTCATTGGATATAAATTTTATTGTAAGGAAGTGGACTACAGGCGCAAAAAATTATTCATTCACTGTACAGAAAAGAACAATTGATAATGTGGCTGGAGGTACATTGGACGGTCACCATATGACAATTTTACTTTTGGCCAGTTAGATTACAGGCCCCAAAAATTATGCATTTTCCATACAGAAAAGATCAAGTCATTATGTGGCTGGAGGTATATTAAACAGTCATTGGATAACAATTTTACCGCAGGCCAGTGGAGTACAGACCCCAAACATTTAGTCATTCACCGGACAGAAAACATCAAGTGATTATGTGGCTGGTGGTATATTAGACGGTCATTGGATAACAATTTTATGCAGGCAAGTATAAATACATGTCAAATACAGATGTTTAAAAAAACTAAAAATATAAAATTGTATTAAAAACATGGCTAATGAAATCCCCCCTCTTGAATAAATCTCAAATGATAATAGGTGAAATTCGATAACGTGGTCGAAACAGGTGTTGAATTCTTCCGAGGCCCTAACTATTAGGCATTCACCAAATAGAAAAGATCAAGTAATTATGTGGTTGGAGGTATATTAGGCGGTCAATGGATATTCATGTTACTATAGGCCAGTGGACTACAGGCCCCAAAAATTATTCATTCACTGTACAGAAAAGAACAAATGATTATGTGGCTGGAGGTATATTAGACGGTCAATGGACATCAATTTTACTGCAGGCCAGTGGACTACAGGTACCAAAAATTATTCATTCACTGGACAGAAAGGAAAAATTTATGATGTGGCTGAAGGTACATTAGGCGGTCACCGTATAACTATTTTACTGTTGGCCAGTTAGATTACAGGCCTCAAAAATTATGCATTCACCGTACAGAAAGATCAAGTGATTATGTGGCTGGAGGTATATTAGACAGTCATTGGATATTAATTTTATTACATGCCAGTGGCGTACAGGCTACAAACATTAGACATTCACTGGACAGAAAACATCAAGTGATTATTTGGCTGTAGGTATATTAAGCAGTCACCGTATAACAATTTCACTGTTGGCCAGTTAGATTATGGGCCCCAAAAATTATGCATTCACTGTACAGAAAAGATCAAGTCATTATGTGACTGGAGGTACATTAGGCGGTCACCGTATAACAATTTTACTGTTGGCCAGTTAGATTACAGGCCCTGAAAATTATGCATTCACAGTACACAAAAGATCAAGCCATTATGTGGCTGGAGGTACATTAGGCGGTCACCGTGTAACAATTTTACTGTTGGCCATTTACATTACAGGCCCCAAAAATTATGCATTCACCATTCAGAAAAGATCAAGTCATTATGTGGCTTGAGGTATATTAGACGGTAAATGGATATCAATTTTACTGCGGGCCGGTAGACTGCAGGCTCCAAAAATTATTCATTCACCGTACAGAAAACCCCAATTGAATATGTGGCTGGAGGTATATTAGACGGTCAATGGATATCATTGTTACTGCAGGCCAGTGGACTACAGGACCCAAAAATTATTCATTCACTGTACAGAAAAGAACAAGTGATTATTTTGCAGGAGGTATATTAGACGGTCAATGGATATACTACTGCTCAAAAAAATAAAGGGAACACTTAAACAACACAATGTAACTCCAAGTCAATCACACTTCTGTGAAATCAAACTGTCCACTTAGGAAGCAACACTGAGTGACAATCAATTTCACATGCTGTTGTGCAAATGGGATAGACAACAGGTGGAAATTATAGGCAATTAGCAAGACACCCCCAATAAAGGAGTGGTTCTGGAGTGGTAACCACAGACCACTTCTCAGTTACTATGCTTCCTGGCTGATGTTTTGGTAACTTTTGAATGCTGGCGGGGCTTTCACTCTAGTGGTAGCATGAGACGGAGTCTACAACCCACACAAGTGGCTCAGGTAGTGCAGCTTATCCAGGATGGCACATCAATGCGAGCTGTGGCAAGAAGGTTTGCTGTGTCTGTCAGCGTAGTGTCCAGAGCATGTAGGCGCTACCAGGAGACAGGCCAGTACATCAGGAGACGTGGAGGAGGACGTAGGAGGGCAACAACCCAGCAGCAGGACCGCTACCTCCGCCTTTGTGCAAGGAGGAACAGGAGGAGCACTGCCAGAGCCCTGCAAAATGACCTCCAGCAGGCCACAAATGTGCATGTGTCTGCTCAAACGGTCAGAAACAGACTCCATGAGGGTGATATGAGGGCCCAACGTCCACAGGTGGAGGTTGTGCTTACAGCCCAACACCGTGCAGGACGTTTGGCATTTGCCAGAGAACACCAAGATTGGCAAATTTGCCACTGGCGCCCTGTGCTCTTCACAGATGAAAGCAGGTTCACACTGAGCACATGTGACAGATGTGACAGAGTCTGGAGATGCCGTGGAGAACGTTCTGCTGCCTGCAACATCCTCCAGCATGACCGGTTTGGCATTGGGTCAGTAATGGTGTGGGGTGGCATTTCTTTGGAGGGCCGCACAGCCCTCCATGTGCTCGCCAGAGGCAGCCTGACTGCCATTAGGTACCGAGATGAGATCCTCAGACCCCTTGTGAGACCATATGCTGGTGCGGTTGGCCCTGAGTTCCTCCTAATGCAAGACAATGCTAGACCTCATGTGGCTGGAGTGTGTCAGCAGTTCCTGCAAGACGAAGGCATTGATGCTATGGACTGGCCCGCCCGTTCCCCAGACCTGAATCTAATTGAGCACATCTGGGACATCATGTCTCGCTCTATCCACCAACGTCACGTTGCACCACAGACTGTCCAGGAGTTGGCAGATGCTTTAGTCCAGGTCTGGAAGGAGATCCCTCAGGAGACCGTCCGCCACCTCATCAGGAGCATGCACAGGCGTTGTAGGGAGGTCATACAGGCATGTGGAGGAAACACACACTACTGAGCCTCATTTTGACTTGTTTTAAGGACATTACATCAAAGTTGGATCAGCCTGTAGTGTGTTTTTCCACTTTAATTTTGAGTGTGACTCCAAATCCAGACGTCCATGGGTTAAAAATTTGATTTCCATTTTTTTATTTTTGTGTGATTTTGTTGTCAGCACATTCAACTATTTAAAGAACAAAGTATTTCAGAAGAATTTTTAATTAACTCAGATCTAGGATGTGTTATTTTTGTGTTCCCTTTATTTTTTTGAGCAGTGTACATTTTACTGCAGGCCAGTGGACTAAAGGCCCCAAAAATTATGCATTCACTTTACAGAAAATATCAAATAATTATGTGGCTGGAGGTACATTAGGCGGTCACAGTATAACAATTTTACTGTTGGCCAGTTACATTGCAAGCCCCAAAAATAGTGTTGAGCGAACAGTTCGAGCATAGTTCGGGTCCGTACCGAATTTTGGGGTGTTCGTGACACGGACCCGAACCCGAACTTTTTCGTAAAAGTTCGGGTTCGGGTTCGTCGTTCGGCATGTATTTTGGCGCATTTTGAAAGGCTGCAAAGCAGCCAATCAACATGCATCATACTACTTGCCCTAAGATGCCATCGCAGCCATGCCTACTATTGGCAAGGCTGTGATTGGCCAAGTGCAGCATGTGACTCAGCCTCTTTATAAGCTTGTGCGCACGTCGGGACGTGCTCACTCCCGATGTGAATAGAACAGGGATAGACGCAGCTGATGCTAGGGCGAGAATAGGCAGGGATAATTGAATAACTGGAAGCAAATTTCTCTCCTCCACCTGTGATTCATCTGAACAACTGCAGCTGAGCTGCTTTTTTGATAGGGATTGGCTATTTTTAGAGTGGCCAGAGTGATTTTTCCATCCACATGTACCTGGGCTGACCGCCGGCCGCCATTTTGCGACTTGTAGTGCTGCAGCAGAAGCTGCCACAGTGTGCATTCCAAAGCTCCAAACAAGTCAGACATCTACACCTGGGATTCAGACCAATAGCGATTTAGCAGCACAGTCCAAGGCTATTTTTTTTAAAGGTTGTGCAGACCATTTTGTGGCACATGTTACTGGGCTGATAGGCGGCGGCCATCTTGGGACTAGTGCTGCAGCACAATCTCTCCCAACGTCCATTAATCACTTGTAATAGTGGTCTGTGCCATAGAAATCCTACATCAGGGACTTGGGTGTGCTTGTGTCACCCCTACTAATACCAGTCCACCTGTAATCCATACAGTGAAAAGCCATAAAGTATTCCAGTGAGGGAATTTTTTTTTTATTTAAAAAAGGCCAAGTTAGTTTATCTGGCGTTCAATATACTAGATACAGTTAGGCCTGCGTTTCATACATCTGGAATTAGCAAACTAATGTGCTGGGGTTGGGAAAACATATATGTACCCATACTAGAATCTGTCAAAGAAAGCGGTACTCACATATAACAGTCATTCCATCTGTAATCCATACAGTCAAAAGACTGAAAGTATTCCAGTGAGGGAATTTTTTTTATTTAAAAAAGGCCAAGTTAGTTTATCTGGCATTCAATATACTAGATACAGTTAGGCCTGCATTTCATACATCTGGAATTAGCAAACTAATGTGCTGGGGTTGGGAAAACATATATGTACCCATACTAGAATCTGTCAAAGAAAGCGGTACTCACATATAACAGTCATTCCATCTGTAATCCATACAGTCAAAAGACTGAAAGTATTCCAGTGAGGGAATTTTTTATTTATTTAAAAAAGGCCAAGTTAGTTTATCTGGCGTTCAATATACTAGATACAGTTAGGCCTGCGTTTCATACATCTGGAATTAGCAAACTAATGTGCTGGGGTTGGGAAAACATATATGTACCCATACTAGAATCTGTCAAAGAAAGCGGTACTCACATATAACAGTCATTCCATCTGTAATCCATACAGTCAAAAGACTGAAAGTATTCCAGTGAGGGAATTTTTTTTATTTAAAAAAGGCCAAGTTAGTTTATCTGGCATTCAATATACTAGATACAGTTAGGCCTGCGTTTCATACATCTGGAATTAGCAAACTAATGTGCTGGGGTTGGGAAAACATATATGTACCCATACTAGAATCTGTCAAAGAAAGCGGTACTCACATATAACAGTCATTCCATCTGTAATCCATACAGTCAAAAGACTGAAAGTATTCCAGTGAGGGAATTTTTTATTTATTTAAAAAAGGCCAAGTTAGTTTATCTGGCGTTCAATATACTAGATACAGTTAGGCCTGCGTTTCATACATCTGGAATTAGCAAACTAATGTGCTGGGGTTGGGAAAACATATATGTACCCATACTAGAATCTGTCAAAGAAAGCGGTACTCACATATAACAGTCATTCCATCTGTAATCCATACAGTCAAAAGACTGAAAGTATTCCAGTGAGGGAATTTTTTTTTTATTTAAAAAAGGCCAAGTTAGTTTATCTGGCGTTCAATATACTAGATACAGTTAGGCCTGCGTTTCATACATCTGGAATTAGCAAACTAATGTGCTGGGGTTGGTAAAACATATATGTACCCATACTAGAATCTGTCAAAGAAAGCGGTACTCACATATAACAGTCATTCCATCTGTAATCCATACAGTCAAAAGACTGAAAGTATTCCAGTGAGGGAATTTTTTTTATTTAAAAAAGGCCAAGTTAGTTTATCTGGCGTTCAATATACTAGATACAGTTAGGCCTGCGTTTCATACATCTGGAATTAGCAAACTAATGTGCTGGGGTTGGGAAAACATATATGTACCCATACTAGAATCTGTCAAAGAAAGCGGTACTCACATATAACAGTCATTCCATCTGTAATCCATACAGTCAAAAGACTGAAAGTATTCCAGTGAGGGAATTTTTTTTTTATTTAAAAAAGGCCAAGTTAGTTTATCTGGCGTTCAATATACTAGATACAGTTAGGCCTGCGTTTCATACATCTGGAATTAGCAAACTAATGTGCTGGGGTTGGGAAAACATATATGTACCCATACTAGAATCTGTCAAAGAAAGCGGTACTCACATATAACAGTCATTCCATCTGTAATCCATACAGTCAAAAGACTGAAAGTATTCCAGTGAGGGAATTTTTTTTATTTAAAAAAGGCCAAGTTAGTTTATCTGGCGTTCAATATACTAGATACAGTTAGGCCTGCGTTTCATACATCTGGAATTAGCAAACTAATGTGCTGGGGTTGGGAAAACATATATGTACCCATACTAGAATCTGTCAAAGAAAGCGGTACTCACATATAACAGTCATTCCATCTGTAATCCATACAGTCAAAAGACTGAAAGTATTCCAGTGAGGGAATTTTTTTTATTTAAAAAAGGCCAAGTTAGTTTATCTGGCGTTCAATATACTAGATACAGTTAGGCCTGCGTTTCATACATCTGGAATTAGCAAACTAATGTGCTGGGGTTGGGAAAACATATATGTACCCATACTAGAATCTGTCAAAGAAAGCGGTACTCACATATAACAGTCATTCCATCTGTAATCCATACAGTCAAAAGACTGAAAGTATTCCAGTGAGGGAATTTTTTTTTATTTAAAAAAGGCCAAGTTAGTTTATCTGGCGTTCAATATACTAGATACAGTTAGGCCTGCGTTTCATACATCTGGAATTAGCAAACTAATGTGCTGGGGTTGGTAAAACATATATGTACCCATACTAGAATCTGTCAAAGAAAGCGGTACTCACATATAACAGTCATTCCATCTGTAATCCATACAGTCAAAAGACTGAAAGTATTCCAGTGAGGGAATTTTTTTTTATTTAAAAAAGGCCAAGTTAGTTTATCTGGCGTTCAATATACTAGATACAGTTAGGCCTGCGTTTCATACATCTGGAATTAGCAAACTAATGTGCTGGGGTTGGTAAAACATATATGTACCCATACTAGAATCTGTCAAAGAAAGCGGTACTCACATATAACAGTCATTCCATCTGTAATCCATACAGTCAAAAGACTGAAAGTATTCCAGTGAGGGAATTTTTTTTTATTTAAAAAAGGCCAAGTTAGTTTATCTGGCGTTCAATATACTAGATACAGTTAGGCCTGCGTTTCATACATCTGGAATTAGCAAACTAATGTGCTGGGGTTGGGAAAACATATATGTACCCATACTAGAATCTGTCAAAGAAAGCGGTACTCACATATAACAGTCATTCCATCTGTAATCTATACAGTCAAAAGACTGAAAGTATTCCAGTGAGGGGATTTTGCTTATAAAAAATAATATATTTCATTGTGGTGCGAGTTGAATCGCAACAATGAAGAAAAATACTATTAAGGGACGAGGACGCGGTCGTGGTGGTGTCCGTGGAGCCTCTGTTGCTGGTAGAGGACGTGGCCGTTCGGCCCCAGGCGCACACAGTAGGGAACGAACTCCCTCAACTAGCCGGCAGAATGTACCGCAATATCTCGTGGGGCCCAATGCCGCTCTTAGGATGGTAAGGCCTGAGCAGGTACAGGCATTAATCGATTGGGTAGCCGACAGTGCTTCCAGCACGTTCACCACATGGTCTTCCACCCAGTCTTCTGCGGAAAGCGCACAGGTGGCACCTGAAAACCAAGCCCATCAGTATGTCACATCACCCCCAAGCATATCAGGGAAACGGTCTGAGCCACAAGTTATGCAGCAGTCTCTTCTTCTGTTTGAAGACTCTGCTTCCAGGGTTTCCCAGGGGCGTCCACCTAGCCCTTCCCCAGTGGAGGAAGACATACCATGCACTGACGCACAACCACTTATGTCTCCAGATGAAGAGGACATGGGAATACCACCACAGCAGAGTCACCGACTCTCTGATGATGACGAAACACAGGTGCCCACTGCCGCGTCTTTTTGCAGTGTGCAGACTGAACAGGAGGAGGTCAGGGAGGGAGACTGGGTGGAAGACGATGCAGAGGACGATGAGGTCTTAGACCCCACATGGACTGAAGGTCGTGGCGATGACTTTCACAGTTCAGAGGAAGAGGTAGTGGTGAGACCGAGACAACAGCGAAGCCAAAGAGGGAGCAGGGGGCCAAAGCAGACGAGCCGCCGCCCCCAGAGTTCGCCTGCTACTGGACATCGCCAACAGGGACCCAGCCCCACAAAGGCAGCTTCAAAGAGTTCCCTGGCATGGCACTTCTTTAAACAATGCCCTACCGACAAGACCCGAGTGACTTGCACGCTCTGCCATCAGAGCCTGAGGCGAGGCATTAACGTTCTGAACCTCAGCACAACCTGCATGACCAGGCATCTACATGCAAAGCATGAACTGCAGTGGGGTACACACCTTAAAAACCAGGCACTCGCTGAGGCTCCCCCTGCTCCCTCTACCGCTGCTGCCTCGGCTTCCGCCTCGAGAGGAATGTTGCCACCTGCCGAGCAGCAAACAGAGGATGTGCCACCGACACCACCACCACCGCCACCGTCAACTAGCGTCTCCACTATATCACACAGCAGCGTTCAGCTCTCAATATCTCAAACCTTAGAGAGGAAGCGCAAATTCCCCCTGAGTCACCCTCGAGCCCTTGGCCTGAACGCCAGCATTTCTAAACTGCTGGCCTTTGAAATGCTGTCATTCCGGCTGGTGGACACAGACAGCTTCAAACAGCTGATGGCCATGGCTGTCCCGCAGTATGTGGTTCCCAGCCGCCACTACTTCTCCAAGACAGCCGTGCCTTCCCTGCACATGCAAGTGTCCGATAAAATCAAGTGTGCACTGCGCAACGCCATTTGTGGCAAGGTCCACCTAACCACAGATACGTGGACCAGTAAGCACGGCCAGGGACGCTATATCTCACTAACTGCACACTGGATGAATGTAGTGGCGGCTGGGCCCCCGGCGGACAGTTCCTTGGCGCACGTCCTTCCGCCCCCTAGGATCGCAGGGCATCATTCTCTGCCTCCTGTAGCCTCCTCCTCCTACTCGGCTTCCTCCTCCACTGCTTCCACCAGCTCATCCGGTCAGCCACACACCTTCACCACCAACTTCAGCACAGCCCGGGGTAAACGTCAGCAGGCCATTCTGAAACTCATATGTTTGGGGGACAGGCCCCACACCGCACAGGAGTTGTGGCGGGGTATTGAACAACAGACCGACGAGTGGTTTCTGCCGGTGGGCCTCAAGCCAGGCCTGGTGGTATGCGATAATGGGCGAAATCTCGTGGCAGCTCTGGGACTAGCCGGTTTGACGCACATCCCTTGCCTGGCGCATGTGCTGAACTTGGTGGTGCAGAGGTTCATTCACCACTACCCCAAGATGTCAGAGCTGCTGCATAAAGTGCGGGCCGTCTGTGCGCGCTTCCGCCGTTCACATCCTGCCGCTGCTCGCCTGTCTGCGCTACAGCGGAACTTCGACCTTCCCGCTCACCGCCTCATATGCGACGTGCCCACCCGGTGGAACTCCACCTTGCACATGCTGGAGAGACTGTGCGAGCAGCAGCAGGCCATAGTGTAGTTTCAGCTGCAGCACGCTCGCGTCAGTCGTACTGCCGAACAGCACCACTTCACCACCAATGATTGGGCCTCCATGCGAGACCTGTGTGCCCTGCTGCGCTGTTTCCAGTACTCCACCAACATGGCCAGTGGCGATGACACTGTTATCAGCGTTACAATACCACTTCTATGTCTCCTTGAGAAAACACTTAGGGCAATGATGTTAGAGGAGGTGGCCCAGGTGGAGGAGGAGGAGGAGGATGAGGGCTCGTTTCTAACACTTTCGGGCCAGTCTGTTCGAAGTGGCTCAGAGGGAGGTTTGTTTAAGCAGCAGAGGACAGGTTCACAAGTCGCCAGCCAAGGCACTGTACTGGAGGACGAGGAGGAGGAGGAGGTGGAGGGGGACGAGGATGACGCAAGTTCACAGCGGGGTGGCAGCCCAGGCCCATCACTGGTGCGTGGCTGGGGGGATACGGTGGACGATGACGATACGCCTCCCACAGAGGACAGCTTGTCCTTACCCATGGGTAGCCTGGCCCACATGAGCGAATATATGCTCCAATGCCTGCGCAACGACAGCAGAGTTGCCCACGTTTTAACGTGTGCAGACTACTGGGTGGCCACCCTGCTGGATCCCCGGTATAAAGACAATGTGCCCACTTTAATTCCTGAACTGGAGCGCGACCGTAAGATGCGCGAGTACAAGCGCACGCTGATAGAGGCGCTCTTGAGAGCATTCCCACATGTCACAGGGGAACAGGTGGAAGGTGAAGGCAGAGGAGTGGCAAGAGGTCGCCAACGCAGCTGTGTCACGGCCAGCTCATCTGAGGGCAGGGTTAGCATGGCAGAAATGTGGAAAAGTTTTGTCTCCACGCCACAGCTATCTGCACCGACACCTGATACGGAACGTGTTAGCAGGAGGCAGCATTTCACTAACATGGTTGAACAGTATGTCTGCACACCCCTCCACATCCTGACGGATGGTTCGGCCCCATTCAACTACTGGGTTTCGAAATTGTCCACGTGGCCAGAGTTAGCATGTTATGCCTTGGAGGTGCTTTCCTGCCCGGCGGCCAGCGTTTTATCTGAACGCGTATTCAGCACGGCAGGGGGCGTCATTACTGACAAGCGCTGCCGCCTGTCCACAGCCAACGTGGACAAGCTGACCTTCATAAAGATGAACCAGGCATGGATCCCACAGGACCTGTCCCTCCCTTGTGCAGAGTAGTCCTTATTAACTGCCTAAAACATGTCTTGTTGTGCTACGGGCCACTTCTTTATTTGATACAAATTTTATGAAACCCACAGTTGAATGAAACTCTTCTCTGTCTGGGCGCCGGGGCATAACCAGATGAAAGTGGCCGGTTAAACTAACGGGTGACATGAAGCCATAACCTCTGCCATGCTACCTCTGTCTTCTGTCTGGGTGCTGAGGCCTAAGTCAAATAAAGCGGTCTTCTGCTGTGCTGGGGGATATGAAGCTAATCTCTGACCTCTCTCCTCTGTCTGGGTCCAAAGGCCTAAATCACTGAAAGAGGCCTTCTCCTGTGGTGTGTGATATGATGCCAGAATATGTGCTGTGGGGCCTCTCTCCTCTTCCTGGGTGCAGGGGTCAAATAAACTAAATTGTGGCCTACTCCTGTGGTGGTTGATATGATGCCTGATTCTCTGATGTGGAACCTCTCTCCTCTGTTTGGGTGAAGGGGTCAAAGTAACTAAATGGTGGCTTCTCCTGTGGTGGCTGATATGATGCCAGAATATGTGCTGTGGTGCCTCTCTCCTCTTCCTGGGTGCAGGGGTCAAAGTAACTAAATGGTGGCTTCTCCTGTGGTGGCTGATATGATGCCAGAATATGTGCTGTGGGGCCTCTCTCCTCTGTCTGGGTCCAAAGGCCTAAATCACTGAAAGAGGCCTTCTCCTGTGGTGTGTGATATGATGCCAGAATATGTGCTGTGGGGCCTCTCTCCTCTTCCTGGGTGCGGGGGTCAAAGTAACTCAATGGTGGCTTCTCCTGTGGTGGCTGATATGATGCCAGAATATGTGCTGTGGTGCCTCTCTCCTCTTCCTGGGTGCGGGGGTCAAAGTAACTCAATGGTGGCTTCTCCTGTGGTGGCTGATATGATGCCAGAATATGTGCTGTGGGGCCTCTCTCCTCTTCCTGGGTGCAGGGGTCAAAGTAACTCAATGGTGGCTTCTCCTGTGGTGGTTAGTATGATGCCAGAATATGTGCTGTGGGGCCTCTCTCCTCTTCCTGGGTGCAGGGGTCAAAGTAACTCAATGGTGGCTTCTCCTGTGGTGGCTGATATGATGCCAGAATATGTGCTGTGGTGCCTCTCTCCTCTTCCTGGGTGCGGGGGTCAAAGTAACTCAATGGTGGCTTCTCCTGTGGTGGCTGATATGATGCCAGAATATGTGCTGTGGTGCCTCTCTCCTCTTCCTGGGTGCAGGGGTCAAAGTAACTAAATGGTGGCTTCTCCTGTGGTGGTTGATATGATGCCTGATTCTCTGCTGTGAAACCTCTCTCCTCCATCTGGGTGTAGGGGTCAAAGTCTTTCAAAGTCGCCTTCTCCTGTGCTGATTGATATAAAGCTGATGGTTGTGCCATCTGACATGGTTGCCAGGGTCTGATTCAATGGGGGCCTACTCCTGTGGTGGGTGATCTAAATGCCTGATTCTCTGCTGTGAAACCTCTCTCCTCCGTCTGGGTGTAGGGGTCAAAGTCTTTCAAAGTCGCCTTCTCCTGTGCTGATTGATATGAAGCTGATGGTTGTGCCATCTGACATGGTTGCCGGGGTCCCATTAAATTGTGGCCTACTCCTGTGGTGGTTAATATGATGCCTGATTCTCTGACGTGGAACCTCTCTCCTCTGTTTGGGTGAAGGGGTCAAAGTAACTAAATGGTGGCTTCTCCTGTGGTGGCTGATATGATGCCAGAATATGTGCTGTGGGGCCTCTCTCCTCTTCCTGGGTGCTGGGGTCAAAGTAACTCAATGGTGGCTTCTCCTGTGGTGGCTGATATGATGCCAGAATATGTGCTGTGGTGCCTCTCTCCTCTTCCTGGGTGCAGGGGTCAAAGTAACTAAATGGTGGCTTCTCCTGTGGTGGTTGATATGATGCCTGATTCTCTGCTGTGAAACCTCTCTCCTCCATCTGGGTGTAGGGGTCAAAGTCTTTCAAAGTCGCCTTCTCCTGTGCTGATTGATATAAAGCTGATGGTTGTGCCATCTGACATGGTTGCCAGGGTCTGATTCAATGGGGGCCTACTCCTGTGGTGGGTGATCTAAATGCCTGATTCTCTGCTGTGAAACCTCTCTCCTCCGTCTGGGTGTAGGGGTCAAAGTCTTTCAAAGTCGCCTTCTCCTGTGCTGATTGATATGAAGCTGATGGTTGTGCCATCTGACATGGTTGCCGGGGTCCCATTAAATTGGGGCCTACTCCTGTGGTGGGTGATCTAAATGCCTGATTCTCTGCTTTGAAACCTCTCTCCTCCGTCCGGGTGTAGGGGTCAAAGTCTGTCAAAGTCGCCTTCTCCTGTGCTGATTGATATAAAGCTTATGCTTGTGCCATCTGACATGGTTGCCGGGGTCTGATTCAATGGTGGCCTACTCCTGTGGTGGGTGATCTAAATGCCTGATTCTCTGCTGTGTAACCTCTCTCCTCCGTCTGGGTGTAGGGGTCAAAGTAACTAAATGGTGGCCTACTCCTGTGGTGGGTGATATGATGCCTGGTTCTCTGCTGTGGGACCTCTCTCCTTTGTCTGGGTGCTGTGGTCAAAATAATAGTAAGTGACCTTCTCCATTGGTGGGTGACTTGAAGCCTGATTCTGTGCTATGGGACCTCACTCCAATTAATATTGTTTAATTTTTATTTATTTTATGTTAACTCATCATTTCCCTATCTACATTTGTTTGCAGGGGATTTAACTACATTTTGCTGCCTTTTGCAGCCCTCTAGCCCTTTCCGGGTGTGTTTTACAGCCTTTTTAGTGCCCAAAAGTTCGGGTCCCCATTGACTTCTATGGGGTTCGGGTTCGGGATGAAGTTCGGGTCGAGTTCGGATCCCGAACCCGAACATTTTTCGAAAGTTCGGCCGAACTCGTCGAACCCGAACATCCAGGTGTTCGCTCAACTCTACCCAAAAATTATGTATTCAACGTACAGAAAAGATCAAGTCATTATATGGCTGAAGGTACATTAGGCAGTCACCGTATAACAATTTTACTATTGGGCAGTTACATTAGAAGCCCCAAAAATTCTGCATTCATCATACAGAAAAGATCAAGTCATTATGTGGCTGGAGGTTTATTAGACGGTCACCGTATAACAATTTTACTGTTGGCCAGTTAGATTACAGGCCCTGAAAATTATGCATTCACCGTACAGAAAAGATCAATCCATTATAAGGCTGGAGGTACATTAGGCGGTCACCGTGTAACAATTTTACTGTTGGCCAGTTACATTACAGGCCCCAAAAATTATGCATTCACCATACAGAAAAGATCAAGTCATTATGTGGCTTGAGGTATATTAGACGGTAAATGGATATCAATTTTACTGCAGGCCGGTAGACTGCAGGCTCCAAAAATTATTCATTCACCGTACAAAAAACCCCAATTGAATATGTGGCTGGAGGTATATTAGACGGTCAATGGATATCATTGTTACTGCAGGCCAGTGGACTACAGGACCCAAAAATTATTTATTCACCGGACAGAGAAGATCAAATGATTATGTGTCTGGAGGTACATTAGGCAGTCACTGTATAACAATTTTACTGTTGGCCAGTTAGATTACTGTCACGACCTTTGCTGTGTGCACCGTGACACTTGTGCCACGCATGCTTTTGCCGGTGGAAACGTGTTGCGTGTTAACTTCCCCTTTAAGTTGTAGCCTTCCTCTGGCTGGTGCTGGAAGGGTTAACTCCCTGACTGGGTGTGGTCACTTGGGTTTTATCTCCTGTGGCTTCGTGGCTGGAGTCAGTTGTACTTCAGCTGTCGTTGGTGCTGGAGCTCTGCTCCAGTCGAGGGTGATCTATCTGCCCAGTCCTTGAGGGCCACCTTGTAGAGCATCGATGTTATCTGCGATGTCATTCCTTTGTCTCCCTTGTATCCTCTATGTACCCAACCTCACTTGTTGTATGTTTGGTGTGGGTTTATGTTCAGGGTTTGTTGTACGTCTTGTTTGTTGTTACATGTCTGGGATGTTGTTGGTCTTTGTCCCTTCATGTGTGCAAGACGTTTCCCTGTGTGTGCTGTACCTCCTTGAGGGGGCTGGTTTCCCGGAGGGCTGAACCATAAGTCTGTATGCAGTGCTGCCTGGGGCTGCTGTGCTCCTTGTGGCATGGGGTCCAGGAAGTATCGATAGTGCTGGATACCTGTGTGTGTGTGTTGTCTGTACGGTGTCCTATTTGGTGTGTGGGCACCTGTACTTCTGCATGGGTTCCAGTCGTGGTGGCTGCAGCAGGTAAGTGTGTTTCTGGTGTTCTTACCTGCCGACTCTGTTGCTGCATATGGTCTTTTACTTTCCTTGCTGCTAGGCCATTTGAGACTCCTGTTTATCCGTGTCTGGGAAGAACAGGTCGTCTCTCCCCTGCTCCTATGTGAGGGATTCTCAGGGCGACTCAGGGCCAAAGGTATCCAGGGTCCTCTCATACGGTTAGGAGTTAGGGCGAGGATTAGGGATGCAATAGGAAGTGACCTGCTCCCTGATTCTGGCGTCCTGGCCTAGCTGCTTTCTCTTTATACTTGACACTACTGTAGAATAATGATGAATATTCGATTTTGATGAATATGAGGCGAATATTCAAGCGAATATTCGCAAATTTCGTCGAAATCGAATATATGGCACCTCCCGCTCATCACTAGTCATTATGTGGCTGGAGTTATATTAGACAGTAAAAGGAAATCAGTGTTACTGCAGGCCAGTTGAGTACAGGCCCCAAAAATTATGCATTCACTGGACAGAAAACATCAAGTGATTATGTGGCTGGAGGTATATTAGTCCATCATTGGATATCAATTTTACTGCAGGCAATTACAAATAAATGTTAAATACTTATGTTTAAAAGAACTTAAAATATAAAATTGGATTAAAAACATGGCTAACGAAATCCCCTCTCTTGAATAAACCCCAAATGATAATAGGTGAAATTTGATAACACGTGGTTGTCACAGGTGTTGAATTCCTTCGAGGCCCCAACAATTAGGCATTTATGCAGTACGCCAGTCCTTCAGAGTGAGCAAATGTTAGGTCACGGGTTAAAAGGCAGAACGAAGGTTGCTCTTAGTACTCACAGTTTGTAGAAGACCCTTGGCAGGCGTACAGCAGTGATGGAGAGGCTGGCACGTAGATCCTCTGGGGCAATCTCTGGATATAGGGACCAGGCAATGTGATAGGTAAGGTGCCCTGGGCGTTGAAAGTTTAGCGTGCCGGTGGCAAGATCCCTTATAGTTTGTGACGCCAGTGCCGGTAACGGTGGCACACCGATTTGTTGTAGGAATAATTGAGGTACACACAGTTGTAGTGAACCAGAACTCCTTTTTACTGAACAGTTCAACTATTTACGGGCTTCAGATAAAGTTCCATATGCAGGATTATGGTATCAGGCAGGCTTGACATAAATGGCAGCTAAAATCCTAGCAAGATAACTCAGAGGGAATAAACTCACAGATCAGGCTGTACTTTCTGCAGAATCCTGTCTGACTTTCTCCAAGGCCCGGATGCCTAATAGCTGGCTTTATCCTTGGGAGGGGAACCTTCCTCTGGTATGAATCCACTTGCGGCAAATAACCTTCTGCCTTTCAGCTTTCTACTTTGCTGGTTAAAATTAGCACTGCTCTGTACTTTGTAAGATGCAGCATAACTTCAGGAGGGAACCTCTTCTCCTGGAGGCAAGCTAGGAGCCTGGGCTATCTAGCTGCATGTTAGAAGCTGCACTTCAGCTAACACTTGGCTAAAGTCAATACTGGCTTCTGACCACAGAAAAGATGAAGTGATTATGTGGCTGGAGGTATATTAGACGGTCAAATGATATAAATTTTACTGCAGGCCAGTGGACTACAGGCCTCAAAAATTATTCATTCACTGTACAGAAAAGAACAAATGATAATGTGGCGGGAGGTACATTAGGCGGTCACCGCATAACAATTTTACTGTTGGCCAGTAAGATTACAGGCCCCAAAAATTATGCATTCACAGGACAGAAAACATCAAGTGATTATGTGGCTGGAGTTATATTAGACGGTCATCGTATAACAATTTTACTGTTGGCCAGTTACATTACAGGCCACAAAAATTATGCATTAAATGTACAGAAAAGATAGTCATTATGTGACTGGAGGTACATTAGACGGTCACCATATAGCAATTTTACTGTTGGCCAGTTAGATTACAGGCCCCAAAAATTATGCATTGACCGTACAGAAAAGATCAAGTAATTATGTGGCTGGAGGTATATTAGACGGTCATTGGATAACAATTTTTACTGCAGGCCAGGGGAGTACAGGCCCCAAACCTTTTGACAATCACTGAACAGAAAACATCAACTGATTTATGTGGCTGAAGGTATATTAGACGGTCATTGGATATCAATTTTACTCCAGGCCAGTGGACTCCGGCCCCCAAAAATAATTAATTCACTGTACAGAAAATAATAATTGATAATGTGGCTGGAGGCACATTAGGTGGTCACAGAGAATTCCTCAGAGATCCATGCCTCATTCATAGATCAAGTGATTATGCGGCTGGAAGTTTATAAGACTGTCATTGGATAACAATTTTATTGCAGGCCAGTGGAGTACAGGACACAAACATTAGGCATTCACCGGACAGAAAAGGCCTTTTATGCCGCTGTATTTACATTCATTTTTAGAAATGTGAGGTAGCCCACACTGTTGTGAGATAGGCGAGTGAGCTTATCGGTCACGATTTCCCCTGCTGCTCTGAACTTCCTTTTGGACAGGACACTCGAAGAGGAGCAAGCCAAAAGTTCCATGGCAAATTGTGCCGGATCTGGCCACAGGTCAAGCCTGCACACCCAGTAGTCAAGGGGTTCCTCGCTTCTCAGAGCGTCCACATCGGCCGTTAACCCGATGTAGTCAGACACCTGTCAGTCTAGGCATTCCCTGAGGCTGGATCCAGAGGGCGGCTGTCGGGTTGGCTGCAAGAATGATCTTATATCCAAAGTGACCAACACATCTTCAAACCGCCCTTTTCTTGCATGCACGGTAGGATTGGTTTCTCTGTTGGTGGAAATTCCTCTGCCAGTGCCCGCAACAGCAGAATGCAGCATCTCTGAAAGCAAGGCCTGGAAATGCTGCATTCTGACAGCCCTCTGTGATGTTGGTAACATGTCCGCCATTTTGTGTTTGTACTAGGGGTCTAAGTATGTTGCCAACCAGTACTGGTCCTTGCCTTTTATACTTTTTATACCAGGGTCCCTCTTCAAACACTGGAGCATGAAGTCCCCCCATTTGCACTAAATTGGAAATGGTGGAGTGGCCTGGCTCCTGCTCATCGCACAGGAGAATGTCATCCTCGGTCTCCTCCCCCCATCTACAGACAACAACAGTGATGCTTGAAAAGTTTAAAACTGCTCTTTTTGCTCCTCCACCATCCTACTCTGACTCCTCTTCAGACTTCTGCTGACTTGTATCAGATGGAGTAGCCCCCCCCTGGGAATTCATTCAGCATTGCAACTTCCTCATCTTCCTGCTCCTTAACGGCTTGATCTATGACACGACACAATGTACGCTTCAGAAAAAAAGGCGTAAGGTACGATGTCACTGATGGTGCCCTGGCTGCCTATCAAGCATATACAAGGTGGAGTTCCAGCGCGTCAGGCAGTTACAGATCAGACGTCTGACAGGCAAGTGGTGTCGCCGCTGAATGTCAGCAAGGTGAGCCATGGCCGTGTAAGATCTTCTAAAATGGCCAGAGATTTTCCTGGCCTGCCGCAAGACGTTCTGGACCCCGGGGTATTATGAATCGCTGCACGACTAAGTTCAGAACGTGTGCCATGCACGACACGTGTGTCATTTTGCCCTGTTTCAGCGTGATCAGCAGATTGGCACCGTTGTCGCACATCGCTTTACCAACTGTCAAATTGAGCGGTGTTAGCCACTGATCGGCCTGTGACCGCAGAGCTGAAAGGAGTGCATAACTGGTGTGGCTCTTGGCTTCCAGGAACAACATCCGCAGCACAGCATGGCAACATCTCACTTGGCACGTCGAATAGGTTCTGGGAGCTTGGGGGCTGCAGAGGAAGAGGCGGAAGCAGTAGAAAAGAAGGAGTCAGCCGAGGAGGAGACGGAAGACGGAGTAGGAGGAGGAGAAGAATAGGCAGGCCTGCATGCAATCCTTGGCAGAAACACCAAATCCACATGGGTTCCACGAGTTACATGCTTGACGGCCATCAGAAGGTTCACTCAGTGGGCAGTAAAATTTATGTACCTTCCCTGCCCATGTTTGCTAGACCACGTCTCTGTGGTCAGATGTATCTTGGCACCAACGCTGTGTGCCAGAGATATATTCACTTGTTGCTGAACTTGTCCATATAGTTCAGGGATGCCCTTCTGGGAGAAATATTTCCTTCTGGGGACCTTCCATTGCTGTGTGCCAACGGCCACAAATTTTCTAAAGGCCTCTGAGTCCACCAATTTATATGGCAGTAGTTGACAGACTAACAGTTCCGACAAGCTAGCTGTCAGCCGTTGGGCAAGAGGATTATCCGGCGTCATAATTTTTTTTTCATTCCAACATTTGGGCCAAGGAAGCCTGCCTTCTGCCAGATGAACGTGACAACGGCACGGTGGAAGGTGGAGTGCAGGACAAATGGGAGGAGAGAGGAGATGAAGAAGAGGCAGAACGTGGAGCGCCGGGAGTGTGGCTTTGTGGGTTCTGACGGCGTTAATCCCACTGGGTTTGGTGATGGGAGGCCAGGTGCCTTCTTAAGGCGGTCATCCCCAGGTGAGTGTTGGGCTTACCGCGACTTATGCTTTGACAGCACAGGCTGCAGATGGCAACACTATTGTCAGCAGCTGACTCGATAAAAAAAGCCCACACTGTGAAGCCATGTGCCGGCGTCCTGCTAGCGCAATATGTGACCGTGCATGGTGGATCGCTCTTTCCAGATACATTTGCAGTCTGCTTTTTGCCTCCTGTGCTCTCCGAGTTCTGCCTGCTTCTCCGTCTTTCCCTCTGAACTCCCCTCCTCTTCCTCTCTTTTGGACACCCACAGGACGTCCATCGACACGTCATCATCGACACCTTCACCACCATTGACATTAGAGATATCGGAGTAGGCATTAACAGAAGGGACCACCCTCCTGGGGCTTATCTGGGTACTGTCGTCAGACCGCTGGGTGGCGGCCGTTGCCACTGTACCTCCTCTTCCTCATCCAATGCCAAGAATGGCTGCGCATCGGTAAGGTCTTGGAATGGATGGGAAAATAATTCCTCTGAGGGAAGGGGCTATGGTGGTGGTGGTGTCTTTGGGGGTGCACACAGCAGATAGTGAGGAGGGTGCAGATACAGAGGATGAGGAGGGTGCTGAAGAAAAAGGCTGAGTGAGACACTCAACCAACTCTGGTGCGTCCTTTGACATAATTGCACGCAACTTCTCCAACTTCCCATTTAGGCTCTGGCCTGGTGCACCTGCCAAACCCCTACCACCCGTGCGGAATGGCCTGCCTCTACCTGTCATTTTCAAAATGACCCTGTGCCAAAGTCTCTAGAGAAGAGCAGTGTTTGTGGAAGCTGATATATAGAAGGCCTCAATCAGTTGTTAGTTAAAGCTGGTATATTACCCTTAAACATTAATTTTGTGGACGCAGGTATGTGGAAAACCTCTATCACTATTTTGTGGAAGCTGATATATGGCAGGCCTCAATCAGTTGTTAGTTGAAGCCAGTTTATCAAAACCCACAATCTGTATTTTGTGGACGCAGGTATATGGAAAACCTCTATCACTATTTTGTGGAAGCTGATATATGGCAGGCCTCAATCAGTTGTTAGTTTAAGCTGGTATATCACCCTCAAGCAGTAATTTTGTGGACGCAGGTATATGGAAAACCTCAATAACTATTTTGTGGAAGCTGATAGATCGCAGCCCTCAATCAGTATTTTCTGGAAGCATACAAATGCACTATAATATACTTTATATGTTAGAAAGTATATTATAAGTATATCACACCCCTCTGTGTATCACACCTATTGATAACACAACGTTACCAGTCCTTAAAAGGATTTTGAGGCCCAAATAGCTAGTGTTCGGTGTCCCTAAGTTCCTAAAAGCCTGTCCCTTCTCCAAATTGCAACCTCTCCCTACACTGGCAAAACACATAATGTAAAATGTCTGCCAGATCAGGTTCTGTTATAGGTTTGGGGGTGTGTCCATGTGCTGAAACGTCTCAATTGGCTGTCCGGTCCCACCTGATGGATGTGTCATGGGTCAAAGTTCGGCACAATGCAAAAGAATATGGCGCACGAGGACATCGCCATATGTTTGCATGTTCGGCGGATCGCAAACGCGCAAAGTTCTCCGCAAACGGACCGCCAGGCGAACCACAAGGCCATCACTATTAGTGACTACCATAAAAAAAGGGTAGTTACTACGGGTTTAAGTCCCTTTGACCCTGCTGCCATCTATTTTTGTTTAGTTAGAACACCAATTTTAAAATGATGACCAGGTTAAATTTACATTGTTATCTTTACTGATCCATTAGAGAATAACAGCAATGAAAGGAGGATGTTTGGCCTTCCCAAATATTTTTAAACTCAAATTCTTCATATTTTGACAATAATATGTCATATTTATAGTGCTCAAATGTAATGCACAGCAATGAAGCAGCACGTCTCAAGTTTCACACCTACTAAGTCTAAGTTACAACACTGCATTTCTTTAGAAAGTGCAGCAGTCCATAGTGACAGGGAAAGTGGAAGAGGCCAGAGATTCATCCATTCTTCAATATTAGACAAAACAGTCTTTGGCAGTATCCAGAAAGCTTGACATTGACAGCTTTCTCATTGTAAAACAGCATAACATGATAGATATGATATAATTTGAGTAAAAATAGGTCAAGCCTGACCTCCTTTTCTGCTTTAGGGAATTACTATGTGGATAACACACTGGCCCACCCTTTTTTATGAATGTAATATTGCAAAGATTATGCAGAGATATTTAAAGGGGTTGTCACCCAAGCCAGTTATTGTGATAAAATAATGTATACTCACATATTCATCTCCCAGCATTGCTGCTCCAGTCCTCCACGTTTTATTTTATTTAATAAATATCGGCCTCAATACAAAAACCAGATACACAGAACCATCTAAATGCTTCATGTAGAGATGTGAGGCTCAAGAAAAAGAAAAATGTAAAGAAGATGAAAAACTGAAAAAAAGAAATAAATAACAGATATGCACCTAGAAATAACTAAATTCCCTTCACTAATAAAAACAATATGTGATGCCACAACTGGGAAGTTCTCCAGCCATACAGTCCACTTACTCATCAGGTTCCTTACTTGAAACATATAATTTTCTATAGAGATGATAGAACCACTAGAGATTTGGTTTGGTTCAGGTTTGCCAAATTTTTCAAAAATTTGGTTCGGACCTGAATCGATTTAGGCTAAACCAAAGTTGCTCCAGTTGCTCTTAAAATTGGTAATATAACTCCTAGGACTCAGCATGTTTAGGAAAGCTTGTTATCTATTTTTGTTTATTTTTTATGATTTTTCCCCCTCTCCCTAAGCTCTCAAACGCAATGACAGCAATAGTAAATCATGTCTAAGTGACACTGACATACATAGCTACGGGTAAACACACATTTGATGATGGTGTTAACAAACAGTATGTTTAAAAAAAGACTATGCCTTTGCATGTGTTATACTTTTTCATATTCCAAAGCTTCCAAAAATTGTCCTTTATCAGGTATAGATGGTGTTTAAGAACACACAGTATTATGGTATTAAAAAATGGATTGTTGACGGTCCAAATATCCAAAAAATGATGCCTTAACAGGGTTAGATTACCTGCCCATACGGCATGCAAACATGCCTAAAAAAAAAATCTGCCTTTTAGTTGGGAGTAGCAGCAGTGCAGTGTGGGTGTGGAAAGGATAGTTTATTAGAGACAGCATAGCATGGAACATACAAGGCAGCAGGTCAGCTGTCTATAGGTAGTATTAGTAGTATTGATAGTAGAGGTAGTAGTGGTGGTAAAGGCAGTAGTGGCAGATGCTTTGCATTAATAATGGTGGCTGTGGTTGATTAGCAGCAAGGGGTAGCAACCATATGATACATGTTGGCAGCCCGCAGCAGCCTTCAAAAGATGGTGGTAGCAGCAGTGGCATGTAGGTAGCAGTGGCATGATGGAGGAAGCAGCAGCTGCGGTACAGAATATGATAGTAGGCAAGTCGAAACAACGTCATGATGGCGGCGGTGGAACAATGGAGGCAGCCGTACAGAATGTTGGGGGAGTCAGGCCTCAGCACTGGCATGATGGTGACAGCAGCATGATTGAGGCAGTAGCGGCAGGCAGGTAGGCAGGCAGCAAGTGGCAAGATGGGGCACGATCAGCAAGGCCAGTCTGAGGAGTGCGAAAATCCTCCTGAATCCAGGCTTGGTTCATTAAAAAAAAAAAATATATGTTTTTACACTTGCAGCAGACAACTTGGTCATCGTACCCCCTGCACTGAAAACCCTCTCCGAGATGACACTGGAGGCTGGGCAAGAAAGAAAAAAGAGTGTGCTGTGCTAATTCTGGCCACTGTTCCAGTTTGCCTGCCCAGAAGTCCATGGGGTCAGGGAACAGGGTATGTAGGTAGGCCTTAACCTGGGCATTGAGGCAGGAGCTTTTAGCTTGCCGACTGGCCTTAGCCTGGCATTGCACGTGGAAAAACGGCTCCATGACTGCTGTTCCTGCTACTGCTGATGCAACTTCTGCTGCTTGTGGCGGGTTACTTTGCGGGGGAAGAGAAGGGCCTCCCTTTCAGTCATGCTGGCTGCAGGCATCTGCAGGCATAAGCTGTGACAAGCTGCGTACACAGCATTTCTTGGTAGTAACATAATTTGTCCTCCCTTTCTGTGGGAGGTAAACATTCCCTCATTTTGCTTTGATATCTAGGGTCTAAAAGCATGGCTATCATCCCGTAATCATCAGACTGATGGCTTTATGTCTTTGCGTGAGCAAGTGAGTTTACAGCCCGCCATTCTGGCCAGCGTGCCCGAGGTGCCAGTTCTTTCCAATTCTTCCCCCCACTAAGAGGATTGGGTGTTGTGTCTTGTGTAACTGTCATCATCATTATCCTCTTGCTCCCCCAAAGCTGACTCCTCTTCCTCCTCCAGTGGCAGCATCTCTTGTTCCTCAACAGCAGCATCTCTTGTTCCTCAACAGCTACAGGGTGGACATCAACATGCGTTAGCTGTTCTTATTCATCCTCCATCACCACCTGTTGCATGAGCAACAGCGTTTCTTCAAAAATACATATGAGGGGGATAGGGGAAAACTGCAGCATGAACAGCATTAGCTGCCCAATCTACTGAGGTGGTCTGGTGCATGACAAAATCATTCACAGCTTTCTTCTGCCCATAAAGATGCTCTAGCATGTGTAATGTTGAATTCCAGTGAGTTGGGACGTTGCGGATTACGCAGTGTAGCTGCAGACCATTCTGGCGCTGGAAGTCGAAGAAAGCATTCCTCACCATGTGAAAATGGTTGAAAAGAGGGACAGTCTCCTGGACATTGCCAGCACTTTGTGCAAGCCAGTGCAGTTTTTTAAAAGGCCCTGCAAGAAGCATGTGTTATTTCCCCCAGATTCACTGCTGCTAATATGTTGCAGCCATTGTCGCCGACTACCTTGCCCATTTGGAGTAGACGGGTTAACAGCAACTGCTCGCTGGTGTGGCTACTCTCGGCCAGGCGATCAGCTCCAACGCCGCATGGCAACGCGTGACTTGACACAGGTGATAGGAAGGAGTGGGAGTGGGAGCGACTCTGTGCTCTGCTGCTGTTGGGGACAGGAACGAGTCCAAAAGAAAGAGGACAGACTTGTTCTGATTGGTAATTCTGGCAAGCTGTATTTTCCGAAGTGATCCTGTGATGCCACCTCATGTGCTGCATTAGACCTCTGGTACCTACAATTGTGTTTGAAAGGCAACGGCTTATTTTAATCCTGCACATCTTGCACACGGCTGTGGTCTTGTGTGCCCGCCTTGTGAAGAAAAAAATGCCAAACAGGATTTGCTCTCACAGAGCGACCGCAGCTGGGCTTAGCTCTGGCACGTTTTGGGCCTAACCGAACTACAGTGTCAGCGACATCACCAGATCCCAAAGCATATGTGGCTTTAACTGTTCTTTGGAAGGTATGTCGCCTCTGCTCTTTGCTTTCTCCACCACCCTTCTCCACTGATGTTACTTTCTACTCACCACCCCAATCCAGCTCCCATGTCCTGGTCAGCACACAATCGGCATCTGAGTCATCCCTGCCTATGAGGTACAGTCCTGATCAAAAGTTTAAGACCACTTGAAAAATGGCAAAAAATCATATTTAGCATGGCTGGATCTTAAAAAGGTTCCAAGTAGAGCTTCAACACGCAACAAGAAGAAATGGGAGTGAGAAAAAACATTTTTTGAGCATTCAATTTAATGAAAACAACGAATAAACTGAAACAGGCTGTTTTTCAGCTGATCAAAAGTTTAGGACCACACCTCCAAAAAAAAACTAAACCTCCCCAAAACAGAAATCCAACTTCCAAACATGAACTCAGTAATGAGTAGCTCCGCCGATATTGTTTATCACTTCCAAAATTTGTTTCGACATGCTTGATGCAAGCGTTTTCATGAGGTGAGTGGGAACATTTCTCCAAGTGGTGGAGACGGCAGCACGAAGGCCATCTACTGTCTGGAACTGTTGTCCATTTTTGTAAACTTCCCTTGCCATCCACCCCCAAAGGTTCTCAATTGGATTTAGATCAGGGGAACACGCAGGATGGGCAAAAAGAGGGATGTTATTCTCATGGAAGAAGTCCCTTGTCCTGCAAGCATTGTGTACTGTAGCGTTGTCCTGTTGAAAAACCCAGTCGTTACCACATAGACGAGGGCCCTCAGTCATAAGGATGCTCTCTGCAACATCTGGACATAGCCAGCGGCCGTTTGACGCCCCTGCACTTCCTGAAGCTCCATTGTTCCACTGAAGGAAAAAGCACCCTAGACCATTATGGCGCCCCCTCCACTGTGGCGCGTAGAAAACATCTCAGGTGGGATCTGCTTGCCATGCAAGTAACGTTGGAAACCATCAGGACCATCAAGGTTAAATTTTTTCTTATCAGAGAATAAAACTTTCTTCCACCTTTGAATGTCCCATGTTTGGTGCTCTCTTGCAAAGTCCAAACGAGCAGTTCTGTGGCGTTCAAGGAGACGAGGTCTTTGAAGACGTTTTTTGTTTTTGAAGCCCTTCAGTCTCAGATGCCGTCTGATGGTTATGGGGCTGCAGTCAGCACCAGTAAGGGCCTTAATTTGGGTCGAGGATTGTCCAGTGTCTTGACGGACAGCCAATTGGATCCTCCGGCTCAGTGCTGATTACATTTTTTTGGGTCTTCCACTTGACTTTTTTGTTCCATAACCCTCAGGATAATTTAAGAAATTCCAAATGACTGTCTTACTGCATCCCACCTCGGCAGCGATGCGCGCTGTGAGAGACCCTGCTTATGCAGTTCAACAACCCGACCAGGTTCAAAAAGGGAGAGTTTTTTTTGCCTTTGCCATCACAACTAGTGTTGATCACGAATATTCGAATTTAAAATTTTTATCGCGAATATAGGTACTTCGAAAATTCGCGAATATTTCGAATATAGTGATATATATTCGTAATTTCGAATATTCAATTTTTTTTTTTTATCCATTTTTTTTTTTTATCAGTACACATGATCCCTTCCTGCTTCTAGCTTGTGGGCCAATAAGAAGGCTGCTCTATATTCTTTTTTTTCGAATATTCACTATATTGCTATATATTCTTGTTTTAGCAATATAGCGAATATTCGAAAAAAAAAACTAATATAGACCAATTTAGCTAATATAGTGCTATAATCTTTTTTTTATAGTTGTAATTTTTTTCCAATCTGAACTTCAGATGAGAAAAAAATTACAACTATTAGACAAAGAAGATTATAGCACTATATTAGCTAAATTGCTCTATATTCGTTTTTTTCGAATATTCGCTATATTGCTATATATTCTTGTTTTAGAATATTACGAATATTCGAAAAAACAAAGTTATTGCAATATAGCGAATATTCAAAAAAAAACACGAATATAGAGCAATTTAGCTAATATAGTGCTATAATCTTTTATTTAATAGTTGTATTTTTTTTTCCAATCTGAGCTTCAGATGAGAAAAAAATTACAACTATTAGACAAAGAAGATTATAGCACTATATTAGCTAAATTGCTCTATATTCGTTTTTTTTGAATATTCGCTATATTGCTATATATTCTTGTTTTAGAATATTACGAATATTCGAAAAAACGAAGTTATAGCAATATAGCGAATATTCGAGAAAAAAAACGAATATAGAGCAATTTAGCTAATATAGTGCTATAATATTCTGTCTAAAAGTTGAAAAATTCGCTATAAAAATGCGAAAATTCGAATACGAAAATTTGCATATTACACGATCATTACCTTGCCGATTTTTTGAGTAAAAAAAATTGTAGAATATAACGAAAATTCGAATTTGCGAATATTCTACGAATATTCTACGAAATATTCGCAAAATTTTGCGAATTCGAATATGACACCTGCCGCTCTTCACTAATCACAACGTCTGACAGAAAATGACAATGAATCCACATCTTTGCACATATTTGGCCTTTTAAAGGCATGTGGTCCTAAAATTTGGATCAGCTGAAAAACAGCCTGTTTTAGTTTAATCGTTATTTTCAATTAATACATTTTGTCTCACTCTCATTTCTTCTTGTTGCATGTTGAAGCTCTACTTGGAACCTTGTTAAGATCCAACAATGTAAAATATGATTTTTTGCCATTTTTCAAGTGGTCTTAAACTTTTGATCAGGACTGTATCATGGTGGGCTCCTAGACCCCCTTCCCCTGCTCTGCGTTTGCCCCAACTGCTACTGTTGATTCCCCCACTGCCAATGCTATGGTTACAGGTAGAGATGGGACGTCAAATCCACGAATCCTGCTGGATTCGAAGGATTCGTGGACTCGAATCCAGACTTCATTTTCAAAACTCAAATCCTCAGGACAGAGATACAGATGACTTGCCGGTGCTGCGGCAGGAGAGAGAGATGGGTGTCTGCTGGGACTTGAACCCACAACCTTCTGTATCAGAGACAGCGCACTTACCCACACAGCTATTAGAGCTGTACAGCTACTGACTGAAAAAATATGAGACTTAGACTCTGTTATCTGTTCTAGCCAGTGTACATCTATACACATAACAGCTGCTCCAACACACCCAGCTCTGCTATATCTCTATATGACAGCTGCCCCAACACACCCAGCACTGCTATATTTCTATATGACAGCTGCCCCAACACACCCAGCACTGCTAAATCTCTGCTATATCTCTATATGACAGCTGCCCCAACACACCCAGCACTGCTATATCTCTATATGACAGCTGCCCCAACACACCCAGCTCTTCTATCTCTCTATATGACAGCTTCCCCAGCACACTCAGCTCTGCTTTATCTCTATGACAGCTGCTCCAGCACACTCAGCTCTGCTCTATCTCTATCTCTATCTCTATCTCTCTCTCTATATATATATATATATATATATATATATATATGACAGTTGCCCCAGCACACTCAGCTCTGATACATCTATACATATGACAGCTGCCCCAGCACACTCAGCCCTGCTACATTTATACACATGACAGCTTCCCCTGAACACTCAGCTCTGCTATATCTATATATCTGTAAGTATTACTATACAGTAGATAGATATATAGAGATATAGCAGAGCTGAGTGTCCTGGGGCAGCTGTCATAGATGTAGCAGAGCTGGGGTAGCTGTTATGTGTATTGATAAATCAGAGCTGGGTGTGCTGGGGCAGCTATCAAATATAATGATATAGCAGAGCTGAGTGTGCTAAGGCAGCTGTCATGTGTATAGATGTAGCAGAGCTGGGTGTGCTGGGGCAGCTGTTATGTGTATTGATGTAGCAGAGCTGGGTGTGCTGGGCAGCTATCATATATTTCGATATAGCAGAGCTGAGTGTGCTGGGGCAGCTGGCATGTGTATAGATGTAGCAGAGCTGGGTGTGCTGGGGCAGGTGTCATGTGTATGGATGTACACTGGCTATTAAAGCTATAGCAGAGTCTACAGTAGAAGTCTCATATTTTTCAGGCAGATGCTATGCAGATCTTGTATCTGTGTGGGTAAGTGCCTTGCCTCTAATGCAGAAGGTCGTGGGTTTGAGTCCCAGCTGAAACTTTTCTGAAATACACAAGCACTGACTCCATATATGGACATACAGCGCGGGACACAGGCCGGAAGAGGCCTGCATCGCATTGCTGACATGGAGTAAGTATACGTTTTTTTTTTTTAAATACCGGACTGTTACTGCCACATGGGGGGAGCGGGAGGCACTTGATACTGGCACATGGGGGGGGGGGGGGCGGGGGTTGGCACCTGATACTGGCACATGGGGGGGTGGCACTTGATACTGGCACATGGGGGGTGGGGGGTTTTAAGGAGAGAGGCACTTGATACTGGCACATTGGGAGGGGGGAGATGGCACTATAATACTGGCACATTGGGGGGGGTGGCACTATGATACTGGCACATTGGGGGTGAGATGGCATTATGATACTGGCACATGAGGGGGTGGGAAGGAGAGAGGCACTTGATACTGGCACATTGGGGGGGATGGCACTATGATACTGGCACATAGGGGGGAAGGAGAGAGGCACTTGATACTGGCACATTGGGGGGGAGATGGCATTATGATACTGGCACATGGGGAGGTGGGTGGGAAGGAAAGAGGCACTTGATACTGGCACATTGGGGTGGATGGCACTATGATGCTGGTACATTGGGGGGGAGATGGCACTATGATACTGGCACATGGGGGGACAGAGGCACTTGATACTGGCACATGGGGGGGTTGGCACTATGATACTGACACATGGGGGGTGGGAAGGAGAGAGGCACTTGATACTGGCACATTGGGGGGGGTGGCACTATGATACTGGCACATAGGGGGGAAGGAGAGAGGCACTTAATACTGGCACATTGGGGGGTGACATTATGATACTGGCACATGGGGAGGTGGGTGGGACGGAGAGAGGCACTTGATACTGACAAATGGGGGGGAGTGGGAAGGAGAGAGGCACTTGATACTGGCACATTTGGGGGGATGGCACTATGATAATGGCACATGGGGGGAGGAGAGAGGCACTTAATACTGGCACATTGTGGGGGGAGATGGCATTATGATACTGGCACATGGGGAGGTGGGTGGGAAGGAGAGAGGCACTTGATACTGGCACATTGGGGGAATGGCACTATAATACTGGCACATAGGGGGGAAGGAGAGAGGCACTTAATACTGGCATATTGGGTGGGAGATGGCATTATGATACTGGCACATGGGGAGTTGGGTGGGAAGGAGAGAGGCACTTGATACTGGCACATTGGGGGGGAGATGACACTATGATACTGGGACATAGAGGGGGGAGGAGAGAGGCAGTTGGTACTGGCACATGGGGGTTGGCACTTGATACTGGCACATGATGGGGGGCATCTATGGGGACACTTACTGGCACATTATTGAGGGGCATTATGGTGGTCCATTTTTACTGGCACATTATTGGGGGGCACTATGGGGGCATCTACTGAGGCCACAAAGAAGGGGTATTTTATATGGGGGGCTCTGTGTGCTACTAGTATTATCAGGGGGTTTATCTGTTTCTGCAGTATTGTATTGGGGAGCACAGCGGCACAGTATTGGGGGTGGTAGGATGATTTGTCCAAAAGATGCGAGAATGATGGAAAAGTAGTAAACTAAGATTTTTTTTTTGTCAAACTGCAGAGACGAAAAATGGCTGAAAACTGGAGGTCAGATCTGAAGGTCTGAAAGGATAAGATGAGGAAAGAGAACATCTACATCAAAGAGACATCACTGGATGTAAGAGGTATGTGGAGATGTATTACCCTGTATTTCCATTTTTTTTTTTATCCAAATGCGAATACTTTGTTAAAAAAGTAAGGACTCTTTATTTTTTCATATTAAAAGAATGTTGAGTTTGGATCACTTTGTTTCTTACACCGTTCACACAATTCTACAGGATTCGTAGGATTCGAGATTTGAAAGATTCGAGAGATTCAAGAACCTTTTCGGATTCGAAAAAAAATTGGATTCGTCCCACCTCTAGTTACAGGTGCCACAGTTACCATCACTATCAACACAGTTATGCATGGGGTCCCCAGCCTTCTAAACTTTCTCCTCAGGGCAGCCCAAATGGTGACTGCTCTCACATAAGTTATTATCAGGGAGACTCTCTTGACTGTCTACTGTGGGGTGTGGTGGGGTTTTCTTGCCACTTCTTATGGAAAAATGAAGGTGTCCCACTAGGAAGGTAGAAGAAAATTTCACTGAAAACCTTCTCTAGGGCTGAAAAGAGAAGGAGCAGGAGGAACGCTGTGACCCCTTAAATACAGCGCTGTGTCAGTCTCTGAAGTCACCTTCATCTCATCCTGCTGCCACTGAGAGGATGACTGAGTTATCTAATCCAAAATCTCATCCTATTTTGCATTGACTTTAATGTTGCGCCTTTCCGAAGACAGAAGGGACAACTGTGTCCTATTACTACAACTACTTCTGGCTAGATAGCGGTGCTGGTAATACCCACATTCTGGTTCTGGGTCTTTTGTTCGGAACCCTTCCATATTCCTGAAATTTTTGGGCCTATGGAGCGGTTTGCAAATCTGCTTTCTGGAACTTAAAGACAGGGAGGAGCAATAGAATGTCTTTTCCTTTCTACAATCACACTGAAGACTTTGGAAATACTGCAGTATTGGCACCACTAACAGATTTGTGTCCAGTGTCCTTACTCGTTAAAATATGCAGATTCAGAAAAAAATTCCCCAGTGTAAAACACAATTTGACAATCTACTATGCAATTATTTTCCCCCACTCCCCTACTATACCAACACTTCAAGTGCCTGGAGATTATACAGCTTGGATTTCCGCCTAGTATTTCACGTTATCACTCACAGGTGTTATCCTCCTCTATCTTACACATTCAAAGACAAGTACAGTATATGCTGGTTTTAATAAATACAACCTAACCAAAATTTTATTGGAACTATGTGGATACAGAAATACACAGATTTGGGCCTAAAATGTCACGTTATCACACAGATATTATGCTCCATTACTCTGCGTATTAGAAGACATGTATATGCTGGTTTTAATAAATTCAACCCCAAAAAATTACATTGGAACTGTGTGGAGATTGCAATATTCGAATTTAGGCCTAATATCACGTTAGCACTCATAAATGTTTTTCTCCGCTACCCTGCTGGTTTTAATAAATTCAACAACCCCAAAAATGTCAATTGGAACTATGTAGAGATGGAAATACATGGATTTAGGCCTAACATCAAATTATCACTCACAGATGTTGTTGTCCACTACCCTGTGTATTGTAAGGCACGTATATGCTGGTTTATAAAACTTAAAAAATAAAAATAAATTCACTATGGAGAGATGCCCTGGCAGTTTACACTAATATTTCAGGTGTTTTCACTGAGATTTCAAATGCTACATCTATCATCTGGATTGTAAAACATGTGTTGTACAGTTTTGAGCTTATCCATCCCCCCCCCCCACCCAAATTTTGATTGTGCTATACCCATTCACTCTCATTCACACCCCAACATAGAATGACATTCTGCTGATTCTGCTAGGGTACCTCCCTCCGTGGTGCAGCGCTGATTGGCTACTTAGGCTGTCTGTTGGCCTGGGAGCCAATAAGGGCAAGCCCATCCCCTCACTTCCTTTATAATGAAACCAGTTTGTTACGAACTGGTTCACTCATCTCTAATTTACATCCATACACAATTCAAATGAGAGTAACTCTTAACCCAAAAATGTTACCTCGTCAATGGAAGGAATTACTTTACCCCTTCAATTTCTTTCTACTAAGCTCTTAGCTGCCATAAAGACTTGGTTGATCACCCATCTGGTTGGAACAAAATCCTCGGAAAGATCTAGCAAAGCTATTTCTCGGAGAAGTGGGATAACCCTATCACACAGTTTATTGAACGCTCTAAAAACTCCCTCACAGAATATTTTTAAGTTTGGGATAGTCCCACCATAAATTAAGCATACTATATATAGTCCCACAGTCACTTCAGCATAATTCATATTGGGTTGGCAAATGCATTCTTTTATTTTTTATCACAATTGTTGGGACATTTTTAATATGTCAGACAACCACTTTAAAGCCTGTCTACAAAAACCTCATACATACTAAACATACCAACATATAGACTGAGTTCATTGGATATGAAAAATAATAATAATAATAATAATAATAATAATAAATATAATAATAATAATAATAATAATAATAATAATAAAAAAAAAAAAAATATATATATATATATATATATATATATATATATAAAGTACAGACCAAAAGTTTGGACACACCTTCTCATTCAATAAGTTTTCTTTATTTTCATGACTATGAAAATTGTAGATTCACACTGAAGGCATCAAAACTATGAATTAACACATGTGGAATTATATACATAACAAACAAGTGTGAAACAACTGAAAATATGTCATATTCTAGGTTCTTCAAAGTAGCCACCTTTTGCTTTGATTACTGCTTTGCACACTCTTGGCATTCTCTTGATGAGCTTCAAGAGGTAGTACCCTGAAATGGTTTTCACTTCACAGGTGTACCCTGTCAGGTTTAATAAGTGGGATTTCTTGCCTTATAAATGGGGTTGGGACCATCAGTGGCGTTGAGGAGAAGTCAGATGGATACACAGCTGATAGTCCTACTGAATAGACTGTTAGAATTTGTATTATGGCAAGAAAAAAACAGCTAAGTAAAGAAGAACGAGTGGCCATCATTGCTTTAAGAAATGAAGGTCAGTCAGTCAGCCGAAAAATTGGGAAAACTTTAAAAGTAAGGGCTATTTGACCATGAAGGAGAGTAATGGGGTGCTGCGCTAGATGACCTGGCCTCCACAGTCTCCGGACCTGAACCCAATCGAGATGGTTTGGGGTGAGCTGGACCGCAGAGTGAAGGCAAAAGGGCCAACAAGTGCTAAGCATCTCTGGGAACTCCTTCAAGACTGTTGGAAGACCATTTAATGGGACTACCTCTTGAAGCTCATCAAGAGAATGCCAAGAGTGTGCAAAGCAGTAATCAAAGCAAAAGGTGGCTACTTTGAAGAACCTAGAATATGACATATTTTCAGTTGTTTCACACTTGTTTGTTATGTATATAATTCCACATGTGTTAATTCATAGTTTTGATGCCTTTATAGTCATGAAAATAAAGAAAACTCTTTGAATGAGAAGGTGTGTCCAAACTTTTGGTCTGTACTGTATATATATATATATATATATATATATATAAAGTTGCAAGAAAAAGTATGTGAACCCTTTGGAATGATATACATTTCTGAACAAATTGGTCATAAAATGTGATCTGATCTTCATCTAAGTCACAACAATAGACAATCGCAGTCTGCTTAAACTAATAACACTCAAAGAATTAAATGTTATCATGTTTTTATTGAACACACCATGTAAACATTCACAGTGCAGGTGGAAAAAGTATGTGAACCCTTAGATTTAATAACTGATTGAACCTCCTTTGGCAGCAATAACTTCAACCAAACGTTTCCTGTAGTTGCAGATCAGACGTGAACAACGGTCAGGAGTAGGGATGAACGAACCCAAACTGTATAGTTCGGGTTCGTACCGAATTTTGGGGTGTCCGTGACACGGACCCGAACCCGAACATTTTCGTAAAAGTCCGGGTTCGGGTTCGGTGTTCGGCGCTTTCTTGGCGCTTTTTGAAAGGCTGCAAAGCAGCCAATCAACAAGCGTCATACTACTTGCCCCAAGAGGCCATCACAGCCTTGCCTACTATTGGCATGGCTGTGATTGGCCAGTGCAGCATGTGACCCAGCCTCTATATAAGCTTGGGTCACGTAGCGCTGCACATCACTCTGCTGATTCAAGCATAGGGAGAGGTTGCAGCTGCGACGTTAGGGCGAGATTAGGCAGATTAACTCCTCCAAAAGACTTCATTCTGTGATCGATCTGCAGCTGTGGATCATTGAAGTGCTATTTTTGACTTGCTCACTTTTTTGAGGCTGCCCAGAGCGTTTTTAGATCACTTTTTTTCTGGGGTGACCGGCGGCCATTTTGTGACTTGTGGTGCGCCAGCACGAGCTATCACCAAGTGTATTTAACCATCGATAGTGTGGTTATTTTGTGCTATATCCTACATCAGCTGCAGGCTGAGCCTGTGTCACCGAAGTGCATTTAACCATCAACAGTCTGGTTATTTTTTGGCCATATACTACATCAGCTGCAGGCTGAGCCTGTGTCACCCAAGTGCATTTAACCATCAACAGTCTGATTATTTTTTGGCCATATACTACATCAGCTGCAGGCTGAGCCTGTGTCACCCAAGTGCATTTAACCATCAACAGTGTGGTTATTTTTTGGCCATATATTACATCAGGGGCAAGTTGAGCCTGTCACCCAGCGCCTAAAAAATAGACCTGACATTTCTATTCAACCAAATCTGCACAGTTTTAGCTGGTCAAGTTATTTGTAGTGACCGTAAAAGCAGACTTTTTGTTCTGGGTTGAAAAAGCATTCCCAAATTTGCCATTCTGAAAATAGTTTGTGGTATTTGAGGCCTACTTGAAATCTATCCCAAAAAGAAAATCTTACATTGAAGTTATTGATATTGTCATTCAGAAAAACCTAAGACACACGCTAGCGTGCTGATAGAAGTGTCATTCTGTGATTAAACCTATAACTGTCACACAGCGCAAAAAAAACAGGTCTCACATCTCTATTCAACCAAATCTGCACAGTTTTAGCTGGTCAAGTTATTTGTAGTGACCGTAAAAGCAGACTTTTTGTTCTGGGTTGAAAAAGCATTCCCAAATTTGCCATTCTGAAAATAACTAGTTTGTGGTATTTGAGGCCTACTTGAAATCTATCCCAAAAAGAAAATCTTACATTGAAGGTATTGATAGTGTCATTCAGAAAAACCTAAGACACACGCTAGCGTGCTGATAGAAGTGTCATTCTGTGATTAAACCTATAACTGTCACACAGCGCAAAAAAAAACAGGTCTCACATCTCTATTCAACCAAATCTGCACAGTTTTAGCTGGTCAAGTTATTTGTAGTGACCGTAAAAGCAGACTTTTTGTTCTGGGTTGAAAAAGCATTCCCAAATTTGCCATTCTGAAAATAACTAGTTTGTGGTATTTGAGGCCTACTTGAAATCTATCCCAAAAAGAAAATCTTACATTGAAGTTATTGATAGTGTCATTCAGAAAAACCTAAGACACACGCTAGCGTGCTGATCGAAGTATCATTCTGTGATTAAACCTATAACTGTCACACAGCGCAAAAAAAAACAGGTCTCACATCTCTATTCAACCAAATCTGCACAGTTTTAGCTGGTCAAGTTATTTGTAGTGACCGTAAAAGCAGACTTTTTGTTCTGGGTTGAAAAAGCATTCCCAAATTTGCCATTCTGAAAATAACTAGTTTGTGGTATTTGAGGCCTACTTGAAATCTATCCCAAAAAGAAAATCTTACATTGAAGTTATTGATAGTGTCATTCAGAAAAACCGAAGACACACGCTAGCATGCTGATCGAAGTGTCATTCTGTGAATTAACCTATAACTGTCACACAGCGCAAAAAAAAACAGGTCTCACATCTCTATTCAACCAAATCTGCACAGTTTTAGCTGGTCAAGTTATTTGTAGTGACCGTAAAAGCAGACTTTTTGTTCTGGGTTGAAAAAGCATTCCCAAATTTGCCATTCTGAAAATAACTAGTTTGTGGTATTTGAGGCCTACTTGAAATCTATCCCAAAAAAAAAATCTTACATTGAAGTTATTGATAGTGTCATTCAGAAAAACCTAAGACACACGCTAGCGTGCTGATCGAAGTGTCATTCTGTGAATTAACCTATAACTGTCACACAGCGCAAAAAAAAACAGGTCTCACATCTCTATTCAACCAAATCTGCACAGTTTTAGCTGGTCAAGTTATTTGTAGTGACCGTAAAAGCAGACCTTTTGTTCTGGGCTGAAAAAGCATTCCCAAATTTGCCATTCTGAAAATAACTAGTTTGTGGTATTTGAGGCCTACTTGAAATCTATCCCAAAAAGAAAATCTTACATTGAAGTTATTGATAGTGTCATTCAGATAAACCTAAGACACACGCTAGCGTGCTGATCGAAGTGTCATTCTGTGATTAAACCTATAACTGTCACACAGCGCAAAAAAAAACAGGTCTCACATCTCTATTCAACCAAATCTGCACAGTTTTAGCTGGTCAAGTTATTTGTAGTGACCGTAAAAGCAGACTTTTTGTTCTGGGTTAAAAAAGCATTCCCAAATTTGCCATTCTGAAAATAACTAGTTTGTGGTATTTGAGGCCTACTTGAAATCTATCCCAAAAAAAAAATCTTACATTGAAGTTATTGATAGTGTCATTCAGAAAAACCTAAGACACACGCTAGCGTGCTGATCGAAGTGTCATTCTGTGATTAAACCTATAACTGTCACACAGCGCAAAAAAATACAGGTCTCACATCTCTATTCAACCAAATCTGCACAGTTTTAGCTGGTCAAGTTATTTGTAGTGACCGTAAAAGCAGACTTTTTGTTCTTGGTTGAAAAAGCATTCCCAAATTTGCCATTCTGAAAATAACTAGTTTGTGGTATTTGAGGCCTACTTGAAATCTATCCCAAAAAGAAAATCTTACATTGAAGTTATTGATAGTGTCATTCAGAAAAACCTAAGACACACGCTAGCGTGCTGATCGAAGTGTCATTCTGTGATTAAACCTACAACTGTCACACAGCACAAAAAAAAACAGGTCTCACATCTCTATTCAACCAAATCTGCACAGTTTTAGCTGGTCAAGTTATTTGTAGTGACCGTAAAAGCAGACTTTTTGTTCTGGGTTGAAAAAGCATTCCCAAATTTGCCATTCTGAAAATAACTAGTTTGTGGTATTTGAGGCCTACTTGAAATCTATCCCAAAAAGAAAATCTTACATTGAAGTTATTGATAGTGTCATTCAGAAAAACCTAAGACACACGCTAGCGTGCTGATCGAAGTGTCATTCTGTGATTAAACCTATAAACTGTCACACAGCGCAAAAAAAAACAGGTCTCACATCTCTATTCAACCAAATCTGCACAGTTTTAGCTGGTCAAGTTATTTGTAGTGACCGCAAAAGCACACTTTTTGTTCTGGGTTGAAAAACCATTCCCAAATTTGCCATTCTCAAAATAACTAGTTTCTGGTATTTGAGGCCTACTTGAAATCTATCCCAAAAAGGATATCTTACATTGAAGGTACTGATAGTGTCATTCAGAAAAACCTAAGACACACGCTACCGTGCAGATAGAAGTCTGATTCTGAGATAAAACCTTAACCTGTCACACAGTGCAAAAAAAAACAGGTCTCCCATTTCTATTCAAGCAAATCTGTACTGTTTAATCTGGTCAAGTTATTTGTAGCGACCGTAAAAGCCCTATTTTTTTTCTGGGTTGAAAAACTATTCCCAAATTTGCCATTCTCAAAATAACTAGTTTCTGGTATTTGAGGCCTACTTGAAATCTATCCCAAAAAGGATATCTTACATTGAAGGTACTGATAGGGTCATTCAGAAAAACCTAAGACACACGCTACCGTGCAGATAGAAGTCTGATTCTGTGATTAAACCTTAACCTGTCACACAGTGCAAAAAAAAAACAGGTCTCACATTTCTATTCAATGGTCTGCCGGGTGTTCACTCCAAGGTCATGGAAGTCACGCCTGCGGCCACCCCGTTCTCCGAGGGATATGTCCTGAAATCCAGCTGAAAGCTGCAGAACATCAGTCGGAGGTCTCTCCACTACTGGCGGGCCTCTCTGGCGCCCTCTTCCCACAAGCAAAGGCTCGGCTGGTGGCTGCTGGGGTCTTTCAATGCATCTAGGTTCTTGAGCCTCTTGCTCCTGTCCAGGCTGTCCTTGGCTGGGCTGCCCCCTGGCACGTGCTCTTCCGCGGGCTCTGGCTCGTCCACTCATCTTCTATTCCTGAGAGGATATAAACCGCTAATAAGGTCAATCTGCCGCCTAGCAGCTCCGCCGTGGCACAATCACCTCAGAACTCGCACACTGGTGACTTTAGGTATCTTCACTGGTCACTTTGAGCAGAATGATGACATCCGAGTCACGGCACCAAATGTAACCCTCTTTTCCTTGCACCATCTGCGACACCTCCAGCTTTCACACTCACTCGGTCACCAGCTCCTCCAGGCATAAACTCTAAGTGGACTCTAAGGGACGACACTCAGGTCTTCTGTGGTTTAAAGCTTTATTGAGGTGTAGTGCACTTGGCTGGAGCCTGTAATACAACAGGGAAACACTGCCACTATGTGGTATACAGCCAGGTCACCAGACCACCTATATCATAACAGGCAGTCATTATATTACATTCCCACATACATGTTACAGGATATAACAAAGCATACAGAAAAATGAACAAGAGAAAATCATTTACAAAGATATTGCAGCAGGGTGACCTGGAATACAGCATGTCTTGCAGCCATTTTAGGAAGAACACATGTCTCTTTAACTGTACATCATCTACTCAGCCTAGCATGTGCTGCAGGGTTTAAAGGCTGCTAAAAAACATACAGTCACCTCTTTACATTCTACAGAACTATTATGGGTATATATTATAACTTTTTACAATAGATAAATGAACTTTAGCTTTAGAGAACTTAGACAGAGATCCTACCTCCTTCACAGTAAATGTCTGCACTGAGGACACCAAACCAAGTAGCAGAATACACAGGGGGCTTTCTGGAAGAGTCCACTGTATAGACTCTGTCTGTTAAAACTTTCCTCAGTTATCTAATAGCACATTTTAAGAGGTTTATTTAGCATGTCCTGACTCTCTGCTAACAGCTTATGAATATATGGAACTATATTTAACAAGTGATCATTGCTGCAGCTCCTGTATATTGGTATGACCCTATTGCAAACCTGCAGACTGGATATTTGGTGAAACTTCATGTGGTTCATATCGACTGTACTACACCACTGACTTGGTGCCTGGGCCTAAATGTGTGACAGTGGCCTGTTCCAGTGGTGGGTGACGTGAAGCCTGATTCTCTGCTATGACATGAAGACAGATTCTGTGCTGACATAAGGCCAGATTCTCTGTTACGGGACCTCTCTCCTCTGCCTGGGCCTAAATGTGTGACAGTGGCCTGTTCCAGTGGTGGGTGACGTGAAGCCTGATTCTCTGCTATGACATGAAGACTGATTCTGCGCTGACATAAGGCCAGATTCTCTGTTACGGGACCTCTCTCCTCTGCCTGGGTGCCTAGGCCTAAATGTGTGACAGTGGCCTGTTCCAGTGGTGGGTGACGTGAAGCCTGATTCTCTGCTATGACATGAAGACAGATTATGTGCTGACATAAGGCCAGATTCTCTGTTACGGGACCTCTCTCCTCTGCCTGGGTGCCTGGGCCCAAATGTGTGACAGTGGCCTGTTCCAGTGGTGGGTGACGTGATGCCTGATTCTCTGCTATGACATGAAGACAGATTCTGTGCTGACATAAGGCCAGATTCTCTGTTACAGGACCTCTCTCCTCTGTCTGGGTGCCGGGGCCTAAATGTGTGACAGTGGCCTGTTCCAGTGGTGGGTGACGTGATGCCTGATTCTCTGCTATGACATGAAGACAGATTCTGCGCTGACATAAGGCCAGATTCTCTGTTACGGGACCTCTCTCCTCTGCCTGGGTCTAAATGTGTGACAGTGGCCTGTTCCAGTGGTGGGTGACGTGAAGCCTGATTCTCTGCTATGACATGAAGACTGATTCTGCGCTGACATAAGGCCAGATTCTCTGTTACGGGACCTCTCTCCTCTGCCTGGGTGCCTGGGCCTAAATGTGTGACAGTGGCCTGTTCCAGTGGTGGGTGACGTGAAGCCTGATTCTCTGCTATGACATGAATACAGATTCTGCGCTGACATAAGGCCAGATTCTCTATTACGGGACCTCTCTCCTCTGCCTGGGTGCCTGGGCCTAAATGTGTGACAGTGGCCTGTTCCAGTGGTAAGTGACGTGAAGCCTGATTCTCTGCTATGACATGAATACAGATTCTGCGCTGACATAAGGCCAGATTCTCTGTTACGGGACCGCTCTCCTCTGTCTGGGTGCCGGGGCCTAAATGTGTGACAGTGGCCTGTTCCAGTGGTGGGTGACGTGAAGCCTGATTCTCTGCTATGACATGAAGACAGATTCTGCGCTGACATAAGGCCAGATTCTCTGTTACGGGACCGCTCTCCTCTGTCTGGGTGCCGGGGCCTAAATGTGTGACAGTGGCCTGTTCCAGTGGTGGGTGACGTGAAGCCTGATTCTCTGCTATGACATGAAGACTGATTCTGCGCTGACATGAAGCCAGATTCTCTGCTATGGCATGAAGAGACTGATTCTCTGCTGACGTGAAGCCAGATTCTTTGCTATGGCATGAAGAGACTGATTCTCTGCTGACGTGAAGCCAGATTCTCTGCTATGGGACCTCTGTCCAATTGATATTGGTTCATTTTTATTTTTTTAATTTTAATTTTAATTCATTTCCCTATCCACATTTGTTTGCAGGGGATTTACCTACATGTTGCTGCCTTTTGCAGCCCTCTAGCTCTTTCCTGGGCTGTTTTGCAGCCTTTTTAGTGCCCAAACGTTCGGGTCCCCATTGACTTCAATGGGGTTCGGGTTCGGGACGAAGTTCGGTTCGGGTTCGGATCCCGAACCCAAACATTTACGGGAAGTTCGGCCGAACTTCTCGAACCCGAACATCCAGGTGTTCGCTCAACTCTAGTCAGGAGTAATTCTTGACCATTCCTCTTTACAGGACTGTTTCAGTTCAGCAATATTCTTGGGATGTCTGGTGTGAATCGCTTTCTTGAGGTCATGCCACAGCATCTCAATCGGGTTGAGGTCAGGACTCTGACTGGGCCACTCCAGAAGGCGTATTTTCTTCTGTTTAAGCCATTCTGTTGTTGATTTACTTCTATGCTTTGGGACGTTGTCCTGTTGCAACACCCATCTTTTGTTGAGCTTCAGCTGGTGGACAGATGGCCTTAAGTTCTCCTGCAATGTCTTGATAAACTTTGGAATTCATTTTTCCTTCGATTACAGTAATACATCCAGGCCTTGACCTAGCAAAGCAGCCCCAAACCATGATGCCCCCACCAACATACTTCAGAGTTGGGATGAGGTTTAGATGTTGGTGTGCTGTGCCTCTTTTTCTCCACACATAGTGTTGTGTGTTTCTTTCAAACAACTCGACTTTGGTTTTTTCTGTCCATAGAATATTTTGCCAGTAATGCTGTGGAAAATCCAGGTGCTCTTGTGCAAACTGTAAACGTGCAGCAATGTTTGTTTTGGACAGCAGTGGCTTCCTCTGTGGTATCCTCCCATGAAATCCATTCTTGTTTAGTGTTTTACGTATCGTAGATTCGCTAACAGGGATGTTAGCATATGCCAGAGACTTTTGTAAGTCTTTTGCTGACACTCTAGGATTCTTCTTTACCTCATTGAGCAGTCTGCGCTGTGCTCTTGCAGTCATCTTTACAGGACGGCCACTCCTAGGGAGAGTAGCAGCAGTGCTGAACTTTCTACATTGATAGACAATTTGTCTTACCGTAGACTGATGAACAGCAAGGCTTTTGGAGCTACTTTTATAACCCTTTCCAGCTTTATGCAAGTCAACAATTCTTAATCGTAGGTCTTTTGAGAGCTCTTTTGTGCGAGACATCATTCACGTCAGGCAATGCTTCTTGTGAAAAGCAAACCCAGAACTAGTATTAAGGCTGGTTACAGCCTGCATTTGTGGGCGGGGCTGCCGGCTATATATCCCCACGCGACCTCACCTCCAGGACGGTCGCTTCAGGCTGGCTTTCTTCGTTCCGTCCCGTCACTTCCGGTTCGCGGGCTCGTCACTTCCGGGTAAGTCTCGGCTCGCTAGGCTGCCTCAGCTGGGGGCAGCGTTTGTCCATCGCCCGCCCGGGCTCGGCCGGTCTTCCTCTTCCCTCCAGCTCCAGGGGAGCCTCCTCTTTACAGGTCTGTTTGTCCGCAGGTTTGGCGGGACTGGCGTCCGTGGCACTTCAGGTGGGGGCGGACTGTTCCCCTGGGCTCCCCCTGCGCCTCAAGGTCTTCAGCGGTTTAGCAGAGCTGGAGAATGTTGTTTCAATTAGTGTTCACCAGCAGGTTCCTCAAATGTAATATGGTTCCCTATTAGCATGTAGACATGTTCCACAATACTATCCCCATGCGATACTTCAACTGCCATGTCCATGACACCTGTTGTGCCGCCCTCCTGTGCACGTATGCACCTCCGCATCCCATGCCGCCCTCCTGTGCGCTCATTGGTGGCGCGGTGGTGTGGTGTCGCCTCCCGTGCACGCGTGGTCGGCTCCACTTTTGTGCCACCCTTCTGGGCACATTACATGGCTTGGTGGCGGGGTGCTGTCCTCCGTGCTCGGGTTTCTGGCATGGCTGCCGTGCCGCCCCTTTGTGCGCAGGCATGTGGCTCTGCCGGCTTTTCCGGCCTGGCGCGTGTGTGGAGGAGGGCGGCATAACTCTTAGATGGGCCATCCCTTCTTGGTCGAAATGCTGTTTTCCGGTTGTCATGTGCCATGTCGGGCTCAGGGTTTTTCTTTATGAACTCGTTGTCATATCTGGGTGCTGATAAGTTTTTTCCCATATGAACAGGACTGCGGTATCAGCTTATCCAGACTTCCCGTTCAGCCAGGTAGCTGCTCATCAAGTTTCTGGGTTCTTCAGGTATCTCGCATATGTTATTTTACTATTTCCACAGTGTCGTTTTGCTCTCACACGCCATAGGTAGTCTACCTGGACTGACCAGGCTCGCTTTTTCGCTATCTTCCTGGTTCGCCCAGGCTCTTTTGTCTGTCATCCTGGGTCGCCCAGGCTTGTGTCATTGCAGTTTTCCTGGTTCGCTCAGGCTCGCCTTGTTGCTGTCTTCATGGTTCACCCAGGCTCGCTCTGTCTCTGTTGTCCTGGATCACTCAGGCTCTCTTTGTCGTCCTGGATCACCCAGGCTCGCTCTGTCCCTGTCATCCTGGATCGCCCAGGCTCGCTCTGTCCCTGTCGTCCTGGATCGCCCAGGCTCGCTCTGTCTCTGTCGTCCTGGATCGCCCAGGCTCGCTCAGTCTCTGTCGTCCTGGATCGCCCAGGCTCGCTCTGTCCCTGTCGTCCTGGATCGCCCAGGCTCGGTCTGTCCCTGTCGTCCTGGATCACCCAGGCTCGCTCTGTCCCTGTCGTCCTGGATCGCCCAGGCTCGCTCTGTCCCTGTCGTCCTGGATCGCCCAGGCTCGCCCTGTCCCTGTCGTCCTGGATCGCCCAGGCTCGCTCTGTCCCTGTCGTCCTGGATCGCCCAGGCTCGCTCTGTCCCTGTCGTCCTGGATCGCCCAGGCTCGCTCTGTCCCTGTCGTCCTAGATCGCCCAGGCTCGATCTGTCCCTGTCGTCCTGGATCGCCCAGGCTCGCTCTGTCCCTGTCGTCCTGGATCGCCCAGGCTCGCTCTGTCCCTGTCGTCCTGGATCGCCCAGGCTCGCTCTGTCCCTGTCGTCCTGGATCGCCCAGGCTCGCTCTGTCCCTGTCGTCCTTGATTCACCCATTGACGTTCCTTATAGGCCCTCCTGAGCACGTCAGGTCCACCTAGTCAGAAGCCTCTTCAGTTAACTCCTGCTGCTAGGGTCAATTTCCTTCCTGCTTTGCACAAGCATCCGTTCCAGTCTGCTTCCACCTGGATCGCCAGGTCCTTTTTCTCGCCTTCCTTTTCCCTGCGTCGCTTGGGTCACCTTTTGGTCACGGCACGTTCCTATCCTAGAATTTTCACCCGACTCACCCAGGTCCTTCCAGCAGGCACCAGAGGCGTTCAGTTCCTCTTGTCGCCTGTTCACCCGCCCCGCCCTCGGCACTTTTCGGCCTTTTCCCAGCACTCCGTATTTTCGGCCTTGGTTCCTCTCTTGTTCATTGTCCTCTCCCATCTTTGCTCCCCGCCTTGGTCCTCCTTTTCTTTTCTTCCTTCTCTCGTCGGCTCTCCTAAAGCGGTGTTTATTCGTGCCTATCTTTGCTTATGTCCACAGGTAATTTTTCCCCGTACTCTCTCCAGTACCCTCCTGTAGCAAGTTCCAGTTCTGCGCGATTCGGGTAGGATCACGTTTCCTTCTCGCCTCTCTCCTCATTTCATGCCGGTCCTTTGTTTTATTAAAATTTTTTATTTTATTTTTTTTTCCCCTTTTTCTTCTGTTTGTTTTTGACTTTTCTTTAGCAGGTTCAAGATGTCCCAACCGTCGGATATTGAGGACTCCGTCTCGGGTCCCGGCTCATCAGTTTCAGGGCACGCTGGTAGCCCATCACTCAGGCGTTGGACTGTCCCTAAACTCATCGCTGAGCTGAATAAAAAGGGTATTCCCCATCCAGCTTCGGCCCGAAAGGCGGAGCTCTATCGCCTCCTGAGGACAGAGTCAGGGAGCGGCAATTCGCAGTCCTCCCTCTCATCCATCCAGCTGTCGCTGAACCAGCTGCAAGCCACCATCAGCGGCCTCGTCGGTTCTTTGGCGGACGTCCAATCCAGAGTCGCAGAGCTGGAGTCACGTGGCCCAGAGGATTCCCCGTTCGCAATCACGGCGGTCGTTCCCTCGACCTCCCAAGAGCCAGTGTTGGGTACGCTCAGCGCTGGTCCTGTTGTGGCCCCAGCCCACTTTGTCCCTGAGGCTATCAAGAAGGACATTTTAGCTGGGAAGGACATCAACTTGGCATCCATCCTGATAGCTTCCCAAGATGTGGCCGAAAATAGAGTCATCAATTGCGGGGAGGTTGCAGTACTACTCAGGGCCAAAGATGCCCGGGCGGGAGGAACTGGATACATATCTTTACCGTCTGACGGATCTGGGATACAAATATGGCGGCTCCAACTTCCACGATTATCATCGTTCGTTGTCCGCCAAGGCTGCGGCAGCCTAAGTCCAGTTTCAGTTTGTTACCAACTGGGCTATCTTAGACATGGAGCTCTTTTTCCGACACTTCGCCGGGCTGAGAGCTCCCACCTGCACGACATGCCAGTCCATCTCGCACACGGCCGACTGGTGCCCCTTGCTGGCCACTCCGGGTCTTGATCGGGCCCTTCCGGGTCCTTCTGGCCAAAGAAGCCAGCCGTCCGTGGACAAGTTGGGCAGGCCCATCGTGTTCCTTGGGCAGAGCCAAGTGTGTAACAATTTTAATGCAGGCGGGTGCGGTTCAGCAGCTGCAGAGCCTTACACGTCTGCTCCCTGTGCTTTAGGGCTCACCCCCGTTCTTCCTGTCCTAAGAAATCCTCTAAGCCGTGACTAGCCGACATCAACATCGACTTGTTGGCTGTCCTCTTACAGGAACACCCCGATCAGCATTTGGTCCAGTTCCTCCTTTCAGGATTCAGGAGGGGTTTTCACACTGGGTTGATTGCCCTCCCTCTTGAGTTCTGGGAGGGGAAAAACCTGCAGTCGGCCATGCACGAACCGGGCGCAGTCGACAGTGTGTTGTTGGCGGAGGTCCAGAAAGGGTTCCTGCTGGGCCCATTCGACTCAATCCCATTTGATACCTGGAGGATTAGCCCGATTGGGTTAGTCTCCAAGCAATCCTCAAATAAAAAAAAGGTTAATTTACGACCTGTCTGCGCCCCATATGTCCTCCACACCCAGCTTGAATTCCCTGATTCCGTCAGAAGAGTTCATCATGTCCTATTCCACCATAGGGGAAGCGATCAAATTCATTTTGCAGTCAGGAAGAGGGGCCCTACTTGCTAAAGCAGATATAGCGGACGCCTTTAAGCTGCTTCCCATTGCACCTCATCTCTGGGGATTTTATGGCATCAAGTGGGGTCATAAGTATTATTTTGTCAGTAGACTCACCTTTGGCTCCAAGAGCAGCCCTTGGTTGTTTGACCAGTTCGCGGGCGCCCTGCACTGGATCTTGGGTCACCACGGGGGTCTGGATATGGTCATTCACTATCTCGACGACTACTTAATCGTCCAAGACCCCCGGGGTAAAGCCTCGGGGCTGGACGTCCTCCTTCAGCTGTTTTCCAGTCTCCAGGTTCCAGTCGCTACTTCCAAGACCGAGGGCCCTAGCACAAGGGTCACCTTCCTAGGCATCGTGTTAGATTCCGTCTCCATGAAAGCAAGTCTGCCGGAGGCAAAATTGTCTAGGATCAGGTCTGCAGTCTCCACCGCGGCTTCCTCCCGGGTTCTTACCAAACTGGAGTTGCAGTCTCTCCTGGGTTCCCTTAATTTCGCCTCCCGGATCATGCCCCAGGGGAGATCCTTCGTGTCTAGGCTCCTCTCTCTTCTCCCCTCGGCACAGGACCAGGATTCCGTCGTCCATCTTGACAACCAAGCGGTTGCGGATCTCCTCATGTGGCACTCCTTCCTGACTTCCTGGAACGGCATTTCCCTTTTTGTGCCCTCCTTGGATGCCTTTTCCCCGAGGATCCAGTCCGCCGCCGCCGCCTCTCGCGGGTTTGCGGCCATTTTTCACCCACACTGGCTGGTTGGCAATTGGCCGGCGGAATTCTCCCTCGATGGCGAGTCCCTCAAATCTTCCCCTCTCCTGGAACTATACCCGCTGGTGGCGGCCGCCCAGGTCTGGGGCCCCCTCTGGGCCAACAAACCCGTGGCTTTCATTACGGATAGCCTAATCCTGGTAGAGGTTCTCTCCAAAGGCAGGGCCAAATCACCAAGGATCATGTCCCTCCTCCGCAGGTTGGTTTGGCTTTCCCTACGGCACAACTTTCATATATTCCCTTCCCACATCGCGGGCGCTGAGAATGTGGCGGCGGACGCCTTGTCCCTTTTTAACTACACCATCTTCTTCCAGGCAATGCCAGACGCAGATCCGGTGGGCACGCCCGTTCCCCCCCTGAACTTCCTGACCATGGACTAGGACAGCTGGTGGCATCCGCAAAGAAGTTGGTCCAAGGATCCTTAGCTAAGAACACCGCCAGGAACTATCTCACGGGCTACGAGGCGTTCCGGCGCTTCATGCTCAGCCACCCGCAGAATGGCCAGGACAATGTGACCTTTGTCATGGCATTCATCGCCCACTGCCATCTCCACCTACACCTCACTTACAACTCCATCAAGGGGTATCTAGCGGGTGTCCAGCACTACAGACTGCTTGCCGATCCCTCCTGCCAATCAATCTTGGCCAACCAGGCTGTGAAGGCAACCCTTAGGGGCATACAAAAAAACAGTCCAAGCCCAGTAGCGCGGTGACAGACAGTTTCTGGGGAGTTATTTCGAAGTCTGTCACTAGCCCTAGACGGTTTCCCCTTTGGGCACCCAGCAAGCCTTGTCATCAAGGCTGCAATATATCTCGGGTTTTATGGCTTCCTAAGACCAGGGGAATTTACTTCTAGTGCCTTGATACGCTCCACCCTCCTTAAACGCCATCTCGTCCGTCAAGGTGAGCAGTTTTCCTTATTTCTCCCTTCTTCCAAGACTAGTCAATCAGGTCCTCCCATCGAGATTAGGTTCTTTCCCACATCAAACTCCTGGTGCCCCGTCAAGGTACTGGGGGCCCTTGCCAAGTTTCTCCTTCCTCTAGCACCGGAGGATCCGCTACTTCCCCTCCAGGGCAGACCTCTCACCTCGTCCCAGTTCATGTCCCACGTTCGCGCATTAGCGGCAGGGCTAGGGCATGACCCAGATACGATTTCAGGGCATTCTTTCCGCATAGGAGCCGCCTCCGCGGCCTCTAAACTCCGGGTTCCCGCGCATGTTATCTGCAAGATGGGGCGCCGGCGATCTTCATGCTTTGCCAGGTATATACACAACCCGCAGGTCGAGATTGCCAGGGCTTATGGTTCATTGGCTTTGTAAGTTGTCTTACACTCTTAACGCGTTGGTAATCTTCTTGCCCACATATTCAGGCCTACCCCGCTCTGGCTCCGGGCACAGTTCAGCCATATAGATCTTGGAGGGTGGTAGGCTCCCCCCCCCCCCAACTCCAAGCTGACGTACACCTCAGCCCCTACCACAAGTATTAAGGCTGGTTACAGCCTGCATTTGTGGGCGGGGCTGCCGGCTATATATCCCCACGCGACCTCACCTCCAGGACGGTCGCTTCAGGCTCCACCCTCCCGACTCTTCTTTCTTTCATTCCACTCTCTTGGGTGGCCCACATATTCAGGCCTACCCCGCTCTGTCTTCGGGCACAGTTCAGCTATATAGATCTTGGAGGGTGGTAGGCTCCCCCCCAACTCCAAGCTGACGTACACCTCAGCCCCTACCACAAGTGTGTTTTTTATAGGGCAGAACAGCTGTAACCAACACCTCCAATTTCATCTGATTGATTGGACTCCAGTTGGCTGACACCTCACTCCAATTAGCTCTGCACTGTGAATGTTTACATGGTGTGTTCAATAAAAACATGGTAAGATATAATTCTTTGTGTGTTATTAGTTTAAGCAGACTGTGATTGTCTACTGTTGTGACTTAGATGGAGATCAGATTGCATTTTATGACCAATTTGTGCAGAAATCAATATAATTCCAAAGGGTTCACAAACTTTTTCTTGCAGCTGTATATATATATATATGTATATATATATATATATATATATATATATATATATATAGAGAGAGAGAGAGAGAGAGAGAGAGAGAGAAAGAATGAGTTTGGCGGCACCAGTAAACGGCTCAGGTGCAAAGTCCAAGGGAATTAGCTTCTCACCCTTATCGGACAGCACTCCAAGCCTTGGAATATTAGGTCAATTCACAACTTCTCTACCTTCAAACGTGCCTTAAAAACACATCTTTTCAGGCAGGCTTATCAAGCTACCTAAAATGACTCCCCAACTAAACCTCTCCCTCACCAACTCCTCTGGCCTGAACTCCATCCTCTAACAGTCCCAATCCCGAAGCAGATCGGCCGGCACCACTCCTTTCAGTTCAGTAATGGCTCGAATCCTCCTTATCACAATCAACTACCTTATGTGTCACCCCCATTTTCTCATAGATTGTAAGCTCTTGCAAGCAGGGCCCTGACTCCTAGTGTTTCAGTTTTATATTAGCCAGTTACTTTTGTTTTGTGCATGAACCCTATGAATTTTTAAAGCGCTGTGGAATATGAGGGCGCTATATATTTATATATATATATATATATATATATATACAAATGAAATCGGACAGCACTCCAAGACTTGAAAAAACGTGATGTCTTTATTCACCCATGTGGAACAATTGCAACGTTTCAGCTCACAACTGAGCCTTACTCAAGCAAACGTATACAAGCTTGTGCCTTCATTAAATAGCACTGAAATAATCTGGTGACCAATGAACATTCAAATGCTAAATCATGTGACCAATTAACATATGCAAATCATGTGCCTGATTAGCATCTCCGTATCATATGATCAATTACAAATGTAAATAACCTTACACATTGTGCATAAAAATAAACCTGTTACAATATATCCAACCACTTTACATCTAATAATATGTTTACCAAAGTGATAATAATATATCCATAATAACAGCGAACTTAATCATTGTGGTGATAATAAATAGTGTGTAGATTATTAAAATATACAACCACGTAGACAGGAAGAGAAGGCGTTAACAAGAGACATGACATTGCCAACCAATACCGCGCGTCCTTGTGAATAATGGCCAAAGCTGGCGTTTCTTCTAACTAGCAGTACAAATGCCACAGAGTGTCAAAAACAAACCTCGCAGCCAGGATTGCGCCAATAGCATGGCTCCGCTGTATCTCATGTGTGGAAACCAGCGCATGCGCATAGTTCGGCATCCTATCAAAGGTGCTATCATTGTTTCTGGAAGAATGCCAGTATTTCCAATATGTCAACCAATCGGAGAAGGATCCATCCTCCCGGGTGGATCAACACCTCCAAAGTTGCGATCAGAAAAGGGGGACCACACACGTAAATGCGGTGTACCCCAAGCCATCTCACCATTACGGTCCAAGAATAGTCTAATGAGGATCTCCCATATATATTTACTAATAAAAAACTGAGATTGATTTGACACAAAGTGGAAACATTTAAACAAATAAAACCATTCAATTGTTTCGACACGCATGGAGCTCCGCGCACTGTAGCATATGTTCACGCTTCTTTGTTCACCCTCTTCGCATCAATCTACATGGTATCTAAAAGAAGAGGAAAGGGAAATTACTTATATGCTTGTAAATCCAAATAACACCTACAATACAGAGATTACGTTCGAAAGCATCAATAATGAAATGTCAGGCAAACCGCTATTGAACACCTCCAGGGTTGTATTCAACATTCAATCCCTTCGGTTTTAAACTGTCTGGGGTGTATATCCACCACATTTCCTTATTTTTCAGTATTTTGAGTCTGTTACCCCCTCTCCTGGGGGAGGTACATGGTCTACAATCCAACATTTTAATTCACGTTCCAAATGTTTATGTTTAGTAAAATGACTAGGTACCGGTAAATCCCGTCGTTTCTGACGTATGGAAAATCTATGGTTATTCAATCTAGTTTTTAAATCAGTGGAAGTTTCTCCCACATATAAGAGATTTCATGGGCATACCAAAACATAAATTACAAAATTAATCAAATGTTATTGGAGTATACTGGGGAATATATTTAGTGATGTTCAGGAATTCAGACTGCCTCCCCTGTTATTATACCAGAGAACTAGCAGTCTGAAAGATCAATTAGTGAGGGCAGACTGTGGCCCCAAGCAAAAAACACGTCAAATGAAATTTACGCAACGTGGTGTGGGCACTTTTCCGTGTCTTAGCTGCGTCAATTGCAAGCACATTGGCAAAGGACACAGCTTCACACACCCTGTTACTGGAAAAATATATCCCATCAACTTTCATTTGACGTGTAACTCTAATTTTGTAATTTACGTTTTCGTATGCCCATGCAATCTCTTATATGTGGGAGAAACTTCCACTGATTTAAAAACTAGATTGAATAACCATAGATTTTCCATACGTCAGAAACGACGGGATTTACCGGTACCTAGTCATTTCACTGAACATAAACATGTGGAACGTAAATTAAAATGTTGGATTGTAGACCATGCGCCTCCCCCCAGGAGAGGGGGTAACAGACTCAAAATACTGAAAAATAAGGAAATGTGGTGGATATACACCCTAGACAGTTTAAAACCGAAGGGATTGAATGTTGAATACAACCCTGGAGGTGTTCAATAGCTGTTTGCTTGACATTTCATTATTGATGCTTTCGGACGTAATCTCTGCATTGTAGGTGTTATTTGGATTTACAAGCATATAAGTAATTTTCCTTTTCTCTTCTTTTAGATACCATGTAGATTGATGCGAAGAGGGTGAACAAAGAAGCGTGAACATATGCTACAGTGCGCGGTGCTCCATGCGTGTAGAAACAATTGGATGGTTTTATTTGTTTAAATGTTTCCACTTTGTGTCAAATCAATCTCAGTTTTTTATTAGTAAATATATATGGGAGATCCCCATTAGACTATTCATGGACCGTAATGGTGAGATGGCTTGGGGTACACCGCATTTACGTGTGTGGTCCCCTTTTCTGATCACAACTTTGGAGGCCTTGATCCACCCGGGAGGATGGATCCCTCTCCGATTGGTCATGATAGCTACGTTGACATATTGGAAATACTGGCATTCTTCCAGAAACAATGATGACACCTTTGATAGGATGCCGAACTATGCGCATGCGCTGGTTTCCACACATGAGATACAGCGGAGCCGTGCTATTGGCGATAAAGTGGAGCCGTGCTGCAGGCGCAATCCTGGCTGCGAGGTTTGTTTTTGACACTCTGTGGCACTTGTACTGCTAGTTAGAAGAAACGTGGTGTTGCGTAAAAATGCTAAAAAGGACCAGGGGGAGGCGCCAACATCCCTTGGATGAGGACTTAGATTGTGGGGATCCCTTCTATAAAACCTATGAACCTGTAATACTTACATACTCTTAGGAAGTGTGCGCCCTCAGAATCAGAGCAGATAAGATCAAATACTAATGTAAATAATAACGTATTAAATCACGTATAAAATCAAAATATTAGTGACTCTCTTCACCCAGGAGGGTAATGTGGGATAAAGCTCAAGACACCCACATCACACCTCCTGCGCCTGGGTCGCCCGTAGAGGTGTCAGAATCGGACAAAAAACACTCGAGAGTCTTTTTTTCTTTTTCTTTCCTTTTATTCCAAAGCCAGGGTAGGGGGAGTGAACAGCTCAACGTGTTTCAGGGCCTCTAGATGGGTCCCCTTCATCAGGAGTAGATACAATCACAATGTGAGGCAATCGTGTTTAAATAGCAAAAAGAAACCGCCAAAACACTTTCAGTGACGTCACTTCCGGTATCTGCATGCGCTCCACCATGGAACGCATCGGAAGTGACGTCCTACAAACCGTCAGATCACAAAAATCCAAGTGAAAGTTAATAAACATGTAGTTTTAACACAGGGGAAACAAAATACATTTGGGGATGTAGCATGATATCCGAGGTACCACTAGCTGCAGTCCTCCGGTGTCTCCATTCATCTTATCATTGGGTCCAGTGCGCTCCCTGTGGAGCGCATCCCGGACTTCCAGTGCGTTCCACCATGGAACGTACCAGGACCGGAAGTGTGCTCGAAAAGGATACAACTCCTTCTCTCTTTTATATAATACAACCGAGGGGTGGCGGTCCTCAAGGGATGAGGTATCCTATGGCCCAAAATAGGGGTTTTAATTATAAATATCACTATCGGAGAATAGTGATGGCAAAGCCACGTGATCGAGTACCCAGTCACATGACCGGGAACTCGTATCACCGGTCCAACCCTGTTAGGCACTGACAGGACTTAGCGGACCATAATACGTGTATATGTATATAATATGAAACATATGGAAAATATATATAATGAAAGTGAAATGGATTGGAGTGGGTATATCTTATATAATCGTGTTTAAAACCATTTTAGTAAGGCAACTACATATGTTTTAAAATATTGGCCTTGATGGGATATATTGTGTTCCTGCAACTCAAATATATGTATGGGCCTGAGGGGACGTATATCTGATTAGATATATACCTCCACAAAGATTATGAACTTGTTAGGAGTATCTGAATAGTATTTCTATTTTCTAATAATTTGAGTATTCCAAACTTTTGTTTAGGCCGAAGGGGGACAAAGTATTCAGTGTAAATATCCAATACATCTCCTTCCGACATAATTGTTGGTAGGATGACGTGATGGTTTCCAGAGGAGTAACTGTAAGGCCAGTTACAGAGCCATCATGTCGTTCGGAAAAATTGCACGATACGCTATGTGTTGGAACTTTGCATTTGATGTTTGAACGATGTTCGCACATTCTCTCCCTTAAGGTTTGAGTAGTCCTACCAACATATTTTAGGCCACAGGGACACCTAAGGAGATATATGATATTGTTCATCCCACAATTTAGTTCTTGTTTAAGAGCCTACATGCCTGATGAACCTCCTATTTCAATTTCTCTAGTGCCATGAGTAATCATTGCACAGCATTTACATTTTTTGACCCCACATTAAAACACCCTTTTCTTGTTGAGGGAGGAAGGATTGTTTTGTTGGGTGCTCAGAGTTTGGGGCAGGAAGGGGGCAATGATATTTTTAATCGTTTGTGCCCTTCTAAATGTGATGGACGGCAATTTTGGGAGTACATTTTTTAGAATAGGGTCTATTTGCAGAATGTTCCAATGTTTCATGAGTAGCTTTCTTATATTCTGGAGGTCTCTATTGTACCTAGTGATGATAATTATATTGATATCCTTTTGGGTCGGTGGTTTTTGGGGGGGCTGGTTTCGAGGCTTCTTTTTGGTCTAATTTCAAAATCCTCTGAGTCGAAGCCTTGATCAAACTTTTTGGATAGCCCTTATCTAAAAAGCGATCTTTCAGGACTCCAAGTTGTGTTTTCAAAGTCTTTTCATCGGAGCAATTTCTCTGGATTCTCTTCATTTTTCCATAGGGTATATTCCTCTTCCATTTTGTATGGTGGCAGCTAGAGTATTCGAGGTAGCTACTGTATTAGCATCCACCTTTTTAAAGTGGGTACTAGTAGTGATCTTATTCGCAACGATTTCAATATGTAGATCCATAAATGTTGACTCATTGGAGTCAAATTCACACGTGAACTGGAGACCCCAATCATTCTGGTTTATCATAGACATAAATGATGTCAGATCTTCAGTGGTGCCACCCCAAATGAAGATAATGTCGTCAATATAGCGATGGTAGCACACCACATCCTTATGGGATTGAAGACCTATTTTTTCCTCAAAGAGGCCCACAAACAAGTTTGCATAGGATGGTGCAAATTTTGTACCCATAGCGGTACCCCTGGTTTAAATATAGAATGTCTCATTAAAGATAAAATAATTGTGTTCCAGAATGAATTCAATTGATTTTATAATAAAGTTTTTCTGGATGAGAGGCATTCCACGGTCCAGCTTGAGAAAGTGTTTTACTGCGCGTACTCCCAGGTCATGCCGAATATTACTATATAAGGACGCCACATCTAACGTGACCCAAATATAATCTTCCTTCCAATCTATACTGTTGAGGATATTAATAAGGTCTGAAGAGTCTCTTAGATATGAAGGGAGTTTCTGTACGTATTTCTGCAGGAAAGTGTCAACATAGGCTGAGAGGTTTGAGGTGAGAGAGTTTATACCTGAAATGATCGGTCTGCCAGGTGGGTTAGTGAGAGACTTATGGATCTTGGGCAGAAAATAAAAACGAGCTGTAGTGGGGTGATTGGTGGTAAGAAATATTTTTTTCTTTTTTGTCGATGATATTTTGATTAAAACCAGAGTCTAATAGTTCTTGTAGTGTTTTTTTTAAAACTTGGGGTAGGGTCTTCTGCAAGGACTCTGTAGTAAGCTTGATCTGCCAAAATTATTTTTGATTCTCTTATTTAGTAATCAAGATCCATAATCACAACCCCCCTCCCTTATCTGCATTTTTTTATCACAATTTCTTTTTTTTTCTTTAGTTCCATTAACGCTCTTTTCTCTCGAGCACTGAGATTATTTGAAGGTGGTGGGGCTCGAGGTTTTTTAGGTCGTCTAGGACAATATTAAGGAAACTCTCTAAGTGGCGGGCCTCTACTCTCTAATGGATAGAAAGCAGATTTTTTCTTCAAACCTGATGGAATACATGTAGAACCTTCATATTATATACATTTTCTATACTTCGTCGACCCCCCTTTTTTCTGATGTGAACTATATAAGACTCTAGCCCATAATCAAGATACTTCTTTTATTTTTTTATTATTTTTTTAATGATTTTTTCATGATTTTTTATGATTTTTTATGAACTCTCAGATCCCCTTATTCTTACCCCAAATGGATGAATGATCCATTTATAAATGTATTTTACTTCCATCTATAAATGTATTTTACTTTTTGACTAATCGCTTGAGTATGGCTGTGTTTCACGATCTTTAAGTTCTCTCTATATATTTTACTGTATACTGACCTAGCTGTATCCAGATTTTTTATATATTTTTTTTATATTATTCATTTTAGTGTTATTTTTCGACTCTTATGCCCACTTCCAATGATTGTTGTAGATGGTTATTATTATAAACGATTATATATGATAATTATTGATATTGATGTTTTTAAGAAAAAACATTTACAAATTTTTATAATTGCATTACCATTTATTATTTATATATTATCTATTGTTTATCTATATCAGGCTAGTCCCCCAAAGTTTCAATCAATAGAATACATAATTTTAATCAATAGAATATATAGTATTATGGTCCGCTAAGTCCTGTCAGTGCCTAACAGGGTTGGACCGATGATACGAGTTCCCGATCATGTGTCTTTGCCCCCACTATTCTCCGATAGTAATATTTCTAATTAAAACCCCTATTTTGGGCCATAGGATACCTCATCCCTTGAGGACCGCCACCCCTTGGTTGTATTATATAAAAGAGAGAAGGAGTTGTATCCCTTTCGAGCGCACTTCCGGTCCGGAATGCATTCCACAGGGAGCGCACTGGACCCAATGATAAGATGAATGGAGACACCGGAGGACCACAGCGAGCGGTACCTCGGATATCATGCTACATCCCCATATGTATTTTGTTTCTCCTGTGTTAAACCTACATGTTTATTAACTTTCACTTGGATTTTTGTGATCTGACGGTTTGTGGGACGTCACTTCCGGTGCGTTCCATAGTGAAGTGCATGCAGATACCGGAAGTGACGTCACTGAAAGTGTTTTGGCGGTTTCTTTTGCTATTTAAACACGATTGCCTCTCATTTTGATTGTATCTGCTCCTGATGGAGGGGACCCATCTAGAGGCCCCAAAACGCATTGAGCTGTTATCCCCCCCTACCCTGGCTTTGGAATAAAAGGAAAGAAAAAGAAAAAGACTCTTGAGTGGTTTTTGTCCGATTCTGACACCTCTACGGGTGACCCAGGCGCAGGAGGTGTGATGTGGGTGTCTTGAGCTTTATCCCACATTACCCTCCTGGGGGAAGTGAGTCACTAATATTTTGATTTTATACGTGATTTTATACGTTATTATTTACATTAGTATTTGATTTTATCTACTCTGATTCTGAGGGCGCACACTTCCTAAGAGTATGTAAGTATTACAGGCTCCATAGGTTTTATTGAAGGGATCCCCACAATCTAAGTCCTTATCCAAGGGATTTTGGCACCTCCCCCCTGGTCCTTTTTAGCGTTTCTACGCAACACCACTTTTCTTCTCTATCACCTACACTGAGGTCATCAAGGTTAGTTTGAGACCAGTGGCAGCCTGCCCGCCTATGCTCGACTATTATTTTTGTCTAATCTAGCAGAACCTTCTTCTGCCCCCCCCCCCCCTGTTTGCCTTCCTTTTGGCGCCCTGCGAAGTTATTCCCGGACCCTCGACCTGAAGGTCCAGTGACTAACCCTCTTCTTTTCTTCTCCCGTCTCTGAGTTAGAAGAAATGCCAGCTTTGGCCATTATTCACATGGATGTGCGGTATTGGTTGGCAATGTCATGTCTCTTGTTAACGCCTTCTCTTCCTGTCTACATGGTTGTATATTTTAATGATCTACACACTATTTATTATCACCACAATGATGAAGTTCACTGTTATTATGGATATATTATTATCACTTTGGTAAACATATTATTAGATGTAAAGTGGTTGGATATATTGTAACAGGTTTATTTTTATACACAATGTGTAAGGGTATTTACATTTGTAATTGATCACATGATACAGAGATGCTAATCAGGCACATGATTTGCATATGTTAATTGGTCACATGATTTTGCATTTGAATGTTCATTGGTCACCAGATTATTTGAGTGCTATTTAATGAAGGCACAAGCTTGTATACCTTTGCTTGAGAAAGGCTAAGTTGTGAGCTGAAACGTTGCAATTGTTCCACATGGGTGAATAAAGACATCACGTTTTTTCAAGTCTTGGAGTGCTGTCCGATTTCATTTGTATATATATATATATATATATATATATATATATATATAGCGCCCTCATATTCCACAGCGCTTTAAAAATTCATAGGGTTCATGCACAAAAGTAACTGGCTAATATAAAACTGAAACACTAGGAGTCAGGGCCCTGCTCGCAAGAGCTTACAATCTATGAGAAAATGGGGGTGACACATAAGGTAGTTGATTGTGATAAGGAGGATTCGAGCCATTACTGAACTGAAAGGAGTGGTGCCGGCCGATCTGCTTCGGGATTGGGACTGTTAGAGGATTGAGTTCAGGCCAGAGGAGTTGGTGAGGGAGAGGTTTAGTTGGGGAAAAGTCATTTTAGGTAGCTTGATAAGCCTGCCTGAAAAGATGTGTTTTTAAGGCACGTTTGAAGGTAGAGAAGTTGTGAATTGACCTAATATTCCAAGGCAGAGTATTCCGGACAGTAGGTGCAGCTCGAGAAAAGTCTTGAAGATGGGAGCGAGAGGTATGAATTATGTAGGATATTAATCTTAGGTCACTAACTGAATGGAGAGCACGAGTAGGGTGATAGTTTAGTAGGAGAAAATTTAGTGAGAGGGAGACCGATTAGCAATGTGTTGCAGTAGTCAAGACGAGAATGAATCAAGGCAACAAGAGTTTTTGCCATTTCCAATATAAGAAAAGGGCGGATTCTGGCGTTATTCTTGAGGTGCAGACGACAAGAGCATGTAAGTGATTAAATATGGGGAACAAACGAAAGATCAGAGTCAAATGTGGCCCCAAGACAGGGGGCATGTTGTACAGGATAGTGCTGCAGACTGAAATTGAAATATCAAGTTTAAGTGGGTTAGTAGATGGGGGGAAAGACAAGAAGTTCAGTTTTAGATACAGAGAGGACATGATCTTAGAGACAGCTGCCAGACAATTACTGGTGTTTTGGACTAAAGCAGGGGTGATGTCAGGGGATGAAGTGTATAGTTGGGTATCGTCAGCATAGAGATTGTACTGAAAGCCAAATCTACTGATAGTCTGTCCGATAGGGGTTGTATAGAGGGAGAAGAGTAGAGGGGCCTAGTACTGAGCCCTGAGGAAGACCAACATCAAGAGGAAGAGGAGAAGAAGAGCCAGCGAATAATACACTAAAGGAGCCACCAGAGAGATAGGAAGAGAACCAAAAGAGATCAGTATCCTTAAGGCCAATTGAGTAGAGCATGGTGAGGAGGAGTTTATGGTCTACGGTATCAAACGCTGAAGAGAAATCCAGAAGAATCAGTAGAGAATAATCACCTTCTTTTTTTTTTGCTTTTAGGAGATCTTTAGACACTTTAGTAAGGGCAGTTTCTGTAGAGGGAAGAGGATGAAAACTACAGATTTGAATGGTATTAAAAAGCAGGAAGTGTTCAACGCCATATGCAGTGGTGCATCTATACAGGGGTGATGTCAAGGGTGATGATCCTGCACTTGTGGCCCGCTGCTAATGGCAATCCCCAGCAAAAATGCAAACAATGAAGGATGCCTGCAGTTGACCACAAGTACCACAATAGACATCCTACACAGGATAGCAAATGTATGGATGTGATAAACAGTAAAAATAATATAACAAAAAGACAGGTGCACTCTGCGGTCTTTCTAACCCTCATAATGGTGTAAAATTTAGAGATTAGCCAACATATCCTGCTTGGAGGACATGTCTGAGTCCGAGCACAGTGCCAAGGTTTCTCAAGTAGCTCGAGACCAAACGCTAAACCTACCAGGGCCGTATGGGCAATACCAATAGCCAGTGGGCGAATTACAGGAGCGCAAGGTCCGACTCACAGCAATCTCCCAGTAACCTCCAGCATGTGACCATGCATAAAATGGGAGGAGGCAGAGAGCTCTGAGCCCCACCCAAGACTGTCTGATATAGCCCGGGCCTCACATGTGCACCAGAATGCTGCCTGTGGATGGAAATAAAGGCACATTCAGACTAGGAGTTTCTACACTTCCAATAAATTCAATATACAAACTACAGATTGTGGTATTAAAAAGCAGGAAGTTCTCAACCCCATATGTAGTGGTGCATCTATACAGAGGGGGGGCAGATCCTGCACTTGTGGCCCGCTGCTAATGGCAATCCCCAGCAAAAATGCATACAATGGAGGATGCCTGCAGCGGACCACAAGTACCACAATGGACATCCTACACAGGATAGCAAATGTGTGGATGTGATAAACAGTAAAAATTTATAACAAAAACAAAGACAGGTGCACTCTGCGGTCTTTCTAACTCTCATACTGGTGTAAAATTGAGAGATTAGCCAACATATCCTGCTTGGAGGACATGTCTGAGCCCGAGCACCGCGCCAAGGTTTCTCAAGTAGTTCGGGACCTAACGCTAAACCTACCTGGCCTGTATGGGCAATACCAGGAGCCAGTGGGTGAATTATAGGAGTGCAAGGTCCGACTCACAGCAATCTTCCAGTAACCTCCAGCATGTGATCATGCATACAATGGGCGGAGGCAGAGAGCTCTGAGCCCCACCCAAGACTGGCTGATATAGCCCATGCCTCACATGTGCACCAGAATGCTGCCTGTGGATGGAAATAAAGGCACATTCAGACTAGGAGTTTCTACACCTCCAAAAAATTCAATATACAAACTACAGATTGGTGTGGTATTAAAAAGCAGGAAGTGCTCGACCCCATATGCAGTGGTGCATCTATACAGGGGGGGGGGGGCAGATCCTGCACTTGTGGCCCGCTGCTAATGGCAATCCCCAGCAAAAATGCATACAATGGAGGATGCCTGGCTAATCTCTAAATTTTACACCAGTATAAGAGTTAGAGAGACCGCAGAGTGCACCTGTCTTTGTTTTTGTCATATTATTTTTACTGTTTATCACATCCACACATTTGCTATCCTGTGTAGGATGTCCATTGTGTTACTTATGGTCCGCAAGTGTAGGATCTGCCCCCTGTATAGATGCACCACTGCATATGGGGTTGAGCACTTCCTGCTTTTTAATACCACACCAATCTGTAGTTTGTATATAGAATTTTTGGGAGGTGTAGAAACTCCTAGTCTTAATGTGCCTTTATTTCCATCCACAGGCAGCATTCTGGTGCACATTTGAGGCCCGGGCTATATCAGCCAGTCTTGGGTGGGGCTCAGAGCTCTCTGCCTCCTCTCATTGAATGCATGGTCACATGCTGGAGGTTACTGGGAGATTGCTGTGAGTCGGACCTTGCGCTCCTATAATTCGCCCACTGGCTCCTGATATTGCCCATACGGCCCAGGTAGGTTTAGCATTAGGTCCCGAGCGACTTGAGAAACCTTGGCACGGTGCTCAGGCTCAGACATGTCCTCCAAGCAGGATATGTTGGCTAATTCTCAATTTTACACCAGTATGAGAGTTAGAAAGACAGCAGAGTGCACCTGTCTTTGTTTTTGTTATATGAAGAAGATAAAAAGGCAGATTTTAAGGGGTCAAGAAGAGAGTTTACAGAGACATAGCTTATTAAGAGAGAGTAGACAAGACGTTCAAGGAGCTTAGAGATGAAGGGGAGGTTAGAAACAGGTTGTTAGTTAGCAGCACAGGTCGGATCAAGAGATGTTTTTTTAGTAGTGGAGTTATAACAGAGTGTTTGATAGAGGGAAAGATACCACAAGAGAGAGGTTAAAAATTGTAGTTAGGTGAGTAATGACAGCCGGGGAGAGGGACTGGAGGAGGTGTGATGGAATAGGATCACTTCTACAGGTTGTGGGTCAAAAAGAAAAGAGAAGCCTAGAGACTTCTTCCTCTGTTATAGGGTCAAAAGAGGAGAGAGAGCATGTGGAGGAATGGGGGGAGGAGGATTGAAATTATTTGGGGACTGGGAAATTATTTCCTGCTGGATACTGCCAGTCTTGTCTCTGAAGTAGGTGGCCATGCCTTCAGAGCAGAGGTCAGTGACAGGTTCTGGAACTTTAGGGCTTAGAAGGGAATGAAAAGTGTCAAAGAGTCATTTTGGATTATTTGAGAGTGAGGAGATGAGAGAGGTGAAGTACTTTTGCTTGGCCATGGTGAGAGACTAATTGTATGTTTTGAGCTTAAATTTATAATGGTGGGAGTCTGCTGATATTTGCGATATTCTCCATAAGCGTTCTGCATATACAGGGAGTGCAGAATTATTAGGCAAGTTGTATTTTTGAGGATTAATTTTATTATTGAACAACAACCATGTTCTCAATGAACCCTAAAAACTCATTAATATCAAAGCTGAATATTTTTGGAAGTAGTTTTTAGTTTGTTTTTAGTTTTAGCTATTTTAGGGGGATATCTGTGTGTGCAGGTGACTATTACTGTGCATAATTATTAGGCAACTTAACAAAAAACAAATATATACCCATTTCAATTATTTATTTTTACCAGTGAAACCAATATAACATCTCAACATTCACAAATATACATTTCTGACATTCAAAAACAAAACAAAAACAAATCAGTGACCAATATAGACACCTTTCTTTGCAAGGACACTCAAAAGCCTGCCATCCATGGATTCTGTCAGTGTTTTGATCTGTTCACCATCAACATTGCGTGCAGCAGCAACCACAGCCTCCCAGACACTGTTCAGAGAGGTGTACTGTTTTCCCTCCTTGTAAATCTCACATTTGATGATGGACCACAGGTTCTCAATGGGGTTCAGATCAGGTGAACAAGGAGGCCATGTCATTAGATTTTCTTCTTTTATACCCTTTCTTGCCAGCCACGCTGTGGAGTACTTGGACGCGTGTGATGGAGCATTGTCCTGCATGAAAATCATGTTTTTCTTGAAGGATGCAGACTTCTTCCTGTACCACTGCTTGAAGAAGGTGTCTTCCAGAAACTGGCAGTAGGACTGGGAGTTGAGCTTGACTCCATCCTCAACCCGAAAAGGCCCCACAAGCTCATCTTTGATGATACCAGCCCAAACCAGTACTCCACCTCCACCTTGCTGGCGTCTGAGTCGGACTGGAGCTCTCTGCCCTTTACCAATCCAGCCACGGGCCCATCCATCTGGCCCATCAAGACTCACTCTCATTTCATCAGTCCATAAAACCTTAGAAAAATCAGTCTTGAGATATTTCTTGGCCCAGTCTTGACGTTTCAGCTTGTGTGTCTTGTTCAGTGGTGGTCGTCTTTCAGCCTTTCTTACCTTGGCCATGTCTCTGAGTATTGCACACCTTGTGCTTTTGGGCACTCCAGTGATGTTGCAGCCCTAAAATATGGCCAAACTGGTGGCAAGTGGCATCTTGGCAGCTGCACGCTTGACTTTTCTCAGTTCATGGGCAGTTATTCTGCGCCTTGGTTTTTCCACACGCTTCTTGCGACCCTGTTGACTATTTTGAATGAAACGCTTGATTGTTCGATGATCACGCTTCAGAAGCTTTGCAATTTTAAGAGTGCTGCATCCCTCTGCAAGATATCTCACTATTTTTGACTTTTCTGAGCCTGTCAAGTCCTTCTTTTGACCCATTTAGCCAAAGGAAAGGATGCCTAATAATTATGCACACCTAATATAGGGTGTTGATGTCATTAGACCACACCCCTTCTCATTACAGAGATGCACATCACCTAATATGCTTAATTGGTAGTAGGCTTTCGAGCCTATACAGCTTGGAGTAAGACAACATGCATAAAGAGGATGATGTGGTCAAAATACTCATTTGCCTAATAATTCTGCACGCAGTGTATGGAGCAGCGCTGAAGAAAACGTGTTTCAGATGTGTGCCAGGGTTGCCGTGTTCCGTGTCGGGAGGATTGCATTGGAGCAACTTCTTCTAGGGTGGTTTTGAGGGTCTGGTTGCAATGATTGGCAGCCAGGTCTGGACAGGAGAGGGAAGAGATTGGGGTAAGAGATAATTGTAGGATGTTAATAAGTTGCTGGTTTCTGTAAGGCCTCTTTCACACTTGCGTTGTCCAGATCCGGCGTGCACTCCACTTGCCGGAATTACACTCCGGATCCGGAAAAACGCAAGTGTACTGAAAGCATTTGAAGACGGAACCGTCTTGAAAATGCTTTCAGTGTTACTATGGCACCCAGGACGCTATTAAAGTCCTGGTTGCCATAGTAGGAGCGGGGATTGGGGGAGCGGTATAGGGTACTTACAGTCCGTGCGGCTCCCGGGGCGCTCCAGAATGACGTCAGAGCGCCCCATGCGTATGGATGACGTGAGCCATGTGATCACGTGATCCATGCGCTTGGGGCGCCCTGACGTCACTCTGGAGCGCCCCGGGAGCCGCACGGACGGTAAGTACACTGCTCCCCCGCTCCCCACTACACTTACCATGGCTGCCAGGACTTTAGCGTCCCGGCAGCCATGGTAACCATTCAGAAAAAGCTAAATGTCGGCTCCGGCAATGCGCCAAAACGACGTTTAGCTTAAGGCCGGATCCGGATCAATGCCTTTCAATGGGCATTAATTCCGGATCCGGCCTTGCGGCAAGTGTTCCGGATTTTTGGCCGGAGCAAAAAGCGCAGCATGCTGCGGTATTTTCTCCGGCCAAAAAACGTTCCGTTCCCGGAACTGAAGACATCCTGATGCATCCTGAACGGATTTCACTCCATTCAGAATGCATTGGGATAATCCTGATCAGGATTCTTCCGGCATAGAGCCCCGACGACGGAACTCTATGCCGGAAGACAAGAACGCAGGTGTGAAAGAGCCCTAAGTGTGAAAAGTAGGATTGTCATGAGAAAAGTGAGAGATCTTAATAGTAAATGAAAGGAGATTATGGTCAGAAAGTGGGAAGGATGAGTTACTAAAGTTTGAGACTGAGCAGTGATGGAAGAAGACTAGATCAAGTATATTGCCCTGTTCATGCATGGCAGAGGAAGTAAGTTGCGATAGGCCAAGAGAGGAGGTTAACGAAAGAGAGTGAGAGGCTGATGGTGAGATAGGATCATCAATGGGGATATTAAAATCACCCATAATAAGAGTTGGTGATTCAGGAGTGAGGAAGCCAAGCTGCAAAGTGATCCAGGAATTGGTGGGGGGAGCCTGGGGGACCACAGACAACTGCAACTCTCAGGGGGAATGGATGGAAGAGTCTGATGGTGTGAACCTCAAAAGAGGGGAATGTGAGACTGTACAGGGGGAATGAACTGAAACATGCACTGTGGAGAAAGTAGTATGCCTACTCCTCCACTGTGCCTGTCATCAGGTCTGGGGGTATGGGAGAAGTGAAGTCCACCATAGGATAGGGCAGCAGGGAAAACAGTGTCAGAGAGTTGAAGCCAGGTTTCTGTAAGGGCCAGCAAGTTCAGAGAGTGTGAGAGGAAGAAATCGTGGATTGTGGGTAGTTTATTATTAACCGACCGTGCGTTCCAGAGTGCACAATTAAAAGAGACTGGAGAGGATGTGCAGTGAACATTAATGAGTTTTTTGGGGGTTTCTGTGTGTGGCAGAGGAGAAGCTGAAGTTAGCAGCAGAGGGAGGGCCAGGATTCGGTGAAATATCCCCTGCAGCTAGTAGCAGGAGAACAGGAAGAGACAGCAAGTGGTTGAAAGATTTATATTGGTGTTTTTTATGCTGCACCGTGGAGGAAGATGGGTCAGTGTAATGTATGAGGGTATAAAGTGTATGGGAACTGAACAAGGGTGAGGGAAGGAGGGAGGGACTGATGTGGAGAGAAGGGACAGAGGGTGGAAGGTGTGGTTGATTTTGAAGGTAGACAGCCATAGCAATGAGAAGAGTAGCAAGAGTCTGGGTGAAATAATATTGTAGCATACCTGTGCTGTGTTTAACTTTGTTTCAGTAGTACACATAGCACCTCCGTCTCTGCCTGCCTAACTGCCATGATTAACTGCCAAGCGCTTAGACAATATGGCGCTTTGGCAGAGATGATGCTTTTGGCTCGTGCTGACCCCTGTGAGTGCTTCCCCTTAGACTTTATCAATATTTATAGGGAGTGTGATCACAGAACTAGGGGTAATTTAGCTCATTAATCAATTAATCACTTAAGTAAGGCATTAAAGCTGCAAGTACAGCCATGAGAAAAAGAAAGTACACCCTCCTAAAATTGTATGCTTTATTTATAATAGCCTAATTAACAATTGTGTGGTGCCTTTTTGTGAACTCTAGATTCATAAATCAGGTGGGAGAAAAGTAAGTACACCCTTGCTATTTTCACCAACATTATAGCAGCAGTGTGGCCACAACATGAAACAGCCACTTCCAAACAACCTGAAATTCACCACTTTGTACATTTAGAGCAAAGTCAGAAACTAAATTACAGGGATTGAGAAAAGTATGAACCCATATGCTTTATGTGCCCTTAATATTTCACAAAGGCAAGGTTTTCCAAAGATTCCAAAATGAAAATGATTCTGCAGTTTTTATTGTGGTAGTCTACCCAGGAATTATCACTGTTAAAGAAAAATAAGTTAAGCAAGCACATGGCAGCACAGGGAGTGACTGCAGATCTACAATAGGACCATAGTGAATGTCTCTTCTCAGAATTCTGATGTTTTATCTCATCTTCTGACTAACCTTAATCAGAAGTCATACCTAAACAAAAATATGTAGCCTTAGATCATGCAAAACATAAAAAAAGTTTCTATTTGTAATAATTTTAAGAAAATGCTCTTGTGTATATATATTGCTGTTAAATACTTCCTATGGAGTCCTCTGATGTTCTCTTGATTCCCTCTTAGAGTGTCCACTTTAAAATGTGTCCTGAGCTGGTGAGAAAATGCGCATTTACTACTTTGATTCCCAGTGGCATGCAAATTAGTAGAAATCATTAAGTGCTTCAATGTATAAAAGGATTTGGGCTGTGGACTGAGGTGACAAGCCTGTGTGACCACCAACACCTTAGGTGTTATGAGATAAAATTTAGAGATTGCCAGATAGTACTCTAACAAGTATGTAACAGCAATCTCTAGATATTTTTGTAAACAATTTGAATTGAAAATTTGTTGTGTTTAGTAATTATTTTTTGTGGGACAACTCCTTTAAGTCACAATCCAGATTTTTTTTGCTGAACTTTGTTGCCCAGAAATATAACCTAAGGCCTCATGCACACGGCTGTTGCCCGGCCGTGGCCATATTGCGGCCCGCAACATTCGGGCACCGGCAGTGTGCTCCCCGCATCATGGATGCAGACCCATTCACTTGAATGGGTCTGCAATCCGGAGCTGCGGTGCGGAACGGAGGCACGAAACCCCACGTAAGCACTACGGAGTGCTTCCGTGGTGTTTCTGTCCGTGCCTCCGCACCGCAAAAAAATAGAACATGTTCTATTCTTTGGTGGTGCGGATGGATCACGGACCCATTTAAGTTGAATGGTCCCCAAATTGCGTCCCCAATGCACGGAATGGCCTCACAACGGCTGTGTGCATGAGGCCTAAATTTTAACTAAGTGGTAAAAAGCTCCTGTACCATCTGCAATATCATGTTCAGAATTCTGAAGACATTATGGATTAACCCTTTGACTCCCAGTGCCATACACATATGGTGGTGGTAGGATCTTTAAATATGGAGCCCGCTCACGAGCGCAGTGGGCACCATTGCAGGAAGATGTCTTCCGTTTCAAATATCAGAGGCCTGTGTCTAGTGTCTGCAACCAGAAAAAATGTAGATAGCAGGCAATTAACCCTTGACATGCGGTGGACCACAACATCTAAAGGCCAAAAAACCCAGAAGTGCACTCTTCTGGGCTACGACCGGCTCCCCCATGTGGCTATCAGGAATCCAGTCCTGCGTTCTAATATGCTGAGTCTTGCTAAAGAGACCCAGCATATTAGAGCTGCAGTTCCTATGGAGGCCTGCAGGTGGCAGGCCAACATAAGATACCTGCAAATGGAGTTTATAATATAGTCCTATGAAACTACAGTACAAGCTAAAAGAAATCTAACTAATGAAAATTGTAGCCTCCTAGAGGCTAAAAAAAAAGTAAAAAAAAGTATTTTTTTAAATATAAAAAAATTATAAAAATCACTCCACTTTCCGTAGAATAAAAACAATAAACATCATAGACACTGCCACATCTGAAAAGCATGTACTATAAAAATATTAAAATATTTGTCCAACATGGAAAAAGATATATCCCATAATGGGAAAAATAAAATAGCTGATTCAGCATTTTTTTATCGCTTCACTTACCCCCCCAAAAATCCCAAATGATATCACTAAAAACTACAGATCATCCTGCAAAAAATTAGCCCTGACACAGCTGGGTAGACATAACTAGGTGTGAGCGAATCGAACTTCGGATCCAAGATCTGAAGTCGATTTGTTCCCCAACTTCGTTTTAATGCTGTATGGAGATCTGTCTCCGTACAGCATTAAAATGTACGTGCCTTGCGGAGACAAAATTTGTTAGGTTGCACAAAACTTCAGAGAATAACTTCGGCATTTGATTCTACAACTTCAAAAACATTTCAAAACAGGAATCCGAAGTCAGCTTCGGTACCAAGGTACCATCCAGTACTGAAGCCGACTTAGGATTCCCGTTTTATAATGTTTTTAAAGTCGGAGAATCGAAGACCGAAGTTATTCACCGAGGTCTTGCGCGACTTAACGAATTTTGCCTCGCCGTAGCATATACATTTTAATGCTGTATGGAGACGTCTTTGGATCTTGGATCCGAAGATCGACTCGGTCAGCCCTAGACATACCGTATTTTTCGCCCCATAAGACGCACTTTTTCTCCCCCCAAAATGGGGGGAAAATGCCCCTGCGTCTTATGGGGTGAATGCTTGCAGTTTTACATCGCAAGCTGCGATGTACGAGCGAGAGGGGACTCGGGGAGAGACTGGGAGGAGGAGCTAAGGGCCAGCAATAGCGGTGGGGCAGTGCAGTCAGTGTAGTATAGCCCCGCCGCTCCGGTATACTAATATAAGATGTCTTATTCAATTACTAGTTTTTAAACATGCCCCCTCACTCCTAATAGTACCTTACATCCTAACAGCTTCTGTAGAATGCAGGCAGGCAGGCCGGGCGGGCGGCAGCGTAACTCCCTGATGTCACGTGCCTGCGCCGCTTACTTTATGAATAAAGCAGGCGGCGCAGGCAAGTGACGTCAGTGAGGGACGCGCCGGCCACCCAGCCTGCCTGCTGGCATTGTACAGAAGCTGTTAGGATGTAAGGTACTATTAGGAGTTGGGGGGCATGTTTAATAACTATTAATTGAATAAGACATCTTATATTATACCGGAGCGGCGGCGGGGGATCTGTGGATGACATTTTTATGGGGGACATCTGTGGATGGCACAGTAATGGGCTGGGGGGGTCTGTGGATGGCACAGTTATGGGCTGGGGGGGTCTGTGGATGGCACAGTTATGCGCTGGGGGGGTCTGTGGATGGCACTGTTATGCAGTGGGGGGGTCTGTGGATGGCACATATATAACAGTGCCACCCACAGATCTTCCCTGTAACAGTGCCACCCACAGATCCCCCCTGTAACAGTGCCATCCACAGATCCCCCCTGTAACAGTGCCATCCACAGATCTCCCCTGTAACAGTGCCATCCACAGATCCCCCCTGTAACAGTGCCATCCACAGATCCCCCTGTAACAGTGCAAGCCACAGATCCCCCCATAACAGTGTCCGTCATCCACAGATCCCCCCATAATAGTGTCCATCATCCACAGATCCCCCCATAACAGTGTCCGTCATCCACCGGTCCCCTCATAACAGTGTCCATCATGCACAGATCCCCCCATAACAGTGTCCGTCATCCACAGATCCCCCCATAACAGTGTCCGTCATCCACAGATCTCGAGTAATAGTGCCATCCACAGACCACCATTAGTTCCAAACCCACCAAACACACAGCACACCTTTTGGTTAAAAATATTTTTTTTCTTATTTTCCTCCCCAAAAACCTAGGTGCGTCTTATGGGCCGGTGCGTCTTATAGGGCGAAAAATACGGTACCTATAAACAGTTATGGGGGTCAGGATAGGGCAATGTAAAAAGTATATAAGTTTTTATTTTCTTTCAGCATTAAAACTAAGGATGAGCAAAGTATTAAAAATTTGGCAGTTTCACAGAATTTTACAAAAAAATCTTCTTTGTGACAAATTACTCTGCCACAAAGCGCATTTCTTTGTAAATAATGGGTGCAATGACAGGGAGCGGCGATTGCGATTATGTGAACCGAGAAATAAAAAAGTTATGGCTCCGTGAAGACAAGGAAGAAAAATGGAAACGCAAAAACAAAAAAAACTCCAGTATTCAAAGGGGTTAATAGAAAAGAAAATACTGTATATTTAGAAAAGTTTTAAAATATGAAGGGAAGATCAATGGAACATCTTTCTTTTTGTTTTGCTTTTTGTGATTTTCATCTTAGCAGCTAATTTGAAGTTATGTTTTTCATGTATGCCTTGTTTAAACATTTACCAAATCATATTACCATAGTTCCTTACTTTCCCAGCTGAACAAATGCATCATTCTAGCTCATTTTATTCTGTTAATTAAAAAATGAAAATAATAATACACTTCTACACCGTCATGATAATGTAATATAATGATGTTTGCATGGAAATAAGACATAGCTGTTTTTTTTTTAAGCATTTGATAACACAATTACTGACAGCTGGGAAAGCAATACTTAATGGCTAGATGGCACCTGCATATTTATATCTACTTATGAAGTGGACCAGATGCAGATACTAACGCTTTTTCTATTGCCCTATGTTCATCCAGGTGCTTTACCTTTATAACCATTAGGGTGGGTTCACATCTGCGTTCTGAATTCCGTTATGGTTTTCCATTATAAAATGGTTATAACCAGGGGTCGAGTGGAGGGGGAACGCGTGGGAACGGCGTTCCTGCACTTTTTTCATGGCAGGAACGCCGTTCCCTTTCAGCCTCAAGCCAGGAGAACGCAGCTGAAATCAGATTCACAGGGCACAGGGGGCGGAGACGGAGCGGAGGCGAGGCCCTGCGTGAAGTGCACTGTGCAGGGCAGGCTAAGGGAGGAGGGAGGAGGAGCGGTGCTGCTGCCTGCGACTGCCTCACTGTGACTGACTCCTCTCATGGCGCCTGAGAGCTCCCCTCCTCCTATCCTGAGCCAGCCTGCGACGAGTGCGACTGTCTGCTGACTGAGGTGAGCGTCCGTCACGTGGCTGGACCATCCGACTGTGACTCCCTGAGTGAGTGTCTGTCAAGTGATCGATCAGCCAGGGCAGGATTAATGTGCACAGCCTGGTTGGGAGGCCCCCCTTACCCTGACCTTAGGCAAGTGACAAACTGCCCCCCCCTCCTCAATCTTAGGCAAGTGACAAACCCAGCTCTGTGATTGTGATGCCTTGGATAGCTTCCACTGGACCCACAGCCAGGGTCCAGTGGAAGCTATCCAAGGCATCACATAGAGGAACTGCAGTTTGGCATTACAGATTTGTTGTAGTTGCTCATTGTAGATGTAGCAGAGCTGAGTTTGTCACTTGCCTAAGAATGAGGGGGGCAGTTTGTCACTTGCCTAAGGGAGGTAATAGCTACGCCCCTGCTCACCGCCACCTTCCTGGTCCTCGGCTATCGGCTGTGAGGGCTGCGCACAGGAGCCGAGTGAGTCGCAGCCAACAGCAGTAGAAGAGGAGCGTCTGCGTCCAGGAGCAGGAGAGGTAAGTTTATTTTTTTTATTTTATTTTATACTAAAGGCGTATAGGCTGAATGGAGAGGCACTGACTGGAGGCTGGTGGAGGGGGCACTCGGGGCTGGTGGATGGGGCAGCACTGGGCGCTAGTGAATGGGGCCCTGGGGGCTGGCAAGAGGCACTGGGCGGCTAATGGAGAGACTCTGGGGGCTGATATAGAGGCACTGGGGGGCTGATGAGAGGCACTGGGGGGCTGATGAGAGGCACTGGGGGGCTGATGAGAGGCACTGGGGGGCCAATAAATGTTGCACTGAATTTTCAGCGAAATATATCTAATTTTTTTTTTTTGGGGGGGGGGTTGCAGTGGATCTTGGGTGAGTTCCCACACTTTTTTTCCCAGGACTTGACCCCTGGTTATAACGGAAAATAACAGAATCCATAAGACGGAAGGACGGATCCGTCATGATCCCCATAGACTTCTATTATGACGGAATACAAAATGGAAGCCTTAATAGAAGTCTATGGGGAATCTTAATGGATCCGTCTGGTTTCTGTTATGCAGAACGGAGAAAAAAGTCCTGTCGACAGGACTTTGTTTTCCGACTTGCATAACGGGACCCAGACGTATCCGTTATGATTCCCCATAGACTTCTACTAAGACGGATGAAATACGGAATGCCTCTAAAGGCTTCCGTTTTGACTTCCATCTTATGGATTCCATTATTTTCCGTAATAACCATTTTATAACGGAAAGCCATAACAGAATCTAGAACGCAGATGTGAACCCACCCTTACTTGAAAATTGTTTCACTGTGGGTATGATGCAAAGGGATACATTTTGCTGTATATTATTTTATGTTGTTCTTCTTTTTCCAGTACATTTGTTATGCTTTTCAATTGAAGTATTTTTGTATTTGATTTACTACATTTTCAGCTCTGGAATGTGTTTGTACAGAGTTAGTCAATGGAAAAACATTTTCCTTATGACAAATAGTAAAAAGTGATTTAAAAATAATGATCATTATTATTACTATCACAACAAATATTTATTGAATGCAGTCACTAGAATCAGAAGTTAGATTGCACATTCTTACAGGAGGATATCATTGTGTTCCTAAATTCTATGTATTGTGCAGACATAGAGGCACTGTCAGATACTGCGATAAAGAAAAGTATTACACTGCATCAATACAGAGATAATTATGTTCTTTGAAAGCTTGTCCTCTGTTGCATTACAGAGAAAACACAAAGACTGCTATGGTTGTACACTAGATGGAATCAACAAAGGCTGAGATTACTGTTTCTTGCCGCAAGGAAAGCAGTTATGGATCTTCCACTGTAGTAACCTCTAGTCTGTTCCTTTGTGCTTTCATTCTTACACTTTATAAGGTACAGTCATTTAAGCCAAACCAACCTTACTTCCTAGGTGTATTAACTTTTTTTTTCTTCGCTGAGGTGTATTTTACCTGTAAAATATAATTCCTCATTCAGCTATCAACGGCCATCAATATATGTTTTTATTTGAATTTTCTTAGGAGGATAGGCTTTGATAATATAGTATCCCATATCAGGTGTGATTTATCAGGTCGGAAGTGTTGGTTTTCTCTGAACACCTTTGACACTTTTAAAAAAGTGAGCAGGAGGTGGGCCAGGGACAACATTTAACAATGTATGTGCCAAAAAACTGGCATCATTACATCAGGAATCTACTCAAGCTCCTGGCAGGAGTAGGTTTCAGTTCTAGCGGGACAGGAGAAGATGTGAAAAAATGTATTAACAGACCTGCTGCCAGCAGGGTTTTTACTAAGACTGCATGTGAAACCCCAGTCTTTATTAAATGACCCCCATAAGGCTAGGGCAGGGATGGCCAACCTGAGGCTCTCCAGATGTTGCAAAACTACAACTCCCAGCATGCCTGGACTGCCAACAGCTATCAGCCTACAGCAGGGCATGGTGGGAATTGTAGTTTTACAACAGCTGGAGAGCCACAGGTTGGCCATGCCTGGGCTAGGGGATCGCTGAGTAGCGGTGACCCCTTAGAAATGCATAGGATCGACGCTGTGTTGGATTTCTCATGACTGCTGCAGTGACCCTATTAAGGTGTCATGTGACCAGTGTGGCCGTGTAGCCCTAGCCTAAAAGGGCGGCTCGGTGTCCGTGATTAGCAGTACCAATTTGCAACATGTGCGTTCCAGATTCAGTTTTGAGCAAGGTAAACACGAGTATTGAGCGAATCGAAGTTGACGAAGTGGAACTCAATCAGAATTTTGGGAAAAATTTATTTTCCACAAATCCAAATTTCCTGGCGCTTCATGGTAACAAATTGATTTTTCCTAAAAAAGCCGGTAAAAATAAATAAATAACATACTCATCTCATCCATTTGAGCACAAAGAAGTTGTCCTATCCATCTTTATTGAAGAAAATGCACAAATTTTCACGCGCGCTGACGTGTGGTGTCACCCCGCCCGTCCAGCGTGATGACACGTCATCGCGCACCCCAACTGACGTATTATCTTGTTTCTTGTTTTAACCCCTGACTAATTCCCTGATAGGCTAAATGTGATGTCACGACGGTGTCGTTCCCTGTCATTGCACCTACTCCATACAACCAAATGTGGTGAAGCAGCCGAATCCAATTTTTTTAAACTACGGTATGTTCATCTCACGTCAACAAATAGAAGATGTTTGTATGTTCTCCATGGTTTCAGTCCTAAGAAATAAGCTGGTGTTACACAGACAACACAACAATAATAAATAGGTAAATGGGTCATCTCAAGACAGAAATTAATGGCATTTCATAAAGATATGTCACATATACAGTATTAATAGAATGAAATAGCAGGTGAGGTGGGAAAATGTCATGCCAATTTGTATCCGGTCAGCTTTCTCAGGTGACTTTATGTGGAGCCTGTTAAAATCAATATATTCTATGTTCACCTACCAAGGAGTTAAATAATAAACATACACATAATTATTAGCATTATCAGATCCTCTTGGTGAACTACTAACCAGAACTAATTGTGCACGTTAATTTCTATTATAGAAAAAATGCCTTGCTTTTTCATTGCCATAAGTACAAAATAAATTATGTATTTATTATACAGTTTAGTAAAAACTACTGACTATATTTTATACCAGTGTGAATTTGGCTAAAGGGCTCACTACTAGAAATATTGGTAAATATTAATCATGATTATATTCTGAGGATAGAGGGTACATACATTTTAAAACCTGCAACTGCCAGGGCAGTACACTTACATTACTCTGTTTTATGAATTTTGTGTTTTGGGTAATGAAAGCACATTATACGAGTTAATTACTGTAAAAGCAATTTCACAACATAGCAAGAATTGGTGATAATTAGCAAAAACTGTGTTGAGATAACAACAGCTTTGAAGCAGAGCAATAAAATTTGGTATTTGAGACCGGAGATTATTACACATGTCAAAAGTGCACAATTGTTTTGAATGGCTGATTAAGAAAAAGTCAATGGGTCAAATATGTAAAATGTTCATGAATGTCAAATTTGTGAGCTAATGAATTATTTTGAAGAGCTACATAAAAATAACAGAATTTATTTCAATGCCCCTTGTAACCATGTTCTGTGTGACCACTGGATGTGCAAAGAGATGGGCAAAAACAAGTAATTCACCTCCTGAACTATTCTCTAGCACACTGGTTATCTGAGATGCATCAGCATTGCAACAAGCTTGGTTTGGGAATCGGGGAATTACATTTTCTATTCACATACCCATACAAGAGATTATTTTTATTTTGTCAGGTGAAACTGAAAAAAAAAAAAACACAATTCCACCAAGTTTTATTGGGTTTTGATATTACTGTGACACAGGTCAGTGATTCACGGACGGGTACCATATGCGTTCTCCACGGACAGCACACCTACCCATTCATTTTAATTGGAATGTTGTGCAAAGTTCATTTATTTCAGTAATGCAACTTAAAAGGTGAAACTAATATATGAGATAGACTCATTACAGGCAAAGCGAGATATTTCAAGCCTTTATTTGGTATAATTTGGATGATTATGGCTTACAGCTTATGAAACCCCAAAGTCACAATTTCAGAAAATTTTAATATTGTGAACAGGTTCAATATTCTAGGCTCAAAGTTTCACACTCTAGTCAGCTAATTAATCCATAACACCTGCAAAGGGTTCGTGAGCCTTTAAATTGTCTCAGTATTTCAGTTGCATTACTGAAATAAATGGACTTTTGCACAATATTCACATTTTTTGAGTTTCACCTGTATGTTTTATTATGGTCCATGGTTTTAACACAGAAACATGCTCTCTTTTGTCCATGTTCACGGATCCATCACGCCCATTATAGTCTAAGGGTCCGTGAAAGACATGTATGACACACACAGAGCAAAAAATGGGCACATGGAAAAAACAAGAATTCTTCACGGACATTTTCATGAATGCATCACTGACCATCTTTTCACAGATTTTATCACGGACGTGTGAATGAGGTATTATTCTTTGGGTCAGTACGATCGCAGCTATTCCAAATTTATGTAGTGTAAGAAAGTGTCTGGAGTGGTAGTGGATGGAAGATACGTGCCACCTGGGGTCGTGGCCCTGGTGGAGTAAGAGCCGGGTCTTTTGTGTTTTGTCAGCAGTGAGTGCTGTCACACAGCAGTCCGGGCCGGCTCTTACTGGGAACAGGCAAAGAGCAGGGTGGGTGTCTGTTCCCCACGGACCACCACGGGGGTGGCGGGTTTCGGTTGTCGGTGTCAGTCTACACTGATCCTGGCAGGTTGGTTATCTCTGGCCTTAGTTGGGTAGGGAAGGAGTTAATCCTTCACTATGCTCGGTGGGTGTGGTCTGCCTGCTACACCCAGGGCTGTGAATATAGGTTTGATGCTCACTGACTGAGGTGAAATAAAAAATGAAAACAATTCTCCACAGTCTTATGGACTTTGTCCCTACAGCATTCTTTGTGTGGCAAAACCGACCTGTGCCCTTCATTCTCTGGGTCAGTATGATTACAACGATACCACATATGCATAGGTTTTATATGTTTAAATAATGAAAACATTTTTTAACTTTACATAATCAGATTCTGACCCCCATAACTTTTTTATAGTTATGTTTATTGAGCTGGGTGGGGGTTTTGCCAGAGAATCTGTAGTTTTTAATGATACCATTTTGGAGTGTGTTTGACTTTTTGATCACATATTATTATATTGTTTTGTGTAAGAGAAGTGATGAAAAAACATCAAATTGGCTATTGTGATACTTTTTTCCGTTATGCCATTCACTGTATTGGAAAAATGTTTTTAAATTTTAATAGTATGGGCGTTTTCAGATGTGATGAAGGCTGTGATGTTTATTTTTGTATTATTTATGTATTAATTTTTTTATTCTATGGAAAGGGGGTGATTACAATTTTTTAATAATTGATTTTTTTGTAGCCACTCTAGCAGGCTATAATATCCACTACTTAGTTTTCTATAGAATATTATTATACTCCCATATTTCTATAAGAATTAATGAATTATCTCTCTGATAACCGCATGGGGATGCCAGTCTTAACCCGAAATAGCATGCTTCCGCCTTTTTATCCCTTTAGATTCCGTGATTACACTGGATCATGGCATCAAAAGGTTGTAATGTCCGTGATCGGCATTATTGCAATTTGCGGACATTAGCTGTGGGCCACTGCTGTTTGAAACAGCAGGCGCTATGTTTGTGTATTCACAGCACATGCGCGAGCTTATGGCTCAGCGAACGCATTCCGTGGATACACATGTCAGCGCCTGGAATTGGCCTCACAGGACGCACTGCACATGCGCTAGCCGGCAATGAGGAGTGAATAAATTAGCAGGGGGGGGGGGGTGCTGGGCTCCAGGAAAAGGGGCGCAGCTGGGCACCAACAGCCGGAGGGACAGCCCCTTGGGCACCTTACTCAGGTAATTACCATATTAATAAAAGCGATTTTCTAGACAAAGGACAACACTTAGGGTAGTCATACTAGTATATTTTAATACAAAACGAGCAGACTGATGTGATGATGTTAAAAGCTCTGTCACTAAAATCCAGGTGACAGAATCCCTTTAAAGACCTCACCAGCGCCATACATGTGTGGTAGCGAAAGTGTTAAAAAAAAAAAAAAAAGTTTTCTTTGCATCAACATATCCTGACAACCATATACTGTATCTATGTGTATATATATATATATATATATATATATATATAGAGAAGAAAAAGTCCAGTGGGAGCACCAGCCAGCATGTGGGTGCAAGGTCCAACGTAGGGTAACGGCAATCCCCAATGGTATAGAGAACAAAGAAGTAGGACTGCACTCCAAGATAGTGATAAAATCAGCAAGTGGTTTATTCACCCATAATATGGCAAGTCTTGCGACGTTTCGGCTCACAAGAGCCTTCCTCAAGCATGGTAACATTGTAGTTCAGTGGTCGGGCACTGAACTACAATTGAGGGAGTTTCACACATATTTGAATGATATAGATCCTGATCTTCAGTATACTATATCATACTCTAAAACGCAATTGTCATTTCTAGACACGAACGTCAAGCTAGTTGATGGTATGGTTGGCACAGGCTTATATGTCAAATCGACAGATAGAAATACTATCCTACGTTATGAAAGCAATCATCCACGCAGCCTGGTTAAACACCTCCCCCATTCGCAGTTCCTCCGTACGAAACGTATTGTTTCAGACCACACTGAGTTGGAGACTACACTGGATACGATGTCAGATAAGTTTAGGGAGCGGGGTTATCCTCGCAGATTATTAGATGCACATAAGAACAAAATCCTACATATAAATACTGAAATAACACATACCACCTCTAAAAAAACTCAGAGGATACCACTTATGTCCACTTATTCTGGATGTAGTATGGAGATAGGACGTATCCTGAAGGACAACTGGAGTATCCTCAGCAGGTCTATTAAAGATGTACCAGAGTTTAAGCTTCCGCCCCTTTTATCGTACCGTAAAAACAAAAATCTTAAAGACCACTTGGTCAGAGCGGATGCAGGTCCAAAGAAAACCAGCATACAGCGGACATTGACACAGCCGGGACTTGGATGTTATCCGTGTCTCGGTTGTGTCAATTGTCGATATATATGTAAAACTAGATCTTTCACACACCCGCTTACCAACAAAGAGTATCCGATAAAGTTCCATCTAAACTGTTCCTCGTCATATGTAGTTTATGTGTTGGCTTGTCCCTGTAACCTATTATATGTCGGGGAAACTTCCACAGAATTGAAAGTAAGGTTGAATAACCACAGGAATTCAATAAGGAAGAAACGTACTGACCTACCAGTGTCCAGACATTTTGGATCCCTCGGACACTCCGAGCGTGATCTAAGATGCTGGATCATTGATCAGGTCAGGCTTCCTAGAAGAGGTGGTGATCGCCTGACACTCTTGAAGAAAAGAGAGTTACGCTGGATATATGATCTGGATAGCCTGCATCCCAGGGGTCTCAATATTGAGTTCAGGTGAGAGACCCAGGATCTGTGGCTGACCCCCGGTCCCTTGGCATGTTTGCGCTTTGTCTTTCTCATTTTTGTATATTGGTGCTTGATAACCGTGAAAGATTTATCTACAATTATGAAAAAGATCTATTTTGAAACTAAAATATTTTTTCTCTGCTTTTTAGGATTTTATATTTTCACTAAATTGGATGTGGATCCTAGAATCAGACCCTTTGGAAGCTATGCGACCCGAGGTGGACATCAGCGTTCTTTTATTAATGCGTTACTCCAGATATGTCATTATATTTTAACAAGATAAGGTTGTTGGTACAATTGAGGGATCATCCCTCTACGACTGCTATTTTTTTGGCAATTGTGCTTGTAGTGGCGCCTTGGTCAGGTGTCCCGCCCATTTGGACGGGACCCCTGTCCATTTGCTGATATATGTAGGAGATCCCTGCAGCGGTCGGAGATATGATTGTTCCGTGTGGACAACAGTTAAATAGATAACCTGTACGTAACCTTTAGGTGTATTTCCCTTATGTAAAATGGCGCTCTCATGTCGACCCAGGCAGAGCGCGAGCGCTTGACCTTTACACTGTGATGCATCGGATGATGTCAGTGTGGTCATGCGCAATGAGGACCTGGAGACGCACAAAGAACGCCATGGTATGTGCGGGCCCCATTGCTTCCTACGGTTTGACTTCTGTGATCCACCTTCATCATATTATCACCTATATAATTGTGATTTTAGCTTAGATGAAGTATCACATACATTTTAATACACTTTGTAGGGATGGCATCCCTTAGTCATGAATTGTATACCACTGCTCACTTTATGCACATGCACTTTATTTGTATTGCTATGCATCGTATGTTTGCAATTGTAATTGATTGTAACCACACCCTTATGGGTTGGACACTTTGTAAATGCCTTTATAATGCTCTCACTTTCACTGTTACCATGCTTGAGGAAGGCTCTTGTGAGCCGAAACGTCGCAAGACTTGCCATATTATGGGTGAATAAACCACTTGCTGATTTTATCACTATCTTGGAGTGCAGTCCTACTTCTTTGTTCTCTATATATATATATATATATATATATATATATATATATATATATATATATATATATATATACCAGAAATAGGACAGCACTCCAAGACTTGAAAAAACTGTGTCTTTATTCACCCATGTGAAGCAGTAGCTACTGCTTCACATGGGTGAATAAAGACACCGTTTTTTTCAAGTCTTGGAGTGCTGTCCTATTTCTGGTATATATTAAGGGTGAAGCTCATTCCCTTGGACGTTGCACCTGAGCCAGTTTACTGGTGCCGCCAAATTTTCTTTTATATATATATATATATATATATATCCATAAGAAAACTGTGGCAGCACTCCCTTGAAAGCTGTATAGGATGTAGGGTGCCCGCGATAGTCCCTCGATTCAGGACGGAAGACAACAAAGAAAGTTTGCAGCACTCCTTGAAAGATAAAATGTGCTCTTTTATTCACACATCAAGTGACAACGTTTCGGGTCTCTCACAGAACCTTGAGACTTGAGAACCGAAACGTTGTCACTTGATATGTGTGAATAAAAGAGCACATTTTATCTTTCAAGGTGTGCTGCAAACTTTCTTTGTTATATATATATATATATATATATATATATATATATATATACACACACTCACCTAAAGAATTATTAGGAACACCATACTAATACGGTGTTGGACCCTCTTTTGCCTTCAGAACTGCCTTAATTCTATGTGGCATTGATTCAACAAGGTGCTGATAGCATTCTTTAGAAATGTTGGCCCATATTGATAGGATAGCATCTTGCAGTTGATTGAGATTTGAGGGATGCACATCCAGTGCACGAAGCTCCCGTTCCACCACATCCCAAAGATGCTCTATTGGGTTGAGATCTGGTGACTGTGGGGGCCATTTTAGTACAGTGAACTCTGTCATATTCAAGAAACCAAATTGAAATGATTCGAGCTTTGTGACATGGTGCATTATCCTGCTGGAAGTAGCCATCAGAGGATTATCAGATCCTCTTGGTGAACTACTAACCAGAACTAATTGTGCACGTTAATTTCTATTATAGAAAAAATGCCTTGCTTTTTCATTGCCATAAGAACAAAATAAATTATGTATTTATTATACAGTTTAGTGAGACTTGAGAAAGGTTCTGTGAGAGAACCGAAACGTTGTCACTTGATATGTGTGAATAAAGAGCACATTTTATCTTTCAAGGTGTGCTGCAAACTTTCTTTGTTATATATATATATATATATATATATATATATATATATATATATACACACACACACTCACCTAAAGAATTATTAGGAACACCATACTAATACAGTGTTGGACCCCCTTTTGCCTTCAGAACTGCCTTAATTCTATGTGGCATTGATTCAACAAGGTGCTGATAGCATTCTTTAGAAATGTTGGCCCATATTGATAGGATAGCATCTTGCAGTTGATTGAGATTTGAGGGATGCACATCCAGTGCACGAAGCTCCCGTTCCACCACATCCCAAAGATGCTCTATTGGGTTGAGATCTGGTGACTGTGGGGGCCATTTTAGTACAGTGAACTCTGTCATATTCAAGAAACCAATTTGAAATGATTCGAGCTTTGTGACATGGTGCATTATCCTGCTGGAAGTAGCCATCAGAGGATGGGTACATGTTCTCATTCTGTTTACGCCAAATTCGGACTCTACCATTTGAATGTCTCAACAGAAATCGAGACTCATCAGACCAGGCAACATTTTTCCAGTCTTCAACAGTCCAATTTTGGTGAGCTCGTGCAAATTGTAGCCTCTTTTTCCTATTTGTAGTGGAGATGAGTGGTACCCGGTGGGGTCTTCTGCTGTTGTAGCCCATCCGCCTCAAGGTTGTGCGTGTTGTGGCTTCACAAATGCTTTGCTGCATACCTCGGTTGTAACGAGTGGTTATTTCAGCCAACGTTGCTCTTCTATCAGCTTGAATCAGTCGGCCCATTCTCCTCTGACCTCTAGCATCCACAAGGCATTTTTGCCCACAGGACTGCCGCATACTGGATGTTTTTCCCTTTTCACACCATTCTTTGTAAACCCTAGAAATGGTTGTGCGTGAAAATCCCAGTAACTGAGCAGATTGTGAAATACTCAGACCGGCCCGTCTGGCACCAACAACCATGCCACGCTCAAAATTGCTTAAATCACCTTTCTTTCCCATTCCGACATTCAGTTTGGAGTTCAGGAGATTGTCTTGACCAGGACCACATCCCTAAATGCATTGAAGCAACTGCCATGTGATTGGTTGACTAGATAATTGCATTAATGAGAAATAGAACAGGTGTTCCTAATAATTCTTTAGGTGAGTGTATATATATATTTATATATATATATATATATATTGAAGAAGGTAACAAGGCAGGCAGCACTCCGGTCTTCGGTGAAAAAAGTGGATCTTTATTACACCCAATGCTAATGCAACATTTCAGCTCATCTCAATGGAGCCTTTGTCAAACAGTGAACACAGTGCTCTAAACTCACATATAAATAGGGCAGTGCATAGGATCTACATGATTAACATCAATTTGTGAATAAACATAATTTAAATAAATATAGATCGTGAGTCCATTTAAAATTCATTTCATATAAAAACGTGGAATTCCTGTGATTCATTAAAGTGTGCTTCGCAAAAATGTACATATATCATGTGGCTTAAAATCCATAAAAATCCATAATTGTGACTAATCAGAGGTGATCATTATAATAAAGTGCATCTGTGCTAAATACATATACTTACTGTGTGAAATAAAATACAATACATACGCACAACATGATTCCGACCATGTGTAGTTAAACAGGCGTCCCATGATGCACAAAGCGTCTGCGCCAACATCATTCCAGCCATCGCGAGACCACAGCGTCATCCCCACGCATGTGCACTGTGAATGAGGCCACGTTCCTGCCCATACTAATGATGGAGAGCTGGGTACAATTGATCTAATGCGCATGACCGCAATATATTTCTTATCAGTAACTATAGTGATAAGGTAAACAATTTATTTAAAGGGATCATAGGGACAACTATAAGGTTTATAACCATCGTATCATATTGCGATTCGGGATATCTAAAGGGACATATGTGGGATGAGGAACAAGGACACTGCCAGTCTCCACGGTCCCCAGCCACTATAGTGGCTATATTGATGGGAGACAAGCCAGGAGACACCACAGGCCACTCAGACTACTCACAGTAGCACAAGCAACATGCGGCTTGGAATTGTTCTATTAAAAAACACATCCTGGGACACTTTGGGGACATACCTATCCCACTGGTTCCAGGACCAAATCAATGTAGCACCGAGCTGTTAGTGTACCTGAAATAAAGACTATATACAGTGCATTATGCCACCACATGCTATAATCCTGTGAGTAGGACTGGTGTGATGTTTCTTTGTGAAGTCCTCTTTATGACATTGCCCACATAGTCGCCAGGCCAATCTCTAGCTATCATTGTATCTGAGACAAAAGTGGGACTCATCACCAAAGAGGATAAACCTCCATTGCCATCTTTTTGTGTATCATGGTAGCCTTTAAGAGAGGTGAAGTGAGGTCTATGGAACCCTGTAGCTGGACATCTGGCTCATATGCCAATGTGATGTGAACGCCATCTCATGGTTTGTGTAGAAATTGTTTGCCACCATAGATTTGGGATTTGTTGTCTAATATCACTTGCTAAACAAAATGGATTACTGCACACTATTCTTCTAATCAGACAATCCGTCCAGAATTGCCTTTCGAGGTTTGTCAGGACAACAGCCACTGATGAAGAGGTGTGTAAACCTCAAAACACGTATGGCAATTCTGATAATTTGACGACAGCATTTACAGACTTCAATACGAAGGAAACAGCGCGCTGCAATCTGTAAAGAGGTGACGTATAGAAATCACGTGGGACGCCACGTGAACACGCCACCAGGTACGTGATTACCATTTGAAAAATTCGGGATCCCCATTCGAAAGCTTTGAGAGTTTCGACTGAAGCCTATATCCATGTTAAAGGGCTTCTGTCAGCCCACTAAACCGTTTTTTTTTTTGTTGGTTTAATAATAATCCCTACACTGCGATCTCTGCATACATAAGTAAAATAATAATTTTTGTTCAGTAGAATTTGATAATATTTTTATAATATGTAAATTACCTTGCTACCAGCAAGTAGGGCGGCTACTTGCTGGTAGCAGCCGCATCCTCCGATCCTAATGACGCCCCCTCCGCATTGTGATTGACAGGGCCAGGGAACGGAATCGTTCTCTGCTGGCCCTGCCTGTTTTCATTCAATATCTGGCGCCTGCGCCGCGGCCGTACCTATCTTCAATCTGCTCAGGCGCACTGAGATACGGCCACTCACTCGGCCGCTTCATCCTCAATGCGCCTGCGCCGATGACGTCACATCTACACCCGGCGCAGGCGCATTGAGGAGCGAGCGGCCACCTCTCAGTGCGCCTGCACAGATTGAAGATAGGTACGGCCGCGGCGCAGGCGCCAGATATTGAATGAAAACAGGCAGGGCCAGCAGAGAACGATTCCGTTCCCTGGCCCTGTCAATCACAATGCGGAGGGGGCGTCATTAGGATCGGAGGATGCGGCTGCTACCAGCAAGTAGCCGCCCTACTTGCTGGTAGCAAGGTAATTTACATATTATAAAAATAGCGTTTTATCAAATTCTACTGAACGAAAATTATTATTTTACTTATGTATGCAGAGATCGCAGTGCAGGGATTATTATTAAACAAAAAAAAAACTAAACGGTTTAGTGGGCTGACAGAAGCCCTTTAAGTAGAGTTGAGCGAACACCTGGATGTTCGGGTTCGAGAAGTTCGGCCGAACTTCCCGGAAATGTTCGGGTTCGGGATCCGAACCCGACCCGAACTTCGTCCCGAACCCGAACCCCATTGAAGTCAATGGGGACCCGAACTTTTGGGCACTAAAAAGGCTGTAAAACAGCCCAGGAAAGAGCTAGAGGGCTGCAAAAGGCAGAAACATGTAGGTAAATCCCCTGCAAACAAATGTGGATAGGGAAATGAATTAAAATAAAAATTAAAAAAATAAAAATGACCCAATATCAATTGGACAGAGGTCCCATAGCAGAGAATCTGGCTTCACGTCAGCAGAGAATCAGTCTCTTCATGCCATAGCAAAGAATCTGGCTTCATATCAGCACAGAATCAGTCTCTTCATGCCATAGCAGAGAATCTGGCTTCATGTCAGCACAGAATCAGTCTTCATGTCATAGCAGAGAATCAGGTTTCAAGTCACCCACCACTGGAACAGGCCACTGTCACACATTTAGACCCAGGCAGAGGAGAAAGGTCCCGTAACAGAGAATCTGGCCTTATGTCAGCACAGAATCTGTCTTCATGTCATAGCAGAGAATCAGGCATCACGTCACCCACCACTGGAACAGGCCACTGTCACATATTTAGGCCCAGGCACCCAGGCAGAGGAGAGAGGTCGCGTAACAGAGAATCTGGCTTGATGTCAGCACAGAATAAGTCTTCATGTCATAGCAGAGAATCAGGCATCACGTCACCCACCACTGGAACAGGCCACTGTCACACATTTAGGCCCAGGCAGAGGAGAGAGGTCCCGTAACAGAGAATCTGGCCTTATGTCAGCACAGAATAAGTCTTCATGTCATAGCAGAGAATCAGGCTTCACGTCACCCACCACTGGAACAGGCCACTGTCACACATTTAGGCCCAGGAACCCAGGCAGAGGAGAGGTCCCGTAACAGAGAATCTGGCCTTATGTCAGCGCAGAATCAGTCTTCATGTCATAGCAGAGAATCAGGCACCACGTCACCCACCACTGGAACAGGCCACTGTCACACATTTAGGCCCAGGCACCCAGGCAGAGGAGAGAGGTCCCGTAACAGAGAATCTGGCCTTATGTCAGCGCAGAATCAGTCTTCATGTCATAGCAGAGAATCAGGCTTCACGTCACCCACCACTGGAACAGGCCACTGTCACACATTTAGGCCCAGGCACCCAGGCAGAGGAGAGAGGTCCCGTAAAAGAGAATCTGGCCTTATGTCAGCACAGAATAAGTCTTCATGTCATAGCAGAGAATCAGGCTTCACGTCACCCACCACTGGAACAGGCCACTGTCACACATTTAGGCCCAGGCACCCAGGCAGAGGAGAGAGGTCCCGTAACAGAGAATCTGGCCTTATGTCAGCACAGAATCAGTCTTCATGTCATAGCAGAGAATCAGGCTTCACGTCACCCACCACTGGAACAGGCCACTGTCACACATTTAGGCCCAGGCACCCAGGCAGAGGAGAGAGGTCCCGTAAAAGAGAATCTGGCCTTATGTCAGCGCAGAATCAGTCTTCATGTCATAGCAGAGAATCAGGCATCACGTCACCCACCACTGGAACAGGCCACTGTCACACATTTAGGCCCAGGCACCCAGGCAGAGGAGAGAGGTCCCGTAACAGAGAATCTGGCCTTATGTCAGCGCAGAATCAGTCTTCATGTCATAGCAGAGAATCAGGCTTCACGTCATCCACCACTGGAACAGGCCACTGTCACACATTTAGGCCCAGGCACCCAGGCAGAGGAGAGAGGTCGCGTAACAGAGAATCTGGCCTTATGTCAGCACAGAATCTGTCTTCATGTCATAGCAGAGAATCAGGCATCACGTCACCCACCACTGGAACAGGCCACTGTCACACATTTAGGCCCAGGCACCCAGGCAGAGGAGAGAGGTCCCGTAACAGAGAATCTGGCCTTATGTCAGCGCAGAATCAGTCTTCATGTCATAGCAGAGAATCAGGCATCACGTCACCCACCACTGGAACAGGCCACTGTCACACATTTAGGCCCAGGCAAAGGAGAGAGGTCCCGTAACAGAGAATCTGGCCTTATGTCAGCGCAGAATCAGTCTTCATGTCATAACAGAGAATCAGGCATCATGTCACCCACCACTGGAACAGGCCACTGTCACACATTTAGGCCCAGGCACCCAGGCAGAGGAGAGAGGTCCCGTAACAGAGAATCTGGCCTTATGTCAGCACAGAATAAGTCTTCATGTCATAGCAGAGAATCAGGCTTCACGTCACCCACCACTGGAACAGGCCACTGTCACACATTTAGGCCCAGGAACCCAGGCAGAGGAGAGAGGTCCCGTAACAGAGAATCTGGCCTTATGTCAGCGCAGAATCAGTCTTCATGTCATAGCAGAGAATCAGGCATCACGTCACCCACCACTGGAACAGGCCACTGTCACACATTTAGGCCCAGGCAAAGGAGAGAGGTCCCGTAACAGAGAATCTGGCCTTATGTCAGCGCAGAATCAGTCTTCATGTCATAGCAGAGAATCAGGCATCACGTCACCCACCACTGGAACAGGCCACTGTCACACATTTAGGCCCAGGCACCCAGGCAGAGGAGAGAGGTCCCGTAACAGAGAATCTGGCCTTATGTCAGCGCAGAATCAGTCTTCATGTCATAGCAGAGAATCAGGCTTCACGTCACCCACCACTGGAACAGGCCACTGTCACACATTTAGGCCCAGGCACCCAGGCAGAGGAGAGAGGTCCCGTAACAGAGAATCTGGCCTTATGTCAGCACAGAATAAGTCTTCATGTCATAGCAGAGAATCAGGCTTCACGTCACCCACCACTGGAACAGGCCACTGTCACACATTTAGGCCCAGGAACCCAGGCAGAGGAGAGAGGTCCCGTAACAGAGAATCTGGCCTTATGTCAGCTCAGAATCAGTCTTCATGTCATAGCAGAGAATCAGGCTTCACGTCACCCACCACTGGAATAGGCCACTGTCACACATTTAGGCCCAGGCACCCAGGCAGAGGAGAGAGGTCCCGTAACAGAGAATCTGGCCTTATGTCAGCACAATCTGTCTTCATGTCATAGCAGAGAATCAGGCATCACGTCACCCACCACTGGAACAGGCCACTGTCACACATTTAGGCCCAGGCACCCAGGCAGAGGAGAGAGGTCCCGTAACAGAGAATCTGGCCTTATGTCAGCGCAGAATCAGTCTTCATGTCATAGCAGAGAATCAGGCATCATGTCACCCACCACTGGAACAGGCCACTGTCACACATTTAGGCCCAGGCACCCAGGCAGAGGAGAGAGGTCCCGTAACAGAGAATCTGGCCTTATGTCAGCACAGAATAAGTCTTCATGTCATAGCAGAGAATCAGGCTTCACGTCACCCACCACTGGAACAGGCCACTGTCACACATTTAGGCCCAGGCACCCAGGCAGAGGAGAGAGGTCGCGTAACAGAGAATCTGGCCTTATGTCAGCACAGAATCTGTCTTCATGTCATAGCAGAGAATCAGGCATCACGTCACCCACCACTGGAACAGGCCACTGTCACACATTTAGGCCCAGGCACCCAGGCAGAGGAGAGAGGTCCCGTAACAGAGAATCTGGCCTTATGTCAGCGCAGAATCAGTCTTCATGTCATAGCAGAGAATCAGGCATCACGTCACCCACCACTGGAACAGGCCACTGTCACACATTTAGGCCCAGGCAAAGGAGAGAGGTCCCGTAACAGAGAATCTGGCCTTATGTCAGCGCAGAATCAGTCTTCATGTCATAACAGAGAATCAGGCATCATGTCACCCACCACTGGAACAGGCCACTGTCACACATTTAGGCCCAGGCACCCAGGCAGAGGAGAGAGGTCCCGTAACAGAGAATCTGGCCTTATGTCAGCACAGAATAAGTCTTCATGTCATAGCAGAGAATCAGGCTTCACGTCACCCACCACTGGAACAGGCCACTGTCACACATTTAGGCCCAGGAACCCAGGCAGAGGAGAGAGGTCCCGTAACAGAGAATCTGGCCTTATGTCAGCTCAGAATCAGTCTTCATGTCATAGCAGAGAATCAGGCTTCACGTCACCCACCACTGGAACAGGCCACTGTCACACATTTAGGCCCAGGCACCCAGGCAGAGGAGAGAGGTCCCGTAACAGAGAATCTGGCCTTATGTCAGCACAATCTGTCTTCATGTCATAGCAGAGAATCAGGCATCACGTCACCCACCACTGGAACAGGCCACTGTCACACATTTAGGCCCAGGCACCCAGGCAGAGGAGAGAGGTCCCGTAACAGAGAATCTGGCCTTATGTCAGCGCAGAATCAGTCTTCATGTCATAGCAGAGAATCAGGCATCATGTCACCCACCACTGGAACAGGCCACTGTCACACATTTAGGCCCAGGCACCCAGGCAGAGGAGAGAGGTCCCGTAACAGAGAATCTGGCCTTATGTCAGCACAGAATAAGTCTTCATGTCATAGCAGAGAATCAGGCTTCACGTCACCCACCACTGGAACAGGCCACTGTCACACATTTAGGCCCAGGAACCCAGGCAGAGGAGAGAGGTCCCGTAACAGAGAATCTGGCCTTATGTCAGCTCAGAATCAGTCTTCATGTCATAGCAGAGAATCAGGCACCACGTCACCCACCACTGGAACAGGCCACTGTCACACATTTAGGCCCAGGCACCCAGGCAGAGGAGAGAGGTCCCGTAACAGAGAATCTGGCCTTATGTCAGCACAGAATCAGTCTTCATGTCATAGCAGAGAATCAGGCTTCACGTCACCCACCACTGGAACAGGCCACTGTCACACATTTAGGCCCAGGCACCCAGGCAGAGGAGAGAGGTCCCGTAACAGAGAATCTGGCCTTATGTCAGCACAATCTGTCTTCATGTCATAGCAGAGAATCAGGCATCACGTCACCCACCACTGGAACAGGCCACTGTCACACATTTAGGCCCAGGCACCCAGGCAGAGGAGAGAGGTCCCGTAACAGAGAATCTGGCCTATGTCAGCGCAGAATCAGTCTTCATGTCATAGCAGAGAATCAGGCATCATGTCACCCACCACTGGAACAGGCCACTGTCACACATTTAGGCCCAGGCACCCAGGCAGAGGAGAGAGGTCCCGTAACAGAGAATCTGGCCTTATGTCAGCGCAGAATCAGTCTTCATGTCATAGCAGAGAATCAGGCATCACGTCACCCACCACTGGAACAGGCCACTGTCACACATTTAGGCCCAGGCACCCAGGCAGAGGAGAGAGGTCCCGTAACAGAGAATCTGGCCTTATGTCAGCACAGAATCTGTCTTCATGTCATAGCAGAGAATCAGGCTTCACGTCACCCACCACTGGAGCAGGCCACTGTCACACATTTAGGCCCAGGCAGAGGTGAGAGGTCCCGTAACAGAGAATCTGGCCTTATGTCAGCGCAGAATCAGTCTTCATGTCATAGCAGAGAATCAGGCATCATGTCACCCACCACTGGAACAGGCCACTGTCACACATTTAGGCCCAGGCACCCAGGCAGAGGAGAGAGGTCCCGTAACAGAGAATCTGGCCTTATGTCAGCACAGAATAAGTCTTCATGTCATAGCAGAGAATCAGGCTTCACGTCACCCACCACTGGAACAGGCCACTGTCACACATTTAGGCCCAGGAACCCAGGCAGAGGAGAGAGGTCCCGTAACAGAGAATCTGGCCTTATGTCAGCTCAGAATCAGTCTTCATGTCATAGCAGAGAATCAGGCACCACGTCACCCACCACTGGAACAGGCCACTGTCACACATTTAGGCCCAGGCACCCAGGCAGAGGAGAGAGGTCCCGTAACAGAGAATCTGGCCTTATGTCAGCACAGAATAAGTCTTCATGTCATAGCAGAGAATCAGGCTTCACGTCACCCACCACTGGAACAGGCCACTGTCACACATTTAGGCCCAGGCACCCAGGCAGAGGAGAGAGGTCCCGTAACAGAGAATCTGGCCTTATGTCAGCACAATCTGTCTTCATGTCATAGCAGAGAATCAGGCATCACGTCACCCACCACTGGAACAGGCCACTGTCACACATTTAGGCCCAGGCACCCAGGCAGAGGAGAGAGGTCCCGTAACAGAGAATCTGGCCTTATGTCAGCGCAGAATCAGTCTTCATGTCATAGCAGAGAATCAGGCATCATGTCACCCACCACTGGAACAGGCCACTGTCACACATTTAGGCCCAGGCACCCAGGCAGAGGAGAGAGGTTCCGTAACAGAGAATCTGGCCTTATGTCAGCGCAGAATCAGTCTTCATGTCATAGCAGAGAATCAGGCATCACGTCACCCACCACTGGAACAGGCCACTGTCACACATTTAGGCCCAGGCACCCAGGCAGAGGAGAGAGGTCCCGTAACAGAGAATCTGGCCTTATGTCAGCACAGAATAAGTCTTCATGTCATAGCAGAGAATCAGGCTTCACGTCACCCACCACTGGAACAGGCCACTGTCACACATTTAGGCCCAGGAACCCAGGCAGAGGAGAGAGGTCCCGTAACAGAGAATCTGGCCTTATGTCAGCGCAGAATCAGTCTTCATGTCATAGCAGAGAATCAGGCTTCACGTCACCCACCACTGGAACAGGCCACTGTCACACATTTAGGCCCAGGCACCCAGGCAGAGGAGAGAGGTCCCGTAACAGCAAATCTGGCCTTATGTCAGCGCAGAATCAGTCTTCATGTCATAGCAGAGAATCAGGCTTCACGTCACCCACCACTGGAACAGGCCACTGTCACACATTTAGGCCCTGGCACCCAGATAGAGGAGAGGTTCATTCAACTTTGGGTTGCCCCGCAATATAATGGTAAAGTGAAATTAAAAATAGTATTGGATGAGAAAGTGCCCTGGAGTAGAATAATATATTGTTAAGGGGAGGTAGTTAATATCTAATCTGCACAAGGGATGGACAGGTCCTGTGGGATCCATGCCTGGTTCATTTTTATGAACGTCAGCTTGTCCACATTGGCTGTAGACAGGCGGCTGCGTTTGTCTGTAATGACGCCACCTGCCGTGCTGAATACACGTTCAGACAAAACGCTGGCCGCCGGGCAGGCCAGCACCTCCAAGGCATAAAAGGCTAGCTTTGGCTACGTGGACAATTCGGACACCCAGAAGTTGAATGGGGCCGAACCATCAGTCAGTACGTGGAGGGGTGTGCACAGGTACTGTTCCACCATGTTAGTGAAATGTTGCCTCCTGCTAACACGTTCCGTATCAGGGGGTGATGCACTTAGCTGTGGCGTGTTGACAAAACTTTTCCACATCTCTGCCATGCTAACCCTGCCCTCAGAGGAGCTGAGCGTGACAGAGCTGCGTTGGCGACCTCTTGCTCCTCCTCTGCCTTCGCCTTGGGCTTCCACTGGTTCCCCTGTGACATTTGGGAATGCTCTCAGTAGCGCGTCTACCAACGTGCGCTTGTACTCGGGCATCTTCCTATCACGCTCCAGTGTAGGAAGTAAGGTGGGCACATTGTCTTTGTACCGGGGATCCAGCAGGGTGGCAACCTAGTAGTCCGCACACGTTAAAATGTGGGCAACTCTGCTGTCGTTGCGCAGGCACTGCAGCATGTAGTCGCTCATGTGTGCCAGGCTGCCCAGAGTTAAGGACAAGCTGTCCTCTGTGGGAGGCGTATCGTCATCGTCCTGTGTTTCCCCCCAGCCATGCACCAGTGATGGGCCCGAGCTGCTTTGGGTGCCACCCCGCTGTGAACATGCTTCATCCTCATCCTCCTCCACCTCCTCCTCATCCTCGTCCTCCTCGTCCTCCAGTAGTGGGCCCTGTCTGGCCACATTTGTACCTGGCCTCTGGTGTTGCAAAAAACCTCCCTCTGAGTCACTCCGAAGAGACTGGCCTGAAAGTGCTAAAAATTACCCCTCTTCCTCCTCCTGGGCCACCTCCTCTTCCATCATCGCCCTAAGTGTTTTCTCAAGGAGACATAGGAGTGGTATTGTAACGCTGATAAACGGCGTCATCACCACTGGCCATGTTGGTGGAGTACTCGAAACAGCGCAACAGGGCACACAGGTCTCGCATGGAGGCCGAGTCATTGGTGGTGAAGTGTGTCTGATCCACAGTGCGACTGACCCGTGCGTGCTGCAGCTGAAACTCCACTATGGCCTGCTGCTGCTCGCACAGTCTGTCCAGCATATGCAAGGTGGAGTTCCACCTGGTGGGTACGTCGCATATGAGGCGGTGAGCGGGAAGGCGGAAGTTATGCTGTAGCGCAGACAGGCGAGCAGCGGCAGGGTGTGAACGCCGGAAGCGCGAACAGACGGCCCGCACTTTATGCAGCAGCTCTGACATGTCGGGGTAGTTGCGAATGAACTTCTGCACCACCAAATTCAGCACATGCGCCAGGCAAGGGATGTGCGTCAAACCGGCTAGTCCCAGAGCTGCAACGAGATTTCGCCCATTATTGCACACCACCAGGCCGGGCTTGAGGCTCACCGGCAGCAACCACTCGTCGGTCTGTTGTTCTATACCCCGCCACAACTCCTGTGCGGTGTGGGGCCTGTCCCCCAAACATATGAGTTTCAGAACGGCCTGCTGACGTTTACCCCGTGCTGTGCTGAAGTTGGTGGTGAAGGTGTGTGGCTGACTGGATGAGCAGGTGGAAGAAGAGGAGGAGGAAGCTGAGTAGGAGGAGGAGGAGACAGGAGGCAAAGAATGTTGCCCTGCGATCCTTGGCGGCGGAAGGACGTGCGCCAAACAGCTCTCCGCCTGGGGCCCAGCCGCCACTACATTTACCCAGTGTGCAGTTAGGGAGATATAGCGTCCCTGGCCGTGCTTACTGGTCCACGTATCTGTGGTTAGGTGGACCTTGCCACAGATGGCGTTGCGCAGTGCACACTTGATTTTATCGGACACTTGTTTGTGCAGGGAAGGCACGGCTCTCTTGGAGAAGTAGTGGCGGCTGGGAACAACATACTGTGGGACAGCAAGTGACATGAGCTGTTTGAAGCTGTGTGTGTCCACCAGCCTAAATGACAGCATTTCATAGGCCAGTAGTTTAGAAATGCTGGCATTGAGGGCCAGGGATAGAGGGTGGCTAGGTGGGAATTTACGCTTTCTCTCAAATGTTTGTGAGATGGAGAGCTGAACGCTGCCGTGTGACATGGTTGATATGCTTGGTGACGCAGGTGGTGGTGTTGGTGGTACATCCCATGTTTGCTGGGCGGCAGGTGCCAACGTTCCTCCAGAGGCAGAGGAAGAGGCCGAGGCGGCGGCAGCAGCAGCAGAAGAGGCCGAGGCGGCGGCAGCAGCAGAAGAGGCCGAGGCGGCAGCAGCAGAAGAGGCAGCAGGGGGAGCCTGAGTGACTTCCTTGTTTTTAAGGTGTTTACTCCACTGCAGTTCATGCTTTGCATGCAGGTGCCTGGTCATGCAGGTTGTGCTAAGGTTCAGAACGTTAATGCCTCGCTTCAGGCTCTTATGGCACAGCGTGCAAACCACTCGGGTCTTGTCGTCAGCACATTGTTTGAAGAAGTGCCATGCCAGGGAACTCCTTGAAGCTGCCTTTGGGGTGCTCGGTCCCAGATGGCGGCGGTCAGTAGCAGGCAAAGTCTCTTGGCGGCGGGTGTTCTGATTTTGCCCACTGCTCCCTCTTTTGCTGCGCTGTTGGTTCCGTCTCACCACTGCCTCTTCCTCCGAACTCTGAATATCAGTGGCACGACCTTCATTCCATGTGGGGTCTAGGACCTCATCGTCCCCTGCATCGTCTTCCACCCAGTCTTGACCCCTGACCTCCTGTTCAGTCTGCACACTGCAGAAAGACGCAGCAGTTGGCACCTGTGTTTCGTCATCATCAGAGACGTGCTGAGGTGGTATTCCCATGTCCTCATCATCAGGAAACATAAGTGGTTGTGCGTTAGTGCATTCTATCTCTTCCACCCCTGGTGAAGAGCTAGGTGGATGCCCTTGGGAAACCCTGGCAGCAGAGTCTTCAAACAGCATAAGAGACTGCTGCATAACTTGAGGCTCAGACAGTTTCCCTGATATGCATGGGGGTGATGTGACAGACTGATGGGCTTGGTTTTCATGCGCCATCTGTGCGCTTTCTGCAGAAGACTGGGTGGGAGATAATGTGAACGTGCTGGATGCACTGTCGGCCACCCAATTAACTAATGCCTGTACCTGCTCAGGCCTTACCATCCTTAGAACGGCATTGGGCCCCATCAAATATCCCTGTAAATTCTGGCGGCTACTGGGACCTAAGGTAGTTGGTACACTAGGACGTGTGGCTGTGGCAGAACGGCCACGTCCTCTCCCAGCACCAGAGGGTCCACTAACACCACCACGACCATGTCCACGTCCGCGTCTGCGTCCCTTATTAGATGTTTTCCTCATTGTTCCCGTTCACCACAATTTTGAGAATGGCAAATTTGGGAATAGTTTTTTAACCCAGAAAAAAAAGTGTGCTTTTACGGTCGCTACAAATAACTTGACCAGCTAAAACAGTACAGATTTGCTTGAATAAATATGTGAGACCTGTTTTTTTTTGCACTGTGTGACAGGTTAAGGTTTAATCTCAGAATCAGACTTCTATCTGCACGGTAGCGTGTGTCTTAGGTTTTTCTGAATGACACTATCAGTACCTTCAATGTAAGATATCCTTTTTGGGATAGATTTCAAGTAGGCCTCAAATACCAGAAACTAGTTATTTTGAGAATGCCAAATTTGGGAATAGTTTTTCAACCCAGAAAAAAAAGTGTGCTTTTACGGTCACTACAAATAACTTGAGCAGCTAAAACAGTACAGATTTGCTTGAATAGAAATGTGAGACCTGTTTTTTTTTGCACTGTGTGACAGGTTAAGGTTTAATCTCAGAATCAGACTTCTATCTGCACGGTAGCGTGTGTCTTAGGTTTTTCTGAATGACACTATCAGTACCTTCAATGTAAGATATCCTTTTTGGGATAGATTTCAAGTAGGCCTCAAATACCAGAAACTAGTTATTTTGAGAATGCCAAATTTGGGAATAGTTTTTCAACCCAGAAAAAAAGTGTGCTTTTACGGTCACTACAAATAACTTGACCAGCTAAAACAGTACAGATTTGGTTGAATAGAAATGTCAGGTCTATTTTTTAGGCGCTGGGTGACAGGCTCAACTTGCCCCTGATGTAGTATATGGCCAAAAAATAACCACACTGTTGATGGTTAAATGCACTTGGGTGACACAGGCTCAGCCTGCACCAGATGTTGTATATGGCCAAAAAATAATCAGACTGTTGATGGTTAAATGCACTTGGGTGACACAGGCTCAGCCTGCAGCTGATGTAGTATATGGCCAAAAAATAACCAGACTGTTGATGGTTAAATGCACTTCGGTGACACAGGCTCAGCCTGCAGCTGATGTAGGATATAGCACAAAATAACCACACTATTGATGGTTAAATACACTTGGTGATAGCTTGTGCTGGCGCACCACAAGTCACAAAATGTCCGCCGATCACCCCAGAAAAAAAGTGATCTAAAAACGCCCTGGGCAACCTCAAAAAAGTGAGCAAGTCAATACTAGCACTTCAATGATCCACAGCTGCAGATCGATCACAGAATGAAGTCTTTTGGAGGAGTTAATCACTGCCTAATCTCGCCCTAACGTCGCAGCTGCAACCTCTCCCTATGCTTGAATCAGCAGAGTGACGTGCAGCGCAACGTGACCCAAGCTTATATAGAGGCTGGGTCACATGCTGCACTGGCCAATCACCGCCATGCCAATAGTAGGCAAGGCTGTGATGGCCTCTTGGGGCAAGTAGTATGACGCTTGTTGATTGGCTGCTTTGCAGCCTTTCAAAAAGCGCCAAGAAAGCGCCGAACACCGAACCCGAACACGGACTTTTACGAAAATGTTCGGGTTCGGGTCCGTGTCACGGACACCCCAAAATTCGGTACGAACTTGAACTATACAGTTCGGGTTCGCTCATCCCTACCTTTAAGCTAATGGGAAAAGAAAATATCGCTGATTAAGCGTGCGGTCTATTTTGTCAAACAAAAAAAACACTGGCGGTGGTGAAGACACTACAAAGAGACTGCTTATATAACTTTTTCCATATGCTCATCAACCTGCTAACAAAGGAAATATAATTGGTTTTACATGCTAAACATTGGGAATACTGTTTGAAAAAATTGATAAAAGCTTTGTGTTTTGCTGCTTCTCCAGTATCCCTTATGGCCTTTTACAAATAATCGATACTCTTGAGACTTTTCAAATAGTCAATGCCTTCAAAGATAAATTCTTTTGAACACTTCAACTGACTAGTTCATATCAGTCCTAAGAGTAGATCATTACATTGATTTATACCATCAAAGTCGACTATAATATCGGTTGAAAATTTATCGAATTTTGTTTTTCTTTTTACATAAATATGTTTTAATGTTATTTTTAAATGTTATTTTAAATATATAATGGCATGTTTATATAAACTTTTCCGATGCAACTACTTATGATCTGAGTGCCCGTTTTTCACATATATTCACTTTTCGTTTGTTTTTGGGGTAAACATTTACGTGAGCACCTAACTCCATTCGGATTGGAGGTGAGCCGCCTTGTTCCTATTTTCCATAGTATATGGATGTTACCTTCCCAAAGCTGGGGACAACATTAAAAGAGGTTGTCTACTTTCTGGCTAGTGTTGACCAATCTTTATGTAAGATAACTATACACGTACTAATATATTCTTTGTTGATATTGACATTTGCTATATTTCATAAGCCATGCCCCCTTATTAGGCATATTTTTTGTGCTTTCCTCATAGCGGTCCCGTCTATAAGATGACTGCTGCTGTTGGTCCAGCACCCCTGACTAGCCTGTCTGCCCCATAGGCTGATTTTAATTAGAGTAAGTATAAAGCTGTAGCCTGCTATCATTGTATTTATTGAAAGCCATTTGGCACCATGAGAAGTATAGAGTGGGCTCAGCATGCATGTTGGTACCTGCATCCCTGGATTTAATGGAGGTTAGTTATGGCACCTAAAAAGCAGAGTTGACCCAGCATGCATGTCGAACCTGCACTCCCTGAATATTCTGGTGGCCATTATGGCACATAACAGGTAGTATTTAGTGTTAGGCTTCCGTCTTATAGAGATCGCCTTGACGTTTGGCAGACGGGCCCAAATAATTTTGTACAAAATGTATTTGCCAAGAATCTCAAATTTGCTAAATAAGCGTAGCATTAGCACCAAAATATTTTCTATAACTATGGCATTATTGTACTTTGTGTTTGCAGAGTGCTGTTGCATTTTCTTTTTTTTCTTTATGCTGATGGAAGGTCATGAGACCAGACACATCACTTAGCCTCTTGAATTCTAACACACTGCATCTGCTCTAAACTCCCAACAGTGCAAATGTAGATTGCAGGTGCACTGTATGTGAATGAAGGAAACATCACATGGAGGTGATTTGTCTGTACAAGACCGCTGTATGGAGAACACAAAAGACTTGGCAAACAAGGGGACATTCCTTATAAAATATAGAAAAGGGTACAGAATTTCAATATAGGCTGTATTAGTAAGTGCTGTATAATCATCTTACAAACACGTTGCTCGACAGTACCCAGAAAGTGGCCAACCTCTTTACCTGTTCAAAGCAGAAAGGTTAGGTTCACTCCTGTATGCCCTCATGTGTCATGAGTTTTCTTCCCAGATCATCAGGGACTACCATGAGCTTCAAGAGGACCGTTCATGGTTTTTATTTATTCTAGATAAATACCTTTACTGATGCTGCCACCATGCCTGTTCTTTTTAAAATATGGCTGTATCCAAATCTTTGATGATCCCCAGGAGCACCATCAAATCTATCATAACCAAATGGAAAGAACATGGCACAACAGCAAACCTGCCAAAAGACGACCGCCCGCCAAAACTCTTGGACCGTGCAACGAGGCCATTAATCATAGAGGCAGCACAGAGACCTAAGATAACCCTGGAGGAGCTGCAGAGTTCCACAACAGAGACTGGAGTATCTGTACATAGGACGACAATAAGCCGTACACTCCATAGAGTTGGTGTCATGGTCTTACCTTCTTGCTGTTCTCCTTCGTTTGACATGTGCTGGCGGCCATCTTGGTTTCTGGGTTTCTTGTAGCCTTCCACCCTGCGGCTCCTCCTTCCCACTGGGAGGAGCTGGATGCCTAGCTCATATATATAGGAGGTCTGTGGCTTCAGTTCCTTGCTTGGTCCTCTTGTGTTCACATGCTTCTAAGACTGCTGCTGCTTCTGGTTCCTGATCCTGGCTTCGTCTGACTACCCTGCTGGTTCCTGATCCTGGCTTCGTCTGACTACCCTGCTGGTTCCTGATCCTGGCTTCGTCTGACTACCCCTCTGGTTCCTGACCTCTGGCTTCGCAAAGACTCTGCTCGGTTTCACCATCCGTTTGGACTTTTGCTTTACAGCTTTATTTTCAATAAAGCCTTCTTATTTTCTCTTATCTCTTGTTGTACGTCTGGTTCATGGTTCCGTGACATTAGGACCAAGCCATGACTTCTGACGGTACAGGGCCATCCTCGCTACCCACGCTGGTTGCCAGACTTGATCAGCAGGATCACCTGTTGGGTCGGTTCGCTGTGGCGTTGCAAACCCTGCTTGAACGCACGGCTCATTTCGCTCCCGTTGCCGATGGGTCGGTTGTCGCTCCTGGGCTCGCTCCTACTGCCGCTCCGGTTGTTGCGCCAGAGTCTACCCCGACACCTGTTGTTGCGCCTGCGGTGTTTCGGGGTATGACCGGTTCTGCCCCTCTTCCACGGCGCTTTGGGGGAGAGCCAACTCAGTGCCGAGGTTTCCTTAACCAGGTGGGCATTTATTTCGAGTTGCTGCCACATGCCTTTCCTACTGAGAGATCAAAGGTGGGCTTCTTGATCTCGCTGCTCTCGGACAAGGCCTTGGCCTGGGCCAGCCCTTTATGGGAGAACAACAATCCGGTGGTTGCCGAGTTTTCCGGTTTTGTTGCTTCTCTTCGGAAGGTATTCGATGTGCCGGCTCGTGCTGCCTCAGCTGCGAAGCTCCTTATGTCCATCAGACAGGGTTCACGATCCGTAGCTGAATACGCCATTGAGTTTCGTACCCTGGCAGCAGAGGTGGGCTGGAATAATGAGGCTCTGGTCGCTGCTTTCTCTCATGGTCTCTCGGATGCCTTGAAGGATGAGGTTGCAGCTAAGGACCTACCAGTTGAGCTCGAGTCTCTTATTTCTTTCCTGATTTTGATTGACACCAGACTCAGGGAGAGACCTTCCTTTAAGGAGAACCTGCGGAGGTCTTCTAACAGATTGGTGCCTACGTTTGCTGTCCCACCCGTGCCTCCCTCTCCTCCCACGCCTCCTGGGGATGACTTGTCTGGGGGTGAACCCATGCAGCTGGGGTTTGCTCGCCTGTCCGAGGGGGAGAGGGCACTCCGGAGACGCGAGGGCCGATGCATGTACTGTGGTCTCGGTGGGCATTTTCGGTTGGCATGTCCGAACCGTCCGGGAAAACGCTCGTACCTGAGATCCTGTCGGGGGCAGATCTTGGGTGGAGTCTCCTCGTCCCCGGTTTCCCGTGTTGACAAACCACTGATCACTGTTGTCCTCTCCTGGGTCGGGGGCTCGGTGACGACCCAGGCGTTGGTGGACTCTGGTGCTGGTGGTTTGTTCATTGATAGTGTGTTCGCTGCCGCCAATTCCATTCCTCTGCAGGCTCGAGGTTCCCCACTGGCTCTTGAGGCGATAGACGGCAGACCCCTTCAGCCGCCACACGTGACTCATGAGACCCTTCCAGTGGGGATAGCCATTGGTGCCGTTCACAGAGAGTCGGTCTGCCTCCAGGTTATTTCGTCTCCACACTACTCGGTGGTCTTGGGGTACCCCTGGCTCCAGAAGCATAATCCGACTTTCGATTGGAGATCGGTCGAGATCCTCTCGTGGTCACCGCAGTGTGGGGCTAGTTGCATCCATGGGTCTGTCAAGTTGCTGTGTACTTCCTCGGACTCTCTGTTGCCTCCTGAATACGAGGAGTACCGGGATGTATTCGATAAGGTGCGCGCAGTTGCCCTACCTCCGCACCGCCCATACGATTGTGCCATAGAGTTACAATCTGGTGCCGTTCCTCCTCGTGGCAAAGTCTATCCACTGTCGGTAGCGGAGAATGAGGCCATGGAGGAGTACGTGAGGGAGGCGCTTTCACGCGGACACATTCGCAAATCTTCGTCCCCGGCAGGGGCTGGATTTTTCTTTGTGAAAAAGAAGGGCGGTGAGTTGAGGCCTTGCATCGATTACAGGGGTCTCAATCGCATCACGATCAAGAACGCTTACCCGATACCCTTGATTTCCGAGCTGTTCGATCGCCTTAAAGGGGCCACGGTCTTTACCAAACTCGACCTGAGGGCGGCATATAACCTGGTAAGGATCAAGGCGGGCGATGAGTGGAAGACCGCGTTTAACACCAGGACCGGTCATTATGAATCCTTGGTTATGCCCTTTGGGTTGTGCAATGCGCCCGCAGTCTTTCAGGAATTCATCAACGATGTTTTCCGTGACCTGTTGCAGCAGTGTGTGGTGGTCTATTTGGATGACATCTTGGTATATTCTGAATCCATGGAGGCCCACATTCTGGATGTCAGACGAGTGTTGCAACGGTTACGAGAGAACAAGCTGTTCGGTAAGCTTGAGAAATGCGAATTTCACCGATCCCAGGTAACCTTCTTAGGTTACATCATTTCCGCTGAGGGGTTCTCCATGGATCCTGAGAAGGTTTCGGCTGTCTTACAGTGGCCCCAGCCCAGTGGTCTTCGTTCCCTGCAGCGCTTTTTGGGCTTCGCCAATTATTATCGGAAGTTCATCAGGGACTTTTCCATGCTGGCCAAGCCTCTCACGGATCTGACCAGGAAGGGCAGTAATTCCCAGGTCTGGCCGCTCGAGGCCATCCGAGCTTTTGAGGCCCTAAAGTCCGCCTTTGTATCGGCTCCGATTCTGTCGCATCCCAACCCTGGGTTGCCCTTTGTCCTCGAGGTGGACGCGTCTGAGACGGGAGTAGGCGCCCTTCTGTCTCAGCGTAGAACACCAGAGGGTCCTCTGCTTCCTTGTGGGTTTTACTCCCGGAAACTGTCTTCCGCGGAGTGCAACTATCAGATTGGTGACAGGGAGTTATTGGCCATCGTGCAGGCCCTTAAAGAATGGAGGCACTTGCTCGAGGGTTCGGTGGTTCCGGTTCTCATCCTGACGGACCATAAGAATCTGACCTACCTTTCTGGGGCCAAGAGATTGACACCACGTCAGGCCAGATGGGCTCTGTTCTTGTCACGTTTTAATTACGTGGTCTCCTACCTACCCGGTTCCAAGAACATCAGGGCGGATGCCTTATCACGGCAGTACTCCGAGCTGTCCAGGGAGGAGTCGATTCCGACTTCGGTCATACCTCCGAATCAGATCCTGGCCGCCATTCGCACCAGCCTGACCTCTCCCCTGGGTGAGCAGATTTTGGCGGCTCAATCTGGTGCTCCCTCTGGGAGACCCAACGGCAGATGTTTTGTGCCTGAGGAGTTGCGCACTCGGTTGTTGCGAACCTACCATAACTCCAAGACCGCGGGGCATCCTGGAAAGAATCAGCTGTCCTGGGCTGTTTCACGTCTGTTCTGGTGGCCTTCCCTACGTTCCGACATCGCCGCATATGTAGCGGCATGCTCCGTTTGTGCCCAGAGTAAGTCCCCTCGGCACCTTCCGTTGGGCCTTCTGCAACCCATAGCCACCGGGGAGCGCCCATGGTCACACCTGGGGATGGATTTCATTGTGGACCTCCCTGCATCCCGAGGCCATACGGTCATTCTCATGATTGTGGATCGGTTTTCCAAAATGTGCCACTGTGTTCCTCTCAAGAAGTTACCCTCTGCACAAGAGTTGGCCACGATTTTTGCCAGGGAGGTCTTCCGGTTGCACGGTTTGCCCAAGGAGATTGTGTCGGATCGGGGGAGTCAGTTTGTGTCCAGGTTCTGGCGCGTCTTTTGCTCCCAGTTGGGGATTCATCTCTCCTTCTCCTCGGCCTACCACCCTCAGTCCAATGGGGCCGCAGAACGATCCAATCAGGCCTTGGAGCAATTCCTTCGTTGCTATGTCTCCGATCACCAAGACAATTGGGTTGACCTCCTGCCTTGGGCTGAGTTTGCCAGGAACACGGCGGTGAACTCTTCCTCTGGGACGTCTCCCTTCATGGCCAATTATGGGTTCCAACCTGCCGTTTTACCGGAGGTATTCTCTCCCCAGGATATTCCGGCTGTGGAGGATCACCTTTCCGTCCTACGTGCTTCTTGGGTACAGATCCAGAAGTCCCTTGAGGTCTCTGTGCAGCGCCAGAGACTCCAGGCTGATCGCAGACGAGCGCCTGCTCCTTCCTACCAGGTCGGAGACCGTGTATGGTTGTCCACCCGCAACCTCAACCTTCGAGTGCCCACTCCCAAGCTGGCGCCTCGCTTTGTTGGTCCCTTCCGAGTGCTTCGCAGGGTAAACCCGGTAGCCTATGCCCTTGCGCTTCCTCCTGGCATGCGGATCTCCAACGTGTTTCATGTCTCCCTGTTGAAGCCACTGGTGTGTAATCGTTTCACTTCCTCGGTTCCTCGGCCTCGTCCGGTCCAAGTGGGCAATCGTGAGGAATATGAGGTGAGCAATATCCTGGACTCACGCCTGGTCCGCGGTCGGTTGCAGTTTTTGGTCCATTGGCGTGGTTATGGTCCAGAGGAGCGTTCCTGGGTTCCCTCCGCAGATGTCCATGCTCCTGCCTTGCTCCGAGCCTTCCACGCACGCTTCCCTCAGAAACCGTTTTGTGCTCCGCGGAGGAGGGGCCCTTGAGGGGGAGGTACTGTCATGGTCTTACCTTCTTGCTGTTCTCCTTCGTTTGACATGTGCTGGCGGCCATCTTGGTTTCTGGGTTTCTTGTAGACTTCCACCCTGCGGCTCCTCCTTCCCACTGGGAGGAGCTGGATGCCTAGCTCATATATATAGGAGGTCTGTGGCTTCAGTTCCTTGCTTGGTCCTCTTGTGTTCACATGCTTCTAAGACTGCTGCTGCTTCTGGTTCCTGATACTGGCTTCGTCTGACTACCCTGCTGGTTCCTGATCCTGGCTTCGTCTGACTACCCTGCTGGTTCCTGATCCTGGCTTCGTCTGACTACCCCTCTGGTTCCTGACCTCTGGCTTCGCAAAGACTCTGCTCGGTTTCACCATCCGTTTGGACTTTTGCTTTACAGCTTTATTTTCAATAAAGCCTTCTTATTTTCTCTTATCTCTTGTTGTACGTCTGGTTCATGGTTCCGTGACAGTTGGGCTTTATGGCAGAGTGGCCAGAAGAAAGCCATTACTTTCAGCTAAAAACAAAAAGGCACGTTGTGAGTTTGCAAAAAGTCATGGGGGAGACTCCCAAAATGTATGGAGGAAGGTGCTCTGGTCTGATGAGACTAAAATTGAACTTTTCAGCCATCAAAGAAAACGCTATGTCTGGCGCAAACCCAACACATCACATCACCCAAAGAACACCATCCCCATAGTGAAACATGGTGGTGGCAGCATCATGCTGTGGGGATGTTTTGCAGCAGCCAGGACTGGGAAACTGGTCAGAGTTGAGGGAAAGTTGGATGGTGCTAAATACAGGGATATTCTTGAGCAAAACCTGTACCACTCTGTCCGTGATTTGAGGCTAGGATTGAGGTTCACCTTCCAGCAGGACAATGACCTCAAACATACTGCTAAAGCAACACTTCAGTGGTTTAAGGGGAAACATGTAAATATGTTGGAATGGCCTAGTCAAAGCCCAGATCTCAATCCAATAGAAAATCTTGGGTCACACTTAAAGATTGCTGTTCACAAGCACAAACCATCCAACTTGAAGGAGCTGGAGCAGTTTTGCAAGGAGGAATGGGCAAAAATCCCAGTGGTAAGATGTGGCAAGCTCATAGAGACTTATCCAAAGCGACTTGGAGCTATGAATGCTGCAAAAGGTGGCTCTACAAAGTATTGACTTTAGGGGGGTGAATAGTTATGCACATTGACTTTTTCGGTTATTTTGTCCTATTTGTTGTTTGCTTCACAATAAAAAGAAAAAACATCTTCAAAGTTGTGGGCATGTTCTGTAAATTAAATAATGCAAATCCTCAAACAATCCATGTTAATTCCAGGTTGTGAGGCACCAAAATACCCAAAAAGTCAAAGGGGGTGAATACTTTTGCAAGGCACTGTATAGGGACGAGCGATGGCAATAACGATCTCTCATCCGTATATTGAAGAGGAGATCGCTGCATGTATTAGTGACAATCGCCTTGCTGATCTACAGTATCAGTGTAATAGTACCTTCATAGACAGTACATAAATAGACCCTATTAATTGTTCACATTGGACAATTTTTCCTCAATGTTTCCTTGCTTCTGGTATAGTCTATGTTGTGATTATGAAATGAGGAAAGAATGAGCAGCAGTTCGTTTTCATAGATTTTATGCCCCGTGTCATCAAAAAAGTAAATCATGTGATATTTGTTTATGTGCCAAAGTATTTGCTTATTCACCATGAAAATAACTGGATTAATTTCCCTTTCAAATTTATCCCTATTCTACCTATTGAATAACATTTCTAATGCTTTATTCTATGAATAATTTCAATTAGCTTTTGTACTTGAATGTTCTTCTTTCCTTTTCATTGTGTTCCAAATGTACCACAGGAGCATTATTGTAAGACGAGAGATTCCAAATGACTTGTAAATCAAGGACACTTTCATTTAGAGCTACCTCAATTATCTCATTTTCTTCTTTCAATTGTTTCTTCTTCATCGAAAGAAAGTAACCACTTTAATGAGTCAATTTTCCCAACAGCATTCACAACAAAATGTAATGCTGCAGCACTGTACTGCCATTAGAGCTTACTTGTTCCTATTGCAGCAAGATGAACAAAAAGTCTTTATTTCGCCTAGAGATGAATGGGTAGAAAAGATATCAAAGTTCAACATTAACTAGAAATGTCTCAGGCATCAGCTCACCCTCAGTTACCACTGTCCATTGTAATGACCACATTCATAGTCGTATAGGTCTTCTGGTCATCATAGTTGGCTCTATAAGTATCCACAGAAAGGAATTGAAAAATGAGGACTACATTTACATGGGGCCTTGTTTTTTGCAAGACAAGAGGTAGCATTTTAACAACTTACATCTGGACATCTATATGTTGTGTGCTGGCTCAACAAAGGATATTGGCTGTGTGCGTCCTGTAATTTCCCATTCCACATAGCCTTCCCTATGTTAAAAATGACTATTCTTTTTTGCTGCTCCATAGAAGTGAATGGGTCTGCTTCTAAACCGCAAAAGATGCGGATGGGATGCGGACCAAATTATGGTCATGTACATGGGACCTAAAGGAGAGATAAATGGCTGTAGCTCTCAGGTTGTGAGTTCAAAATCCCACAGGAATTCCACAATCTATTATAGATATCAGTATCATTGGATTATTCTTTTACAAACCACTAGACTACCAAAAAGTTCTTGTATCTAGCCTTATATTCTGGGTCTATTTTGATCTGATGGCAAATAAATTATCTATTATCTTTGATCCCAAGCACATCTGTTATTTACTGTGGTGAAGTGCATATTAGAGGTGTGGAGGGGGTGTATATTTCAGACCACTCCCCTATTCCACCACAGGTATTCAACTGGCCAGGTGAGGCCAACTGGGTTTAATCACTGGGGAATAAACCAGCCCTCAGTGTATGAGTCTAGAGAGGATTTGGAAATGGAAGTCTGCAGAGGCTCTGTGTGGTCCCAGCCAGGAGGCTGTAGGGCTACAAGCAAGGCCGTCTTTAATATTGATTGGACCCTGGGCAAAAATTTACTTGGGCCCCCTGTATCCCGCCTTCCCACACCTTAGGCAATCACGCCCTCCACCACAACACACACAAAAAAAATCCACACATCTGGTAGAGTACAGTGAATGACTGTAAATACTTCCAGTTCTGAAGACTCCAGCGGCTCAGGATCAGTGCTCTGGGCAGCTGGGCTCAGGCTGGAAGTGGGCACCGCTCTGCAGGAAGGAGACCAGGGCTCGGTTCACCCTAGCGTTACAGTGCACCCCAGCACCCCACAGTATGCAGTATAGCACCCTATAGTATACAGCACCACACAGTATGCAGTTTAGCACCCCACACTATACAGTACCCCACAGTATATAGTAGAGCAGTATAGCACCCCACACTATACAGTACCCCATAGTATATAGTATAGCAGCCCACAGTATACAGCACCTCACAGTATACAACACCTCACTGTATACAGCACCCCAAACTATACACGATACAGCCCCCCACACTATACAGTACAGCAGTATAGCACTCCACACTATACCGCACCCACAGTATACAATATACAGACCCCCACAGTATACAATACAGCAGTATAGCCCCCACACTATACAGGCCCCCACACTATACAGCCCCCCCCCCACAGTATACAGGCCCCCCCACAGTATACAGGCCCCCCCACAGTATACAGCCCCCCCCCCACAGTATACAGTCCCACACAGTATACAGCCCCCCCACACAGTATACAGGCCCCCCACACAGTATACAGGCCCCCCACACAGTATACAGGCCCCACAGTATACAGCCCCCACACAATATACAGGCCCCCCACATTATACAAGCCCCCACACAGTATACAGCCCACCACTATACAGTAGTTTACAGTATATTAACATAACAGCCCCTGTCACCTTTTTCTGATGTAATCTTCACACAAAAAGCTCCACAGAACACTCCACAGGACCTGTGATGACCTCATAGCCATGTGACCAGTAATTGCTAGGTTACTGGTCACATGGTGATGATGTCATTGAGGTCCTGATCACAACTTTAACACAGTAAGATCATGATGCCTGGACTCAGTGCAGGCAGGCACGGCAGCACCCCCTGTGTAGCTGACAGCTTGACACCCGGGGCAGTAGCCAGCAGGGCTCAAGAGGCAGCTGCCTTGGGCCCCCCAGGAGCAACTGGGCCCGGGGCAGCTGCCCCTTTTGCTCCTTGGTAAAGACGGCCCTGGCTACAAGGCTGAGAAGGCCTGAATTTGGGGGGCCCAGCGATGCCTGATGGAAGAGGTGTTGCACGGTCAGAGTCGGGAGGACTCTTGGACCACATCCCCCTAAGGTACTGGTGTGGTCACAGCCAGGAGGCTGCTGGACCGTATGGCAGAGTAAAGCTGGATCTAACCTCTTGGGTGAACTGCGTCTTAGAGGTGAGTTAGGGATACCTATGTATTAGGTAGGGACCAGAAGGGCAGGTGTTTATGTTGCTGTGTTTCTGTTTTGGGTGCTGGAACCTTACCTCTCCCAGTGACAATAAAACTGGGTGATCATCTGTATTAGTGAAGTGCCAAAATAAAGCACTGTTTAGACTTTAACCCTGTTGTCTAAGGAGGAATCTGTCATCGCCACCCTGCTTGAGAGAGCCATCCCTTACAGTACATATTTATGTATATAGAGATAAAAGAGTTGTTCACATATTTCTAAAAGATTGTCATGTTCTTCTGGGACTTGAATCCCACAACCTGTGGGCTTTAGATGCTGACATATTCCTTATATACTCACATTAGGGGCATACTCTGGATTTTCTCAAAGAGGGGTGAAAACAATTAATTATAAAACTTTGCTTGGATTTTGAGCAGGGGCGTACATAAAAATCATTGGGCCCTATAGCATGCCCCTCCCACTACCCACCCCTAGCGCCTTGCACTATTTGCAAAGGGTATGGCATACAACCGTATTTCATCTGGCAAACTATGTGTACTCATCTCAACGGACCCCATTATTGTAAATGGGATTCAGCAGGTGCCTATCATATGCAGGGTCTGATTGCAAGTATTGCTACTGCATGTGCTGCTGTAGCCTGCTGTAACTGTGGCAGAGCGCAGTCAGGGCCTGGGGCAGATCTTCACAGTGCTGGACGTGAATCTGGACAGGTGACAATGGTAGATAAGGTGAGGTCAAGAATAGTCAGTCAAGTCACACTGCGACATGTGATGGCAGAGGAACAGGGACGGGACAAGGTACTTTGGTGCCTCAGGCTGATTAGTCACATGGTGCCACCTTTGTAGAATCACAGAAGAAGATAGTATACTGCTACAGAGGAATCTGGATAGATTGGAGGCTTGGTCAGAGAAATGGCAGATGAGGTTTAACACTGACAAATGTAAGGGTATGCACATGGGAAGGAATAATGTAAGTCACCCATACATACTAAATGGTAAAACACTGGGTAACACTGACATGGAAAAGGACCTAGGAATTTTAGTGAACAGCAAACTAAGCTGGAGAAACCAGTGTCAGGCAGCTGCTGCCAAGGCCAATAAGATAATGGGTTGCATCAGAAGGGGCAAAGTCCAACCAGTTTTCAAATCATTATTCAGACCATACATGGAGTACTGTGTACAGTCCTGGGCTCCTGTGAACAAGGCAGACATAGCAGAGCTGGAGAGGGTACAGAAGAGGAGGGAAACTAAAGTAATAACTGGAATGGGGCAACTACAGTACCCTGAAAGATTATGAACATTAGGGTTATTCACTTTAGAAAAAAGACGACTGAGGGGAGATCTAATTACTATGTATAAATATGTCAGGCGTCAGTACAGAGATCTCTCCCATCATCTATTTATTCCCAGGATTGTGACTGTGACGAGGGGACATGCTCTGCGCCTGGAGGAAAGAAGGTCTGTACTAGTGATGAGCGAGCATGTTGAATTCCTGTTCAGCTCGAGCATCGCTATGCTCGGCAGATCCGAGTGCTCGGCCAAATAATTAGGGAGCTTGAATACAATTTAATACAATGGAAGTCAATGGGAGACAACAGGCACTCCGTGCTTGGAAGACCAAATTTTTTATTTTTTTCCTCTGGATCAACTTGCAGGATAACAGGCCGAACTGGATGGACAAATGTCTTTTATCAGCCTTATATACTATCTAACTATGTTACTAATTAAAGAAACTACCTTACTTGCTAATAAACTACATTTTAAAACATTATATGAGGCACAGACACAGAATACTAAAGGATTTCATCCAGTCACAACTGATGTTCCCCTACTGGAGTCGTTCACAATTTTTTCCTCTCTATTCGCCCCAGACCACCATGAAAAGTCCTCCCAAAGACTGCAGAGTCTCTATGGACAGTGACATAGCTATAATGGGTTAAGAGGGATCAGTCACATCTAGACCTGTGAGTACCCCTCCACCATATAACAAGACATCAATATTATAAATGACACATGGGGCCTTTGGGGTCTGATTTAACATTAGGGCAAAATCAACTTCAGAAGACCATCATATTACACACCTCAACTGCTGCAGAACATCATGATACATGCCTCAGCTGCTGCAGATCGTTGTATTACACAACTCAGCTGCTGCAGCGGCAAATCTGACTGATTCAGCCGATGAATCCGCTACGAATGCCGTATATTTATTTTTAGAAGAGGAATAGATTCAAGAATATCCTCCCTAGGAGTCCCCATCTTTAAATGGTTTTCTAGCTGGGACAACCACAAAAGCATAGACCTCGCCACTGAAGTAGCCTCAATATTTGTACTGACCAAAGCTGCAGAAGTCTCCCAAGTTTTCCTCAAGAGCCCGTCAGCCTTTCGGTCCATTGGTTCTTTTAGTTGTGAGGAATCCTCAAAGGGGATGGCTATTTTCCTGGCAACCCTGGCCACTGGTATATCTATTTTTGGGATTTCTTCCCACAGTTTTGTCTCCTCCTTACCAAAGGCTAGACAATTTTTTAATTCCTTAGGAATAAAAATTATTTTCTCCACATCCTCCCATTCTTCGAAAATCATCTCTTTTAGGTTAGAATTTATTGGTAATATTTTCCTCTTTTTTGCTCTAAGGCAGGGCTGGCCAACCGGCGGCTCTCCAGCTGTTGTAAAACTACAATTCCCACCATGCCCTGATGTAGGCTGATAGCTATAGGTTGTCTGGGCATGCTGGAAGTTGTAGTTTTTCAACAGCTGGAGAGCCGCAGGTTGGCCATCCCTGCTCTAAGGCCTGCAAACATCTCATCCTGAACCAACCTTTTTTGTTGTTCTTCTATGTCCATATTTTCTCTAATGGCAATGAGAAGTGAGTCCACATCATCTGATGAGAAGCTGTATTTCCGCTGCTTGTCATAGGATGTGGAGGGTAGGAAATCATCCCCTTCTTCCTCTCCTTCATCCGATTGAGTATATTGTAACGCCATATCCTCTGAATATAGGACCCCTCTAGGTCTTTTGGCTCTTGGGGCATAACCCACAGCTGGAGAGGGCATAAAGGATGACACAGAAGCTTTTACTTCCTCCTTTATGATTGGCCTAAGGTCCGTAAAAAGTTACGGGTGTTCTTCTTTCATTATTTTATTGAAAAGAGATAACATGTTTTTCAAAACATTCTGACTCTTAAGAGAGTAGAGAGTGTTATATACCAATTTCCAAGGCAATGGAAGCCAATCTGGTTCAGCCCGAACAGTATCCGATCCAAACCAAACTTTTTGAAAAATTCAGTGAACCTGAACTGAACCTCAAATGGTCTACCCTAAATCCTTCTCTTTTAAAGGCCTAGTTAACACAGAGCTGTCAATATAAAACTAAGGCCTCATGCACACGGCAATTGCAATATGCGGGCACCGGCCGTGTGCTCCCCGAATCACGGATGCGGACCCATTCACTAGTGTTGAGCACAAATATTTGAATAGTGAATTTTTATCGCGAATATCGCCACTTCGAGAATATTTGGAATATAGTGATTTATATTCGTTATATCGAATATTCAGCATTTTTTTTCCATCTGAACACATGATTCCTCTCTGCTTCTTGCTTGTGGGACAATGAAAAGGAAGCAATGTCAAGTTCACAACAATACTTAGTGCACCAATCAGTAATCTGTAGTTTGACCTGCCAAAATGTGAAGTTGCACGTAGTGCAAAAAAATATTCTAATCACTGCCGATTAGCGCAATCGCGAATGTATTGGAGCACTTGACTCTATCTGCATATAAAGCTATTCTAATGTTCTGCTGTGCCAACCATTTTCTCCAGTCTCAGGAAACTTATACCAGCTTGAAAAATGTAGCCAAAGTGAACCACGCCTGTATTTCGCGTTACGAATTGGCATTATGCTATTTCTACATTGCCGCATTTTTGCATCCAATAAAATAATCTCAAATTCTCGAAAGTTCGTGAATACATGACGAATATTCTACAAAATATTTGTGAAATATCGCAAATTCGAATATAGCCCCTGCCACTCATCACTACCAATCACTTGAATGGGTCCGCAGTCCAGAGCTGCGGTGTGGAACGGAGGCACGGAACCCCACGGAAGCACTACGGAGTGCTTCCATGGTGTTTCTGTCCGTGCCTCCGCACCGCAAAAAAATAGAACATGTTCTACTTTTTTGCGGTGTGGACGGATCACAGACCCATTCAAGTTAAATGGGTCTCGATCCGTCCCGGCTGCCGCATGGACATTGCCCTTGCATTGGGGACCGCAAATTGCGGTCCCCAATGCACGGAACGGCCGCACAACAGCCGTGTGCATGAGGCCTAAAACTAAGGATTGATTCCCCTCAGATGCATTATTTTAAAGTTGGAAACCTTAGGCCCCTTTCACATGGGCAAGAATTCTGCACGGTTGCAATGCGTGAGGTGAAGGCATTCCACCCGCACTGAATCCCGACCCATTCACTTCAATGGGGCTGTTCAGATGAGCGGTGATTTTCATGCATCACTTGTGCGTTGCTTGAAAATAGCAGCATGTTCTAAATTCAGTGTTTTTCACGCAACGCAGGCCCCATAGAAATTAATGGGGATGTGTGAAAATCGCAAGCATCCGCAAGCAAGTGCGGATGCAATGCGATTTTCACACATGGTTGCTAAGGAGACGAGTTAACCGGGACCCCATTTACTTTATTATTTTCCATTATAACAAGGTTATAATGGAAAATAATAGCATTCTTTAATTCAGAATGCTAAGTGAAAGGTCCATTGTGGGGTTAAAAAAAAATTTTTTAACTCACCTCATCCACTTGATCGCGCAGCCAGGCTCATCTTCTTTCTTCTTCTTCTTGCAGGACCAGGCTAGAAAAGGACCTTCGGTGACGTCATCTCGTTCACCACGTGGTGAGCACGATGACGTCAGTGCAGGTCCTGCTGAATGAAGATAGAAGGTTCTGTAAAATATACAGAACACTGATCCCAAACCCGAACTTCAGGGAAGAAGTCCGGGTGCGGGTCTGGGTACCACAGTCAGTTTTTTATCACGCACGTGCAAAACGCATTGCACCCGCGCGATAAAAACTGAACATCGGAACACAATCACAGTCAAAACTGACTGCAATTGCGTACCTATTCGCACGATTTTCCCTAATCGCAGATGCAACGCATCCGGACCTAATCCGGACACGCTCGTCTGCAAGGGGCCTAAACTGCAGCTTCCACTGTTTTGACTATGTATCCAGTAAGGCCTCCTGCACACGATCGTATGGCTTTTTCAGTGTTTTGCGGTCCGTTTTTCACGGATCCGTTGTTCCGTTTTTTGTTTCCGTTGTGTTTCCGTTTCTGTTCCGTTTTTCCGTTCCGTTTTTCAGTATGGCATATACAGTATACAGTAATTACATAGATAAAATTGGGCTGGGCATAACATTTTCAATAGATGGTTCCGCAAAAAACGGAACAGAAACGGAAGACATACTGATGCATTTCCGTATGTGTTCCGTTTTTTTGCGGACCCATTGACTTGAATGGAGCCACGGAACGTGATTTGCGGGCAATAATAGGACATGTTCTATCTTTAAACGGAACAGAAAAACGGAAATACGGAAACGGAATGCATACGGAGTACATTCCGTTTTTTTTGCGGAACCATAGAAATGAATGGTTCCGTATACGGACCATATACGGAACGCAAAAAACGCCCAGTAAATGGGGGGGAAAAACGGTCGTGTGCAGGAGGCCTAAAGGTAAGGGGGAGTTCACATCACCATTAGGCCTCATGCACACGACAGTATTTTTTTGCGGTCCGCAAAACGGGCTTCCGTTGTTCCGTGATCCGTGTCCGTTTTTGCTTCCGTTGTGTTTCCGTGTGTCCGTGTTTCCGTTTTTTTTTGCGGACCGTCATAAAAGAAGGAATGGTGTTAAAAATAAAATTTTAATAGCTCCACCCAGGATACTGGTATAAATGAAGTTCACCTGAGTTTGGTTTTGTGGCCATTTTCTGGAGTCTTCACAGAGTACAGAGGTTATTTTGGCTGCTTGTCTTTGCTGTTTCACCATGGATGATGCATGTGAGGACGAGGTCTTAATGCATTGGCTTGTTTCTCGGCGATGGGGACCGCGCACTCCTTTGTTGCCTGAGGAACCTACTAGAAGGCGTAGATTTTGGGTCCATCCGATTGTTTTGCAACGTTACCGGAAAGGACACTTTCATACCCTCTACAAAGATCTGCGGCTGCATCCAGAGAAGTTTTTCTCCTTCTGCAGGATGTCAGTCAATACATTTGATCGCTTGCTGTCGTCTCTACGTACTGTCCTTTCTTTTATGGACACCAATATGAGGCGCAGCATTTCTCCTGTGGAAAGGCTCATCGTCACGTTGAGGTAAGCAATATTTAATTTGTCAAGCTTCAGCAGTAATGTGCAGTGCTTCTGTCTGGAGGAACATGTCTTTGAAAATGGCTGCTGTTCGACATGTGCTTCTGTTTGCTGAAGTAACCTTTCTTTGGCCCTAATGTTTTGTGCAAATTATTTGTTTGTTTTTGGATTGAATAACCGTTAATCCCTGGCACATATTCAAATATTGAAGGTTGTCTATTCTTTGGTGCAAGTTTTCAAAATGGGTTAAGCTAACGTCCTCCAGACACTCCACTAATCCTCAGCACATTCCAGTATTTAGAGACAAAATGGAGTTTGAGGTCAGTCAGGCAGCCAGGTTACAGCAGCCTGTATCCTGGCTGTGTGAGTGACGAAATATAAATTTTTAAACAAACTATTGTTGACTGCATCGGATTATTGGAGTGTGTTGAAGCTTTGGTACCCTCACTCAGGATCACTATCTGCGTGCAACACCCTGCTTGAAGCCTGTAGACTGGTCTGTACCCTATTTTGTGGGATTGTGGTGTTGGAAAAACCCTGTGTTTTTCAAATATCGTCCTCATCATGCATAATGTTTCCCTATTTTTTAAGTCACCAATACCTTACAGCATTTCCAAGGTGCAAAAGACAGTAGTTGTAACTTTAAGATGTGGTCATAATGCCCACACCCCATTAGCTAGTAGTGTTTTGCTCCTAGACCCCAAATTATTTTTTTACATTTCGGATAAGTCCACAATGGACATAGGGTGTTTCCAATCATATCTTGTGTACAACATTATACGTCATACATGTATCTGATGTTCCCTTTGATTTGCTGTTGTCTGATTTTCGTTGTTTCCATTTTTCTACAGATTCCTTGCAACGGGAAACTCATTTGCATCCCTGCATTTTGAGTTCCTTTTGGGAACCTCGACGATCTCGCGAATTGTACAACACACTTGCCAGGTCATCTGGCAGCAACTCCGAGAGACGGTGATGCCGCAGCCCAAGGTGGACGATTGGCTTCGGATTGCTGAGGGCTTCCAAATTTCGGCGCAGTTTCCAAACTGCCTCGGGGCAATGGATGGCAAGCACATCCGTGTGAAGAAGCCTCCTCACTCAGGGTCCCGATTCTTCAATTATAAACAGTATTTTTCGGTAGTGCTGATGGCTGTTGCTGACAGTAACTACCGGTTTATAATGGTTGATATCGGGGCCTATGGAAGTACTGCTGATGCTCGCATCTTTAGTTCTTCTAGAATGGGTGAGCGGCTTCGTGCCAACCAGCTTGCCCTGCCCGAGTCCAGAAGACTGCCCGGATCTGCTGGTCCGCCGGCTCCATTTGTTATCGTGGCGGATGAAGGGTTTGAATTGACTCACCATGTTATGCGGCCCTTTCCAAAGCGTGGTTTGGATGTCAGGAGGCGTATTTACAACTACCGGTTGACTCGTGCCCGTCGGTATGTTGAGTGCGCTTTCGGGATACTCTCTAGCAAATGGAGGGTGTTTTTGTCATCCATACAGATGGATCCGGAGAATGCTACCCTGGTGATTCAAGCTTGTGTTGTTCTACACAACTTCACCAGGATTCACGAGGCTTCCTCTTCTGTTGACATGGAAGATCTTCCGACGTCATCAGATTTGGGTTTGGAAAGGACCCTGCATAGACGACCTGGGACTGCAGGCATTGCAGTTCGAGAACTCTATGCAGACTACTTTTTAAGCCCAGAGGGGTCCTTGCCATGGCAGAGGGACGCGATTCGTGGCAGTGTTTGATTTCTTCTGTGCTCGGTAGTTTTTTATTTGTTTTCTAGATAGCTTCTGTAATTTCAGACATAGTTGAGTGTAGGGACTCGCAAGACAATGAGGACCCTTGACGTGGGCTTGCGGGCTGAGGTTTTTACGAACTAAAAGTTATTAAATCGATTTTATCCAAATAAAGATGTTTCTGTTTTTAAATATTAAAACATCATTAAAGGATTTGCTCTATGTTTCTAAAAACCTTCTAATACCTCTATAATTTGCTTTTTGACAGTGGGCCACACCATGTAAAATAAACTTTGTTTACTAATACAAGTATTGTTGGTGTCTTTTGGAAGTGTCTGATTAGATTTGAATGTTATAGTTTTCCTATCAAGCTGTAATTTATCAATTTAAACACTCTCACATTCTACATGTATTCCATGTATATAATCATGATGTGTTTTTGGGGCACACAAACACTCAATAGTAAGTGTTGTTTGATTGCAAAATCACATATCCAATAGGATTTCAGTACAACCATTAGAATAAGATTATATTTCTCAACCAACCAAATCGAAATCAAAGGGAGGTTTGTGCATTTGTGCCTTCTACTCTCATCTATTCTTAGTTTCCATTGCTCCCCATACAAACTGATGTTGGGACGAACACCAATTCAAATGGTCTATCACAGTGATGGCTAACCTTGGCACTCCAGCTGTGTTAAAACTACAACTCCCAAGAGGCCCCCCTTGCTTCGCTGCTTTACAACCCCGCTACTACAAAATGGATCATGCTGGGTGTTGTAATTTTACCACAGCTGGAGTGCCAAGGTTTGCCATCGCTGCCCTATATAATTTGTTTGGCTACTACACCATCCAAAGGTTAAGTTGTTTGTAAAGCCACATCACATATTTTTTTGGGGTTTAGTTTTCCGTCCCAATTGTTTATGTTTGTTAATAAAAAACAAGACACATTGGGTTGGAGGTAATTTTTTAACTTCGGAAACACAAGGTCTCCAGAGAGATTAGACCAAATGTAGTATGGTCCAAAAAAGGCAATAAAACATTATTAAACACAATATAAACTTAAACATTAATCGAACTCTAAAGTTCAAATAAATCCCTGGTAAAGGGACCAGGCTGGAACGAACTACCTGGCCTAGCCTGAGGCTGTTGCTGTGGGGCAGTGGCATAGGTGGCAGCCTGGGGATAAAAATGGGATGTCTGTTGGCTAGGTTCCTGTGCCACCTGGTAAGATGGGCCAGGTACAGGTGGGCCATGGTGTGGGGGTTGTGGATGTCTTGGCATCAAAGCCTGGTGTGAGCGCGCTGCCAGAATGTTGCGCCTCACATTATATATTTCAGCCACAATGTCTTCCTCGTAGGGGGAGGAAAACAATTCTATTACCATCGCAAGCCCTGCGACACAAGGGCTCAATCTGTGGGCAGGGACGCCCCTTAGTAAAGGACCCAGGCCCCTCACCACTGCTTCTTCCGGTCCCTCACTCCTCCTCTTGGCCAGAAATTCAATGACTCTAGCGTCAATTTGCTCCCGAGTTTCTGGGACCGCGGAAGCCTGGGGGACACTACGACGCCGCCTTGGGTGAGGCTGCTGTGTCGTGTCCATTGTCCCCTGGGAAAGGGTTGGCGGCGCAACTGTTGGCGTCTCTGTCTCCTCAGCCTGTGTATGGGTGGGGCTACTTTCTGGCGAGAAAATAGCTGGTGTGTCGCTGCCACCCACATCCGATTCCTCTGGATCATCATCCAAGCTGTCTACTGTACTGTATGGAAACATTCAAAAGAAACATATATTAAATCTATGTATTCCCAAAATTGGGCTTTGACATTAGGTTAAAAACTTATTTAAATTAAAAAATTGGGCTCTAGTCGTAGTGTCTCCAAGTCCAAATTGGAAAAATGAGCAAAATCAGCGTGAGATGATAATTTAACACATCCATCTAAACACAAATTCTCAGAGGATTCCTATTTGGAGCAGCAACACAATTTTACAAACAAACTCGAAGCTCAATGATAGTAGTTTAGGTATGTCCTGGCCGAAAACTGGTGGACACATTCTAGGAGCTAACCAAGTGCTGAAATTCAGTACATCTACATTGGACGTGTTTGAACACAGTCACACTCGTTTATGTATATTAAAGTGGAAAAAATACAACTTCCTGAACATTTGTAATGCTTCATAAGACCATGGTTGAAGTTTATAATCAAATTGTGCAGCAGGAACGCAGTTGGTGCATCATTAATCTATGTATAATAGTACAAAGTATTGTGCCTTTTTATTATAATCTGTTTCCAAATAGATTTTCCCAAAGAAATAAAACTTGCAAATACTGTAAAATGAAATATACATTGCAACGAGGTCCTTTTTTCATTTGGATTTGAACAGAAACCAATTCATTTAGGTCCAAAAACAAAGGAATACAGAGACCAATTCCAAAATGGGAACACTATGCAGGCACCTAGTTTTGCTAAGGCCTTGGACAATCGTTATCATATTTGGAAGATATCCAATGTCAAGGTACACATTATCATATTGACGAAGTACAAACTCCGGGAAAAATATATGCCAATCAGCCATATGAATAGAAAATACGTGCAGTGCACAAGTGGCATCTCCCTTCTCATTTCCAGCACTGATAGTACTCTATCCCATCAAATATCTGTGACTACATTTAACATAAAGTGCCACACAGGAGGAAGAGAGACGGCAGAGGGCAGGGCAGGTGTGATGTGGTTGTGTTGACTCGTCAGACTGCTGAAGAGCGTGGGTGTTCGTCGGTGTGTTTATTTGGGTTTGCAAAAATTGGACCGACCCAGAGGTGAGAGATGATCAATAGTCAAACACCATAATAACCATACTTACGTCCTTAAATCCATCACTGGTTTCAGGAATTCCAACTGGGCCGTGTAAATATAGGGCCTTTTCCTGGCTCCACCCTCACCACTGCGTCCCCGATCATTTAGCTCCCGCCTAAACTGATCCCGACAGTTGTTCCAACGGGTCTTGGTCTGCTTTACTATTGGGATAATTTCAAAATTCCAGTTTAGAATTATAAAGGGTCCCAAAAACATTTTGAAAATTGATTAAAAGTATAAATAGGAAGAAAATACACCACATGCTACAGTAGTGCCAGTGTAGCTATACTAATGAAATACATTCATGAAAGCATCGAAAAATTGTGCAAGCCATTGGTATGTAAATTTAGGCACAATATGCGTAAAGTACAAACAATTGTATGCTCAATTAAAACTCAAACAAGTGCCACCCACTAGCAGGTGCACATGCATAGTATCCATTACTACAGTTTACAGTATCCTAGCTAGGGGCAGGCATTTAAAATACACCCAATGGTAGTAGTATATGGTATTTAGTTTCCATTTTTTTGCAAAATTCCAAATATAGACGTTTATAAAGTAAAGAAGACAATTTAAATATACAGTTTAGGATCATGGAGCTAAGCGTTCCGCCGTAACACGGCCTAGCATCGTGTTGAGAACAGGAGTTCACACCATCATTGGTTGCTATGACGCCGTGCTTTTAGTCCCGCCACTGCAGTACCATTATACACTCGTATGATCTATACCAGTGTCTGACTGTACTTCATTGTCGACCCAAAGCACACCGCATCATAGCAATAAAAGAGGATGCCAGGCTGGGATACGGCAGAGCGCTCACCTCCGTGTTCCACGCTCGTAAGCAGTTGTTAAGACATCATGGAATTAATAGCAAGTTCAAAAGTGACAAGACTGGGGCCAGGACAGTGCAATAACATTGCTGGCACTTACCTAAATCTGCCCGGACTCTGGCATCGGCTTTTTGCCATTCCACCCGCCTCATGGAACGGGCCACTTTCTCCCACGAGACCTCCTTGCGGACCTTGTCATGGTACACATTCAGCCTGCTGTCCCAAAGCTCTGGCCTCTCCTGTACCAGAGTTATTAATTTTTCCACATTCCATTTTGGCATGATGAAAACAGTTTGCAAAATGATCCACCAAACACCACACAAGCAGTATCACCACAGGTCACTAGCAAACTGCTATGAGGTAACCTATGACCTGCAGCTTCCTTCCTGTATTGAAATTTTTTTTTTTTTGTTTTATTTGGCACAAATCTGGCAGACAGTTTTGCCATGTTAAAGATTAATAAAACGGACGCGGACGCGGATGACAAACGGTTGTGCATCCGTGATTTTCGCGGACCCATTGATTTGAATGGGTCCGCGAACCGTTGTCCGTGAAAAAAATAGGACAGGTCATATTTTTTTGACGGACTGCAAACACGGATCACGGACGCGGATGACAAACGGTGCAATATCCGAGTTTTCAAAGGACCCACTGAAAGTCAATGGGTCCGCAGAAAATCACGGAAAACGGAACAACGGACACGGAACCAAACAACGGTCGTGTGCATGAGGCCTTATTTTTCTGTTCTGATCCATCAGAAGAACAAAAAAAAAAAAAAAAAAGGATCCTGTGCATCAGTTATGTACATTTTTTTTTAGACATAAAAATAAAACATCCTCTCATATGTATGTATACTAATGCCAGAAGTCTGACTAATAAAACTGGTGAACTGGAATTAGTGATGTGTGAGGAGGACTATGACATAGTGGGAATAACTGAGACATGGCTGGATGATAGCTATGACTGGGCAGTTAATGTACAAGGTTACAGTCTGTTCAGAAAGGATCGTCAAAACCGGAGAGGTGGAGGGGTCAGCCTTTATGTAAAATCTTGTCTAAAGCCCACACTCCGTGAAGATATAAGTGAGGGACATGAACATGTGGAGTCACTGTGGGTAGAGATACATGGAGCTAAAAACAACAATAAATTACTAATAGGAGTCTACTATAAACCACCTAATATACCAGAGTCCACAGAAAATCTACTACTAAACGAGATAGACAAGGCGGCAAATCATAATGAGGTGGTTATTATGGGGGACTTCAACTACCCAGATATAGACTGGGAAACTGAAACTTGTATATCTCATAAAGGAAACAGATTCTTGACAATAACCAAAGACCATTATCTCTCCCAACTGGTTCAGGACCCGACTAGAGGGACGGCCATACTGGACTTAATATTAACCAATAGACCTGACAGAACAACAGACGTGCAGGTTGGGGGACACCTGGGAAATAGTGACCATAAAGTAATAACCTTCCAATTATCATTCAAAAGAGCGTTTCTACAGGGAGAAACAAAAATACCAAACTTCAAAAAAGCTAAATTTAGCCAACTAAGAGAGGCCATAGGCCTAACTAACTGGGACAAAGTCCTCAAAAATAAAAATACAGCCAAAAAATGGGATATCTTTAAAAACATCCTAAAATCTCATTGTGAGAGGTACATACCGTATGGGAATAAAAGGTTAAGGAACAAAAAGAAACCAATGTGGATAAACAGAACTGTAAAGAAAGCAATAAATGACAAAAAGAAAGCATATAAAACCCTAAAACAGGAGGGTAGCACGGAAGCACTGAAAAACTATAAGGAAAAAAACAGAACATGTAAAAAACAAATAAAAGCGGCCAAATTAGAGACCGAGAGATTAATTGCCAAACAGAGTAAAACTAACCCTAAAATGTTCTTCAATTATATAAATGTTAAAAAGTATAAATCTGAAGGTGTCGGCCCTTTAAAGAGTAATGAGGGGGGAGTCGCAGAGAGCGACGAGGAGAAAGCAAAGCTGTTAAATATTTTTTTCTCCAATGTATTCACTGAGGAAAATAAACTGTCAGATGAAATGCTGAATGCTGAAATAAATTCGCCATTAAAAGTGTCCTGTCTGACCCAGGAAGAAGTACAACAGCGACTTAAAAAAATCAAAATAGACAAATCGCCAGGACCGGATGGCATACACCCCCGTATCCTAAGGGAATTAAGTAATGTCATAGCCAGACCCTTATTTCTGATATTTGCGGACTCTGTACTGACAGGGAATGTCCCACAGGATTGGCGCATGGCAAATGTGGTGCCAATATTCAAAAAGGGTCCAAAAACAGAGCCTGGAAACTATAGGCCGGTAAGTTTAACATCTGTTGTGGGTAAACTGTTTGAAGGTTTTCTGAGAGATGCTATGTTAGAGCATCTTATGGGAAATAAGCAAATAACGCCATATCAGCATGGCTTCGTGAGGGATCGGTCATGTCAAACTAATTTAATCAGTTTCTATGAGGAGGTAAGTACTAGACTTGACAGCGGCGAATCAATGGATGTCGTGTATCTGGACTTCTCCAAAGCATTTGACACTGTACCTCATAAAAGGTTAGTATATAAAATGAGAATGCTCGGACTCGGAGAAAACGTCTGTAAGTGGGTAAGTAACTGGCTCAATGATAGAAAACAGAGGGTGGTTATTAACGGTACATACTCAGATTGGGTCACTGTCATTAGTGGAGTACCTCAGGGGTCAGTATTGGGCCCTATTCTCTTCAATATATTTATTAATGATCTTGTAGAAGGCTTGCATAGTAAAATATCAATTTTCGCAGATGACACTAAACTGTGTAAAGTAATTAACACTGAAGAGGACAGTATACTACTACAGAGGGATCTGGATAGATTGGAGGCTTGGGCAGATAAGTGGCAGATGAGGTTTAACACTGAGAAATGTAAAGTTATGCACATGGGAAGGAATAATGCAAGTCACCCGTACATACTAAATGGTAAAACACTCGGTAACACTGACATGGAAAAGGATCTAGGAATTTTAATAAACAGCAAACTAAGCTGCAAAAAACAGTGTCAGGCAGCGGCTGCCAAGGCCAATAAGATAATGGGTTGCATCAAAAGGGGCATAGATGCCCGTGATGAGAACATATTCCTACTACTTTACAAATCACTGGTCAGACCACACATGGAGTACTGTGTACAGTTCTGGGCTCCTGTAAACAAGGCAGACATAGCAGAGCTGGAGAGGGTCCAGAGGAGGGCAACTAAAGTAATAACTGGAATGGGGCAACTACAGTATCCTGAAAGATTATCAAAATTAGGGTTATTCACGTTAGAAAAAAGACGACTGAGGGGAGATCTAATTACTATGTATAAATATATCAGGGGGCAGTACAGAGATCTATCCCATCATCTATTTATCCCCAGGACTGTGACTGTGACGAGGGGACATCCTCTGCGTCTGGAGGAAAGAAGGTTTGTAATCAAACATAGAAGAGGATTCTTTACGGTAAGAGCAGTGAGACTATGGAACTCTCTGCCTGAGGAGGTGGTGATGGTGAGTACAATAAAGGAATTCAAGAGGGGCCTGGATGTATTTCTGGAGTGTAATAATATTACAGGCTATAGCTACTAGAGAGGGGTCGTTGATCCAGGGAGTTATTCTGATTGCCTGATTGGAGTCGGGAAGGAATTTTTTATTCCCCTAAAGTGAGGAAAATTGGCTTCTACCTCACAGGGTTTTTTTGCCTTCCTCTGGATCAACTTGTAGGATGACAGGCCGAACTGGATGGACAAATGTCTTTTTTCGGCCTTATGCACTATGTTATGTACTATGTTACTATCCTGCATACAGTATTTTTTTTTCTTTTTTCATCTAAAAACGGATCTCAGACAGAAATGGCTCAAATGGATGCAACATGTACATAATTGATGCACAGGATCCATTTTATTTTAACAGGATATTTTTTTTTTTTGTTCTTCTGATGGATCAGAAGAAAGGGAAAATAACAGTGATATGAACTCTCCCTAAATCATTTCCATGTTACAGACAGTTTTAGACATATTAGTCCTAGTGCGCAAACTTTCCCTACTAAACCTTTTCTTATGTCAATAAGCATTTTAAAACTAAAGTGCCAGGAACAAACCCTTGTAGTACAATGTACTAAGTATATCCCTAGTCACTAGTCTTTCTTCAGAATATAAACCATTGACTACAAGACTCTTCTGATATATCTATTATTAAGCCAGCTGCACGTCCACTGAACTATCCAGGGATTAAGTCCAAGTTTCAATAGCTTATCCATCAGCTTTTTATTTGGCACTGTTGGCTGTTTGGCTTTGCTTAAATCAAAGTAGGTGATATCCACAGCACTAACTTTATCTACTACTTTTGTGACACAGTTATATTAAACAATGATGTTACTTTGACAATATACTCTTTGGAAAGTCATGCTATTTTGGGTCCAAAAAAATTGTTTTTGGTCACTCAATTATCTCAAGTTTCCATAATTTTGCAACTACAGATGGAAAAATTAACCGGCTTGTAGTTACCAGTTTATTTTCTTCTCCCCTTCAGAATGGGTACAATGTTGGCCATTCTTCAATCATCAGCATCATCACCCATTAAAAAGGACTGTTAAAACAAATCAGTAAAAGGTACAGCAATCACAGACTGGAGTTCTTAAAGAAACCTGTGGTGGATGCCTTCTGGACGTATTAACTTACTTAAAGGGAACCTGTCACCTGGATTTTGGTTATAGAGCTGAGGACATGGGTTGCTAGATGGCTGCTAGCACATCCGCAATACCCAGTCCCCATAGCTCTGTGTGCTTTTATTGTGTAAAAAAAAATGATTTGATACATATGCAAATTAACCTGAGATGAGTCCTGTCCCTGACTCATCTCACATACAGGACTCATCCTAGGTTAATTTGCATATTTATCAAATCGGGTTTCTTACACAATAAAAGCACACAGAGCTATGGGGACTGGGTACTGCGGATGTGCTAGCGGCCATCTAGCAACCCATGTCCTCAGCTCTATACACCAAATCCTGGTGACAGATTCCCTTTAACTTTAAAGATGTAAGTTCACCCAAACCATTCTCCATCAACATCTTTACATCTGTATTTAAAGGGAACCTGTCACAAGGATTTGGGGGCTAGCACATCTGCAATACCCAGTCCTCGATAGCTCTGTGTGCTTTTATTGTGTAAAAAATAACATTTTGATCCATATGCAAATTACCCTGAGATGAGTCCAGCCTGAAGGATCCCAGCACAGCCACGCATCCTCAGAATCTCCTCCTTACTCCCCGACGTCAGAAAGCCAGAGCGCATGCCCAGTTCCTTCCCTGAGGCTGATACCAGCACAGGGAAGGAACACTGTGACGACACTGCTCATGCGCTAGCTCGCTCATTGCAAGATTACGGTGCTCTGGCATTCTGACGTCGGGGAGCAAGGAGGAGATTCTGAGGATGCCGGACGGTGCTGGGCTCCTTCACGCTGGACTCATCTCAGGGACAGGACTCATCTCAGGGTAATTTGCATATGGATCAAAACGTTTCCTTTTGCACAATAAAAGCACACAGAGCTATGGGGACTGGGTATTGCAGATGTGCTAGCGGCCATCTAGCAACCCATGTCCTCAGCATTATACATCAAATCCCGGTGATAGGTTCCTTTTAATTGTGAAATGGATAGATATCAGTCAGGCTCCATTGCATAATTGCCAATTAGTATTATGTATATCACCTTCACACCATGCATTGTTTTTGCCAAGTAATGTAGCCATTCATATGGACTCAACCATTCTATTGTAGCAGTATTCTGATATTTTTGATAGACATCAGTGGGGAAGTCATTTAGTCCAGATGATTTATACTTCGTAAATTCCAAGACTGCTCGGTGTTTGCTCTGCACTGTTAGCCCAGCTCCCCTCTACCTTAGATTCTGTCCTGACATGCAGGTACGGGCGCCAGGCTTCTTCACTCCTTGCCGCTGCTGACAGACGCGGGCAGTAGTGTTGGGCGCAAAAATTTGAATCGCTAATTTTAATCTTGAATATCGCCACTTCGAGAATTCGCAAAGATTTAGAATATAGTGCTATATATTTGTATTCTCGAATATTCTAGATTTTTTTTCATCAGTAACCTCCCTTCTTGCTTGTGGACCAATGAGAAGGCTGCAATGTCTTTGTCTGAGCTTAGCAACATCCCTAGCAACCAATAGGAAAGTTGCCCACCCCTGACTATATAAGAACCTCCCCAGCAGCCATTTTCTGTAGTTTTATGGAGTTCTGAGAGAGAAAGCAGTGTCATTGTTGTGCTCTGTGCTTTACTGTTTAATTACATTAGATGGTTATTTAGGGTACTTTCACACTAGCGTTTTTATTTTCCGGTGTTGAGTTCCATCACAGGAGCTCAATACCGGAAAAAAAAGATCTGTTTTATCCTAATGCATTCTGAATGAAGAGCACTCCGTTCAGGATGCATCAGTTCAGTCCCTCTTATGTTTTATGGCCGGAGAAAATACCGCAGCATGCTGCAGTTTTCTCTCCGGCCAAAAATCCTGAACACTTGCCGGAATGCCAATGCATTAATTTGCATTGAAATGTATTAGTGCCGGATCCGGCATTAAGTGTTCCAGCAAAACAGATCCGGTTTTCAGACCTTTAAAAATGCAAAAAATAAATAAATATCAGATCCGTTTTTCCGGATGAATCCGGTATTTCAATGCATTTGTCAGACGGATTGCGCCCGGATTGCTGGATCCGGCAGGCAGTTCCATCAGAGAATCCTCTGCCGCAAGTGTGAAAGTACCCTTAGTTAGTTAACTCATATATATAATACAGATAGTTAGTTAGTTAGTTAGTTAGTTATCTCATATATATAATACAGATAGTTAGTTAGTTAGTTAGTTAGTTAGTTATCTCATATATATAATACAGATAGTTAGAGGGAGATAGTCAGTGTAGGTTAGATAGTGATATAGTGTAGCTGATAGGTTCCAGTGCAGGGTGTTAGGTAGTGTGATAGGTTCTGCTGTCCATACATACATGCTACAGATATAGTCCTGGGATGTCACAAGTTCACAACAATACTTAGTGCACCAATCAGTAAATGTAGTCAGACCTGCTAAAATGTGAAGTTGCACGTATTGCGCAAAAATATGCGCATCATTAATTGCCGATTTGCGCAATTGCGAATATATTGGAGCACTCTATCTGCATATAATGTTATTGTAATGTTCTGCCATCCCAACCATTTTCTCCAGTCTCAGGAAACTTATAGCAGCTTGAAAAATGTAGCCTGTATTGCGCGCGCAATACGAGCATATTACATTGCCGATTTTCACAATCAAGAAAATAATATAGTATTTGCGAAATATTGAGAATTTGAATATTGCCCCTGCCACTCATCACTAGCGGGCAGCGGGGTTCTTAGCTCAGTGGCGGATCCAGAGCCTGGTCTCGAGAGGGGCACTTTCAGATTTTTTTCTGTCCGCCGCCACAAAACAATGGTGCTTATAGAACAGACTACACAGTGTAGCGGTATACTGTATATTGTGTGGCACAGTGTATGCTATATGTGTATAACAAACATATTTCACATGAAAACTTACAGTTACTTGGCTTGGCCCTTGGGGATCTCGGACACCACTTCAACACTTTGGCTGGGGGGCTCGGTGGAGCTGATGTGTTTTATCCTAATGAGAAAGATTTCATAATAAGGATTTGGAGAAGGGGCAGAGGGATAGCAGAGCAGGGAGAGGATGGTGCTGCTACTAGGGGGTCATACCATGGGGGAGTAATAAAGCCCACAATAATGTCCCCCCCCAGTAGAAATAATTCTCCTTATGATGTGACAATGCAAAAAATACCCCCTTGTAATGCCCCCAGTTGAGCTAATGTCCCCATAGTGCCCCCATAATGTGCCCGTATAAAATACCCCTATATAGTGCCCTAGTAAATGCCCCCATAGTGCTCCACACCCTCCTTCCTCCTAGTGCCCCTCATAATGTACCAGTATAAAATGCTCCAGTAGATGCCCTCAGTGTCCCCCATAATTTGCAAGTATAATATACCCCTTCTTAGTGCCCCCCGTAGATGACCCCATAGTACTCCTCTCCCCCCTTCCCCATAGTACCCACCATAATGTGTCCCAGTATAAAAGTGTACTGTACAGAGCGCCCCATATAAAATACCCCTTCTTTGTGGCCTCAGTAGATGCCCCTATAGTGCCCCCCCATGTGCCAGTATTAACAGCCCCCCCATGTGCCAGTATTAATAACAGCCCCCATGTGCCAATATTAATAACAGACCCCCATGTGCCAGTATTAATAACAGCCCCCCATGTGCCAGTATTAATAACAGCCCCCCCTGTGCCAGTATTAATAACAGCCCCCCCCTGTGCCAGTATTAATAACAGCCCCCCCCCCCCCATGTGCCAGCAATAACAGCCCCCCTGTGTCAGCAATAACAGCCCCCCCCTGTGCCAGTAATAACAGCCCCCCTGTGCCAATAATAACAGCCCCCCCTCCCCCCCCCTGTGCCAGTAATAACAGCCCCCCCTCCCCCCCCTGTGCCAGTGATAACACCCCCCCCTCCCCCCCCCCTGTGCCAGTGATAACAGCCCCCCCTCCCCCCCCCCCCTGTGCTAGTAATAAAAACATCTCCCTGTGCCCCGCTGCCCCGTCCCCAGGATCCGCCACTGTCTTAGCTGTGGTTTGCATTCCTGCGACCAGCATTTCCCTCCTGGCTCTCAGCAAAGCTTGCACTCTGGCTCAGAGTTCCTTGTGTGTATTTAGGGTGTGTGCGGGCGTGTCTCTCCTTCCCTTGTGAGGCAGCCTGCGCGCGCCCTCTATCTTCTCTGCCTATAGCTGGTCTGCAGGAGGTATTTAAAGGCACCTTCTTCTACAAGAAGGTGCTGGAGCAACTTAGGTTCCTAGCTTGTCTAGTTTCCTGTTTGAGTGAATGTACATAGTACATAGTGTGTTCTGTTGGTTCTTGTCATTCTGTGTACCAGACTTTGGATTAAGTTTTATGGACTTTGCCTGAATGCCGCCAGCGCTGACACTGATCTACATTTATGGGCTTTGCCTAACTGCCGCCTGGCCGGACTTCTGTCTTTCTACCCTGACTTTGCTTTTGTCTGATTAGCCTCTGCCCTCACAGCATCCACTGGGTGTATTGTGTCACCTGGAGGTCAGTCCAGTGGGTTCACTCTCTGGTTCCGATTCCCTTGTGTTCCAATTCCCCTGGTACACCCCTCGGGAAAGTCTCTTCTCACTATCAGAGGTATTGTGTGAAGAACGAGGGGTGTGCTTAGACATCACCCATGTTACTACACTTTTTTCCTGTGATTTTGGTGGATTTTATATGATGAGCCAATAAAGAACAATTTTTTTACTCCGCAAGAAGATGGATTCTCTCTTTCTATTGAAGAAACCTTCAATAGAAAGAGAGAATCCATCTTCTTGCGGAGTAAAAAAATTGTTCTTTATTGGCTCATCATATAAAATCCACCAAAATCACAGGAAACAAGTGTAGTAACATGTTTCAGGCTACAGAATCCAGCCCTTCATCAAGACATAACACACATATTAAAACCATTCCTTTTTATGTAGCACAAGGTCCAACCCCCTCTAATCAGCAAAGTGTCCGCACCTGGAACTTGGAATGGGAACCATTCAACGGTCCAGGGGAGGAGATCCAGTATCACAGGTGATGCATACATACACATAATGAACATATCTTAGGCCACTTTCACACCTGCGTTAGGTGCAGATCCGTCTGCCATTCGCACAGACGGATCCGCACCTATAAAAGCAAACGATGGCATCCGTCCAGAACAGATCCGTCTGCATTCTATGTAAAAAGTTTAAGTCCAATTGTTAGTCAGATGGATCCGTCCCGACCCCACACCGAAAGTCAACAGGGGACGGATCCGCCCGCAACCGCACCATATTGTGTCAACGTCAAACGGATCCGTCCCCACCAACCCACACTGCAAGTCAGGACGGATCCGCCTGGCTCCGCACGGCCAGGCGGACACCAAAAAGCTGCAAGCAGCGCCCCGGTGTCCGCCTCCAGAGCGGAATGAAGGCGGAACTGAGCCAAACTGATGCACTCCGAACGTATCCGCATCCATACAGAATGCATTGGGGCCAAACCAAACCGCCCGGGGACACCCGTGAGAGCCCCGATATGGACCCCCACAGGCGGACACCGAAACGCAGGTGCGAAAGTAGCCCTAGTTGTATTGCAGAGTGAGGTCATGTTTTCTATTTAACCCCTTTGGCATGCAGGTATCAAGTGAAAACATCCAAAAGGTTTCCCTGCTAAGGAGTATTTGTCTGTGGTCCCCTCCTCTTATGGGCAATGAAACCACTTCAATCCCCTGTGCACAAAACGCAGATGCGTCACCTCTGTGAACAGTGGCGAAGTGGAAAGTCGCTGCCGATACATTGCGAGTCTGAAAATGAGGAATATCACTAACATGTTTTCTGATACGTATTTTCAGCTCATTTACAGTGCATCCAACATATTGAACTTTACAGATTCTGCATGTAATAAAATACACAACAAACTCCATATTACAGTTGATATATGTTGAAGGCTGCTTGCAGCCTGTAATTGTGGGAGGAGCGCACTTGGCCTATTTAAACCCCCTCCTACAAGCAGGAGGGCGCCCGGTTCTTGCCTTACCAGCACCTGACGTCACTTCCGGTCGCGTCTTCGGTCGTCATCTCGGGTCCTGACCACCGCCTGGCTTCCAGAGGAAAAGGGGGGCCCGTTCTTAGGCCGGCAGCATGCACCGCTCCTCGATCCCTGCGGGTCGGCGGCGGGTTGGTCTGCCTGGTGGCAGCTGCTCCAGAGGCCCTTCAGTGTTGGCGCAGATTCTCCGGTCCGGGGCGCCGCCGGGGACGCCACTAATTGAGGCCCTGGCTTCTGCGGCCTCCTCCCGCATTGCTCCCGGCTGTTTGTATCTCCCGGCCGGCGTCCCTGTGCGGCTGGGGGCTGTAGCGCTATGTTTTTTTTTTTCCAATATGTCAACGGATGCCAGCAGGGCCTGTGAAGTTCCGCCCGTCCGTGACGCCACTTCTGGTTTCGATACCTTCCGTGACGTCACTTCCGGTTTCGCGTCCTCGTGGAATCCAGACCGCGGCGCCTCCGGTAAGTGGTCCCGGCTGGGTAGCCGAGCCCTGTTGGCAGTGCGGATGCACCCCCGCTTCTCTCCCTGCAGACTAGAGCAGGTCCGGTCGTGGGACCCGCGCGGCGTCTCCTGCATACGGCAGCACTGGGGCACTAGTCGACGCCGCGGTCCTCAAATGAGGGACAGGTTCTCTGTAAATATGGCCTAACTATCCAGTCAGGCGGCGGGGTCCCGGTCCCTGTCTTCCTGGGCTTGCGCCGCTCCTGCTGGCCATGCCTGGTCCTCCCACAAGCACCTCGGCTGTCCAGTCACCTGGGGTCGCGGGGGGGGCAGGCTGTTCCCGGGGAGCTTGGGGTGGCTGGCAGGCGGCACGTCGAGTCACAGTCCTCTGCCAGCTGGCCCCCGGCGGGCGCCGTTCCTCTGTCCCCCACAGATCAGGGGGTGGGTTCTGCCAGCCGGCTGCGGCCTCAACCCAAGCAGGTGGTTTCAGTCCAGGGTTCTTTCAGTCTGCGAATTCCTGGAACCAGTCAGGGGCCGTACGTCCCCTGAACCGCTCAGGCACTTGTGTTTTGTGGTATTCTTGAAGCACGCCGGTGCTCTGGCTTCCCTGAATAGCTCAGGTTTTGTTCCCTGTTTCGCTCAGATGTTTCTCCATTCACAGGTGTCATGTTCCCAAAATTGTCTGTGGCAGTCGTGCCTTCCTGCTCATGTTACCCAGTGCGGGGGTCCGGGCGGCAGGACTAGCAGCACAGCCGCCACTGTCCAGTGGGCGCCGCTTCTCCGTGTGGGCGAGTCGCCGGCTGTTGGCATGCTGCCCGCACTGCTGAGAAAAAATAAAATAAATAAATAAATAAATTTTCCCTGAATCAATAGTGTAATGTCTTCCCTGAATCGCTCTAGTGTAATGTCTTCCCTGAATCGCTCAGGTGTAATGTCTTCCCTGAATCGCTCAGGTGTAATGTCATCCCTGAATCGCTCAGGTGTAATGTCATCCCTGAATCGCTCAGGTGTAATGTCATCCCTGAATCGCTCAGGTGTAATGTCATCCCTGAATCGCTCAGGTGTAATGTCTTCCCTGAATCGCTCAGGTGTAATGTCATCCCTGAATCGCTCAGGTGTAATGTCTTCCCTAAAAGTCACTCAGGTGTAATGTCTTCCCTAAAGTCACTCAGGTGTGATGTCTTCCCTAAAGTCACTCAGGTGTGATGTCTTCCCTAAAGTCACTCAGGTGTAAGGTCTTCCCTAAAGTCACTCAGGTGTAATGTCTTCCCTAAAAGTCACTCAGGTGTAATGTCCTCCCTGAATCGCTCAAGTGTAAATGTCTTCCCGGAATTACTAGTGTAATGTCTTCCCGGAATCGCTAGTGTAATGTCTTCCCTGAATCGCTCTAGTGTAATGTCTTCCCTGAATCGCTCTAGTGTAATGTCTTCCCTGAATCGCTCTAGTGTAACGTCTTCCCTGAATCGCTCAGGGGTAATGTCTTCTGTAAAAATCACTCAGGTGTATGTCTCCCCTAAAAGTCACTCAGGGGTAATGCCCTCCCTGAAATCGCTCGGGTGTGATGTCGTCCCTGAATCGCTCGGGTGTAATGTCGTCCCTGAATCGCTCGGGGGTAAGGTCGTCCCTGAACCGCTCAGGTGTCATGTTTTCCTCAGATCGCTCAGGTGTCATGTTTTCCTCAGATCGCAGGGGTCATGTTCCCGGAGTCACAAGTGTCATGTCTTCCCTGAATCATTCAGGTTTTGTCTTCCCTGATTCGCTCAGGCGTCGTGATTTTCTCCAAATTACAGGTGTCATTTTACCCAAGAACCGCATGTGTCATGTCTTCCTGGAATCACTCAGGGTTATGTTTTCTCCAATTCACAGGTGTCATGTTCCCATGTTCAGGGGTCAGGTCCCTGAATCGCTCTGGTGTTTTGCCTCCCTTAGTCACTTAGGGGTGAGGTTCCCTGAATCGCTCAGGTCTTGCGTGTTCCCTGAATCGCTCAGGTCTTGCGTGTTCCCTGAATCGCTCAGGTCTTGCGTGTTCCCTGAATCGCTCAGGTCTTGCGTGTTCCCTGAATCGCTCAGGTGTGGTGTGTTCCCTGAATCGCTCGGGTGTCATGTATTTCCCTGAAATCGCTCAGGTGCCAGGTTTTCCCTGATTCGGGTTTTGTTTTCCTTCCTCTTCCAGGTCAGTTGTTCCCAGGTTGCATATTTTCCTGAACAGTCTGGTTATGTATTCCCCTGATTCACGCAGGTCTCTGTTTTCCCTGGTCTCCCAGGGAGTAGGTAGTGGCCAGGTCCAACCAGATTCAAGGTACTGCCCGACCCTCCCGGGTGTCCGTCATCTTCATGAAGGTGCATGTAATTGCCTGCGTTGCTTAGGATTCCATGTCGCCTGAACCGCTCAGGAGTCAGTGCATCGCCCGAATGACGCAGGTTCTATGCATCAACCTGTAACGCTCAGGGATTTGTTCAGCAGCGTCCGGTTGGTTCCTGGTTACCCGATTCGTGTCCTGTGTGTCTGGATTTCTGTTTCCGCAGGTTTGTTGCATGCGGCGCGACGTCCAGGGTCACCCAGCAGTTGGCCATGACGCCCAGGTTGCATCCCGATTCTCCATCGCCTCTTTCCAGTGCCACCAGATCGCACCTCTCTCCGGGTCTCGTACCGATGCAAGCTTATTATTTCCTGTAAGCAGGGCCTCAGGCCACCGGAATGTCGATCCATCCTCAGTTATATCGCAGGGCTCCTCCATGCCCGGTCACTCCACGGTGCCGGGTTTCAGGTAAGTTCCAGCCGAGTGGCGGCATGACGCTTCTCCGCAGCTCAGAGCCTTCCTTCATTCATCACGAACCTCCATTCCTAGGTCTCCGGTATCGCCGGGGAGTTGGCAGCGCTGTCCGTTGATTCGGTTGGGTTGCGATCCTTTCTATACCATGTTCATTCCTGTTTCCTTATGATTTTCAGGTTCGGGGGTTTGGACATGGCCATGTATTTCCCAGATCAGCTCAAAATTCACGTATTACCCTTTCACCCAGGTCTGATTCCCCGGAGTCGCGCGGGTTGCGTGTTTCCTGGATCGCTCGGGTCCATGTTTTACCTGGATCTCTCGGGTTCATGTTCCAGAGTCGCCCAGGTTCATGTTCTGGATCGTTCGGGTTGTGTATGTGCCCAAGTCACTCAGGTTACGTTTTCCCCGATTCACTCAGGTCAGGTGTTTTCCCTGAATCGCTCAGGTCAGGTATTTCCCTGAATCGCTCAGGTTTTGTATTTTTCCTGTCTCTTGATTTCCCCAGGTTACTTATTCCCGGAATCACTCAGGTTCTGTATTTTCCTGTCTCTTTCAGGTTGGCGGTATTTCCAGGTCGTATGTTTTCCTGATTCACCCAGGTTACGTATTCCCTGAATCGCTCAGGTCTTTTTGCCCACAGGCTGTTCGCATCTGCATGATTCTCTCAGCTCTTTTTCCCGCAGGTGGTTCGCATTTGCCTGAAATCACTCAGGTCTCTTCCCGCTGCTGGTACACATTTGCCTGAATCATTCGGGATCCGATACATTGGCCTGAGACGCTCTGGGTTTTCCAGCAGTATCCAGTGGTTTCTGTTATCCGGTTTGGGTTCCGCAATTTTGAATCCCTGATTGCATTGGATCCGGGTCATCACGGGGGTTTGGACATGGTCATCCATTATCTCGACAACTATGGTTACATCAGGTATTGTACTCTGCTCCCACTCAAACGGCATTCTTGTGTTCTTTGCTACATCATGGTTTGCTCAATCTCACCTGGGCGGTCTGCACCCTGATTCCTGATCAGGGGACCTCAGGGCGTCCCCTCGGGCTGGGCTAGTTGCTCCAGCTTTTCGCCAGGCTTGAGGCTCAAGCCCTCAGCGTTAGCAAGGCGGTCCCACAGGCTGTTCGCATCTGCATGATTCTCTCAGATCTTTTTCCCGCAGGTGGTTCGCATTTGCCTGAAATCACTCAGGTCTCTTCCCGCTGCTGGTACACATTTGCCTGAATCATTCGGGATCCGATACATTGGCCTGAGACGCTCTGGGTTTTCCAGCAGTATCCAGTGGTTTCTGTTATCCGGTTTGGGTTCCGCAATTTTGAATCCCTGATTGCATTGGATCCGGGTCATCACGGGGGTTTGGACATGGTCATCCATTATCTCGACAACTATGGTTACATCAGGTATTGTACTCTGCTCCCACTCAAACGGCATTCTTGTGTTCTTTGCTACATCATGGTTTGCTCAATCTCACCTGGGCGGTCTGCACCCTGATTCCTGATCAGGGGACCTCAGGGCGTCCCCTCGGGCTGGGCTAGTTGCTCCAGCTTTTCGCCAGGCTTGAGGCTCAAGCCCTCAGCGTTAGCACGGCGGTCCGGGTGCGTAGGCAACCAGTGTCAGGCGAGTTTCCACAGATTGTCTGTAGGCCTAGACTGTCTCCCTTTTGGCCAATCAGCAAGCATCATTACAAGCGGCCATGTACCTCGGGTTCTATGGGTTCCTCCGACCTGGGAAGTTCACCTGCAGCGCCATCTCCCGGGCAACCTTGCTCAGGCGACATCTCGCCTGGCACTCCGACCACTTCATCCTGTCCATTCCGTCCTCCAAGACCAATCAAGCCGGTCCTCCCATGGAGGTGGAATTTTACCCTACGGCCAACTGTTGGTGTCCTATCAAGGTGCTCCTGGCCTCCCTCCATCTCCCGCTTTAGACGACCCGTTGCTCCCGGTTAACGGAAGCCCCTGTCTTCAACCCTGTTCATCTCCAACATCCGCACCCTGGCCGCAGGGTTGGGTCCCAACCCTAGCACAATATCCGGGCTCTCCTTTCGTATAGGGGCCGCGTCCGCAGCTTCTAGTCACCAGGTCCCGGCGCACATCATCCGCAAGATGGGCCATTGGAGGTTGTCCTGCTTCGCAAGGTACATACCGAATCCTCGGGCTGAGATATCCAGAGCCTTTTGTTCCTTGGCATTGTTGGCACAATGCTTCAATAAATATTCCATACCCTGCAACGTGCCAGTTCTCTTTTTGCCCACTTATTCAGGCCTTACCTCGTCACTGGCGTCGGGCACACTCCAGCCAGTTAGGTCAGGACGGTATGTAGGCATGCCTATTCTGTTCCTCGCTCAGCTCCTCCCACAAATGTTGAAGGCTGCTTGCAGCCTGTAATTGTGGGAGGAGCGCACTTAGCCTATTTAAACCCCCTCCTACAAGCAGGAGGGCGCCCGGTTCTTGCCCCTCCCTCCCATCCCCTTCTTCTTACTCTCCTCTTGGGTGGCCCACTTATTCAGGCCTTACCTCGTCACTGGCGTCGGGCACACTCCAGCCAGTTAGGTCAGGACGGTATGTAGGCATGCCTATTCTGTTCCTCGCTCAGCTCCTCCCACAAATTGTTTTAGAGTGTATCTGTTGTTATTCACTGTAGATGTGACCTCCTTAGTGACACACATGTATCGGCAGCAAATGCATTTCTTACTTCCACATTTATAATTGCCAGTAGTTTTTGGCCAGGAGCATGCCCGAGGAATGGTATCAATAAATAGACTGGGGCTGAGTTTTTTTCCCACCGTAGGTGCTTTCTTAGATATACACCTGATACCCGCAGACACCACATCTCTCCACTCCTCATCGTAATTGAGGACAGGGAGATGTTTACGGATAAGTCTGCATATGTGTGGATATTCTCTACTGTAGTTAGTAATAAAAACAGTAGTTTTTTTGTCCTCCTCAGCAAGGTCTTCACTTTTTTGACTTTTTTGACATCTATAGGATTTTTTCAAGGTCTGAGGAAAGATCAGAGATTCCCTATCTTTCAATCTGGCAAACTCAACACCTTTATTAATGTTATGGAGTGTATAGCCTCTGCTCAGTTGTCTCTGTGTAATAATCTCTGTTTCTTTTAATAACAACCCCTCTGTAGAGCAATTATGTCTAGCTCTAATCATTTCCCCCTTTGGTATGTTATTTACGACATGCTGTGGGTGGCAGGAGGAGGCAAGAAGAATGGTCTTCCCATATGTCTTTTTTCTAAAGCTACAGGTAGTGACCAATCCCTCAGAGAGGTCCGATTCCAAATGTAAATCAAGAAAATTAATTTTAGCTGAATCTAATATAAGTAAGTTTGATGGAATCTGTACAGTTATTAAGATACTTGATACTTGTATGTCACTAAACTTCGGCTCCCCCGCTTCATAATGTTAAGTGTATGTATATTGTCATCTGGTATAAGTTTGCATCACTCTCTCCATAATGTGCATGTTCCAGGCTTGTATTGTATATTTGCTGTAATTCTCAATGTACACCAGCAGGTGGCAGCAATATGTAAGCAGACCATGGTTAGTTAATAGATATAGGCTGGAATAGTCTATTCCAGGCTAGTTCCCCCCTTTCAGAGGAGGAGTGGAATGTTCCCACATCCTACTTCAGGGTGAGGAAGGAAAGTTCTAGGAGTGTGAGCCACCCCCCTACTGGGGTAGGCTGTGTTAGTAGGAGCTCCCAGAAACAGGGACCCCAACCAAGGATCCAAGCCTCGGCTGAGGCCCAAGATTAACCTTCCCAGCCTGAGTCCCTTACCTCAGCTGGTAGATAAAGAAAGCAGCCCTTCACAGAACTATCAGATCTCCAGGAAGAAACCATCATACCCTGCGAGCAGTCCTGTAAGTAAAGATCCAAAGATAAAGAGAAGATAAGTACCTCTTCAGCTAGTCAGGCCCAAATCAAGCAGACTAAAGACAGAGCAGAAGATAGATACCTGCCAGATTCTAATAGGCGTATGATCAGATGCAGAATACATATAAATTCGTGCCACATATTGCCACAACCTGCTGGGACTCTAGACTAAGGCTAATTTCACACTACCGTTCAAAGCGGATCCATCTGGGGTCTGCCCAGACGGATCCGCTCATGTAATGCAGACTTGGGATCTGTTCAGAACGGATCCGTCTGCATTATATTGTAGAAAAAATTCTAAGTCTGAAAGTAGCTTCAGACGGATCCGTCCAGACTTTACATTGAAAGTCAATGGGGGACGGATCCGTTTGAAAATTGAGCCATACTGTGTCAACTTCAAACGGATCCGTCCCCATTGACTTACATTGTAAGTCTGGACGGATCCGCTTGCCTCCGCACGGCCAGGCGGACACCCGAACGCTGCAAGCAGCGTTCAGGTGTCCGCTTGCTGAGCGGAGCGGAGGCTAAACGCTGCCAGACTGATGCATTCTGAGCGGATCCGCGTCCACTCAGAATGCATTAGGGCAGTACGGATGCGTTCGGGGCCGCTTGTGAGCCCCTTCAAACAAAGCTCACAAGCGGACACCCGAACGCTAGTGTGAAAGTAGCCTTAAGCTGTAACTTGTATGGATCAAAGCTGCATATCATATCACGTCAAGTAAAGACAAGTTGGACCCTATTATCTGTGTGGATTTCCATCATTCCTCAATTACTCCTATTAACAGCACTCATTTTGTTGCATGTGAGCCGGGATACAGGAGTCCAGCTGTACTACAGGTAGGAGACACCGTTGACACTACACAGAGACATTATCCCCCTCTGGCATTCCTCACCTGGTACGTGAGCTCATAACATCTTAAAGGGCCCTGCTACAGTACCTGCGCAAGCTGCAACTGGCGTCACAAACTTATATACATATAAATTGACCCACTGCATAGCATTCCCACTGACCCAGTGTCCTGCTCATTGCATCAAGTGGCGTCACGAACAGGATCAGATTGAATTGTGTGTCCATCCCTAACAAAAGAACTGCATCCAATTGTGCGCTAAAAAACGGACCTAAACCGCATGTTTCACAATATAATCAGGGCTGAAGATTGTGCAAAGATCGCTGAAAAGTGACTTTCTTACTTGTATTGCTGTGCCAGAAAGCGCTGGACGTGCGCTACAGCATTCACAGAGTTAATTCGATATTGTGGAATTCGCCATATTCGTTTCAAATGGCGCCTTGTCTTCATGCACAAAGACAAAGGAACAAAGGAACGCCCTCTCAAGAGCGCGAAAATGCTGTCTACGCCCCCCGGAAGCGGGAGAATTTAGCGACACCCCCTCAAGAAAGGCGCGAAGATGTCGAATACGCCCCTTCAGGAGCGGGAAAAATAGAGACTGCCCACCATGAACTTTCTATTGTGGACCGAGGTGATAAAGTCTCCACCCCCTGGGCTGCACCCTTAGAACTTGCTGTCTGTCGAATAGAAGAAGACACCAAGATGGCGTTTCCCCAACCTCGGTGGAACCAGATGGCGATTGGTGGAGAAGCGATGTATGAAGAGTGTCCACCTGAGATCCATGTCTCACAGATAATAAAGAAAGGTGGGCCCTCGGTATTCGCTACCATGCTGGAGGCTGTGGATTCCTCCCTGGCCAAGACAGATGTACAGCTCACCTTGCCCAGCACTCCGGAGGAGACCGCTAGTGAAGTCCCGGTTCCTGCTGCAAAGAGCTCAGACCTGATCGAGTTCCCGGAGGCCGTGAATCCCTCCGCATCATCAAGTGCCCCCGCAGAAGTCGACGTCAAGCCTGTTCCCGCGGAGGACGCCGCTGACGCAGCACCCATCGCCACTGACAAGTCGCTGGCTGAGATGAAGATGGCGCCAGAGTCCCATGATGGCATCCAGAAGGCACCGGAACCGGCCACCCGGCCACAACTTCAGGTAGGAGCTGCCGTGTCCATCCATCCGCCACGTCCCGAAACCCCAGCACTGGCCATCAACCTTAGGCCTACCACGCCACTACCGCCTACTGGTGCGGCGGAGGTGGCTGGAGATTCCACTCCGCCGCCCAGCTATGAGAAGCTCCACAGCCTTAACCCTGAAGTACCCCATGAGATCACTGCATTCGCCCAGACCGCATGGGAATATAAATCTGCGGTTGAAGAGTGGGTCAAGCAGGTGATAGACAACCCCCAGGCCGGAGACCCCAAGCTTACCAGGAGGACCGGAACCGTCTTGTGGTTCTCGTTTGAACGTGGTGTCGGTTTTGTGCAGGATAGCCACACTGGCACGGAACTGTTTGTGGGCCGAAGGTCGGTCAAGAGGCACTACTTACCCCAGGCCTGGCACAATTTATACTCGGGTGACCAAATCGAGTACACCCCGATGCGGTCCATGCAAGGACTTTTTGGCGCCGGAGTTACACTCCTGGACAAGCCACTTTCCCCTGCCATTACCCCAGAGACCTGGCAGGAGGATCCAGGCTCTACGGGCAGGACCCGTTGTCTACAAGAAGCCCCGGATGGTCGTCTACAATTTAAAGAGAGATCACAACCTGCACCTGCGCCCCTCATCCCAGACCTGTCGCCACCACCAACCTTGAGGGTGGGACAGATAAACAACAGCGTCCTGACCTTCAATCCCAAGGTTCCCTACATGCTGCCTTGGAAGCAGCCCCAGCAAGCTGCTCCAGCTCTCCCTGCACCCATGCAGCCAGAAGTTCTGCCAGTTCCTGCACCGGCTGTGGATTCCGGGTTGCAGCAAGCTACTGCAGCATTTTCCAGGCTGTCTGCACAGCCAATCCCTGCAGCCACCGGTAGAGGTCAGTGGCGCACCACTACCAACACTACCCTCAGCTACCAGCAGAGGCTAGAGCAACCTCTAATGCACTTCAGCAGCTCTAGTAGCGATGAAGAGCTGGACACCTACCTGTAAGGTGCCCCCACTACTAAAAAACCAACAAGTGACATTGTTCTGGGAGCCACGCCATGGACTGATTACCTGACGGGTGAGGACCTGTTTGGTCTTTGTGTGTTTCTAACCTTTTGTTCCAGGTTGCCATTGTTTGTCCTCATCCAGATGGTCATGTCAGTTAGGACTCCCCCCATCAGCACTTAACCCCTTACGTCCAAGTTAACCGTTTTATCCCCTTTCTCAGGTTACTTGATAGCCTGTTGCTGCTATTATTATATGACATTTTAACCCTTTGGATTACAATTAACTTTTGCCCTGTGGATTGCAAAGAACTTTTATCAATTTCCAGAGGATTCTGCAACTTCAAGCACTTCCAGGAATAAGGACTCCAGTTATTGTTGAGCCTATCCTTGCACTTAATAAATTTGCACTATTTTATATTAAATGTTTTACAGCAACATAAAAGCTTGCACCCAAAGAAAAGACTCAAACGTGATACCTGAGCTCTTTGTGATTGTCCTATTATAATAATTTTGCACTATTGTAACAGTTTACAGTTATGTAACGCTTAAGTAACATGCCCATTGTTTGTAGTATCTTTCCAGGTGCCACAATGTGAATTTATGCATTATTCCGAATGATTGCACTTAACCAAAATGTCGCAATTTACTTAAAGTGTGCCTTTTTACAGCTCTTGTTCTCTCCCCCCTTCATACGGACTGTCATCATAGGGACGTTGAAAACTAATGGCCTACACCCGGTGATATATACCCATAGGTACACAGGGTAGGACCAAGTGGTAAGTCCTGACAGATCCAGTTACTTCACAGGTACCCCTGCTGCTTCGGGAATTGTTAGAAGCCCTAGGCTGCTCCTTCCCGCTTGTTTTATGTTCCGGATTGTTCCCATCCGGAGGTGTCTCATTTCCAGGCGTGCACAGGATTAAAAGCCCTCCTCCTGTGACATTGCCAGAAGACACGGAGACGATAAATACCTCCCCTTCTGAGCATTTGCCTAAGGTAAGGCGCCTCAAGCCTTAGAGCCACATATTCTAGCTTCCTCATAGTCATCATTGTGATCGTTCTATAAGCCAAATTTCTTCAGGCTATGATGTAGGGAAGGGAATACAGGATAAAGCCACCCTTTGATTTGCGGGCTTTGCATTACACAATGGTGGGATTACGGAGTAAAGACACCCCCATACTTTCTTTGATGTCTACCGAGCTCAGGACATACAAAGTCATTCAGTAATGTTTGCTTTGTGCAGGTATAGGTTCACTGGTTATACCAAGAGAAGGAAACTGTGTGTTGGACACCTTACTCTAGCGGGCAGGAACCTCGAGGAAACAGTTATGTGTTTTGTCTTTGTACGTCATTTTATGTGATTCATGCAGCACTCTGTATTATATTTGGTATCCAGAGCTTATTCCTCAACCGTCTACCATACACCGAGGGCGGCTTATCTTAAAGTAAAGGGGTATGTAACATCCTGAAGTATGTCACTAAACTTTGGCTCCCCCGCTTCATAATGTTAAGTGTATGTATATTGTCATCTGGTATAAGTTTGCATCACTCTCTCCATAATGTGCATTTTCCAGGCTTGTATTGTATATTTGCTGTAATTCTCAATGTACACCAGCAGGTGGCAGCAATATGTAAGCAGACCATGGTTAGTTAATAGATCTAGGCTGGAATAGTCCATTCCAGGCTAGTTCCCCCCTTTCTGAGGAGGAGTGGAATGTTCCCACATCCTACTTCAGGGGGAGGAAGGAAAGTTCTAGGAGTGTGAGCCACCCCCCTGCTGGGGTAGGCTGTGTGTAACAGTCACGTCCACACACACACAGGGGGAAGGGTAGTGACCACTGCGCTCCACCCTCACCCCTGGCCCTGCCTACTTGCCTCACGAGTCCTGATGACAGGGGACAACTGGACGGCAGTCCCTAACTTAGGATATGTGCAGGGAAGACAGACAAGACAAAATACGGAACATGATCGGACCGGGTCAGAACCAAGAGAGCTACGCAGTACAACGGATAAAGCAAAGAATGGTCAGGAGAAGCCGGGGTCAAATACCAGGAGAGTAGCGAAGTACAAGAGGAGTCCTAAGAGAGTAGTCAGGTGGGAGCCGAGGTCACAATACCAGGATGTATGCGCAGTACAGGAGGAGCAGGCAGAGGATCGTCAGGGAACAGGATCAGGTAAATATTCAGTAGTCCAACAAATAGCCAGGAACCTAGAAATTAACAGGCAACCTGTAGCCAGCAGGCTGCCTGTATTTATAGTGAGGAGTGAGGGTCATGTGACGTGGCCAGCGTCACATGACCGACAGACCAACCAGTCGAGCACTGAGTGATCAGCTCGGCGCTCAAGGCAGACTAGGAGCAGGGAGCCACCCAGCTAGTAAAGCCGCCCTGGGAATGAGGTCAAACACAGAACCTCACTCCAAAAGCTAAGCAACAGTTCTGCGGGCAATGGGGGACCGAGTGCACCTTCGGAACCCCGTGACAGTACCCCCCCTTTTACGAGGGGCCACCGGACCCAAGACTTCAGGCGATGGCTTTTCAGGGTGTTCTAAATGAAATTTACGAACCAGTCTAGGAGCATGAACCTCCCTGGCAGGTACCCAAGATCTCTCTTCAGGTCCATACCCCTTCCAGTGAATCAGATACTGAAAGGAGTTACGCACCTTCCTGACATCCACTATTTTAGACACGACATAATCGACAGCATCATTAACAAGAACCGGCGGAGGCGAGGCTTTCGATGGTACTACTGGTTCAAAATATTTTTTAAGTAGAGATTTATGGAACACATTATGAATGTGGAATGACTCGGGCAGCTCCAACCTAAATGATACCGGGTTAATCACCTCCGTGATCTTATATGGACCAATAAAACGAGGAGCAAATTTTCTAGAAGCTACCTTGAGAGATAGATTCTTGGAGGACAACCATACTTTATCCCCAACCTGAAAGTTCACCCCCCTTGAACGTCTCCTATCGGCCTTGAGTTTTTGAGAACTTTGAGCCTTTTCTAGGTTCGATTGAACCCGGGCCCAAACTGTGCACAGTTCGGAGGAGAGTTTATCAGCTTCAGGGTTAGAGGAGGAGACGGACGACCCAGAATGAAAACGGGGATGAAAACCATGGTTACAAAAGAAAGGGGAGACCCCAGCAGAAGAATTGACACGGTTATTCAGAGCAAATTCAGCCAACGGAAGGAATTTGACCCATAATTGCTGGTCATCCGCAACATACAACCTCAGGAATTGTTCCACAGACTGATTAAGGCGTTCAGTCTGCCCATTACTCTCAGGATGGTAGGCGGAAGAAAAAGACAGCGAAATTTTACATCTTTGACAGAAGGCCCTCCAGAATTTGGACACAAACTGCACACCCCTGTCCGAAACAATATTTTCCGGGATGCCATGTAAACGAACAATCTCTCTCACAAAAATAGACGCCAGGGTTTTAGCATTCGGAAGTTTAGACAGGGGAATGAAATGAATCATCTTGCTAAACCTATCGACCACTACCCAAACCACAGTCTTACCCTCCGCCAGCGGTAGGTCAGTTATAAAGTCCATCGAGATATGGGACCAGGGTCTGCTGGGAATGGGTAGGGGTCGTAGGTTACCAGCAGGGCGAGTCCTAGGTGTCTTAGACCTGGCACAAACCTCACAGGCTGACACGTAGGACTTGACATCCCTGGTCAGAGTGGGCCACCAATAAGATCTAGAAACCAGATCCTTAGTGCCCTCAATACCCAGATGTCCACAAAAGGCAGAATCGTGACACTCACCCAACAGCTGGAGACGAAATTGTACGGGAACAAACAACTTATCTGTTGGGGTGGATGCCGGTGCCAGATGTTGTTCAGCCTTAATGCGAGCCGAGATATCCTGGGTTAGAGCCGCTAAGAAGATGTTTGCTGGTAGGATGGATTCAGGCGGCGTCTCAGTGGGTTGAAAAGCATGGAAGCTCCGAGATAATGCGTCTGCCTTCACATTTTTACTTCCCAGCCTGAACGTAATGGAGAAATCAAAACGGGTAAAAAACAGAGCCCATCGGGCTTGTCGGGGATTCAACCTCTTAGCGGACTCGAGAAACATTAGGTTTTTATGGTCAGTGACAACAGTTACTCGATGCCTTGCCCCCTCCAAAAAATGTCTCCACTCCTCAAATGCCCATTTAATGGCCAACAGCTCCCTATTCCCTATGTCGTAGTTTCTCTCCGTGGGAGAGAATTTCCTAGAGAAGAAGGCACACGGTCTCAGGTTAGTGAGGCTAGCAGGACCTTGTGAAAGGACTGCTCCTGCGCCGTCCTCGGACGCATCCACCTCCACAATAAAGGGTCTCTCCTGATCAGGCTGGATCAGAATGGGAGCGCTACTAAATGCCTTTTTTAATGTTTCAAATGAAGAAATGGCCTTGGTAGACCAATTCTCCAAATCCGCCCCTTTCTTAGTAAGGTCAGTCAATGGCTTAGCAATTACAGAAAAATTCATGATAAATTTACGGTAGTAATTAGCGAAACCCAAAAACCGTTGTAAAGCCTTTAATAATGAAGGCCTTACCCATTCCTTAATTGCTAAAACCCTACCAGGATCCATCTTAAAGGCGTGAGGAGTCAAAACATGCCCTAGAAACAGTATCTCCTGTACACCAAAGACACATTTCTCTTGCTTAGCGGATAGCTGGTTCTCTCTCAACACCTCTAATACTTGTTTGACATGGGACACATGAGATTCGAAATCAGGAGAGAATATCAAAATGTCGTCAAGATAGACAATAATAAATTTACCTAAGAACTCCCTAAGAATATCGTTCATTAAGTTTTGGAACACAGCTGGGGCATTGCTGAGTCCAAAAGGCATCACCTGATATTCAAAGTGTCCTATCGGAGTATTGAACGCTGTCTTCCATTCGTCTCCCTCCTTGATTCGGATTAGATTGTATGCCCCTTTCAGGTCAATCTTGGAAAACCAGGTTGCCCCCAAAACCTGGTTAAATAAATCCGGAATCAATGGGAGAGAGTATCTATTTTGGACAGTGATTTTATTTAATCTCCGGTAATCAATACAAGGCCTAAGACCACCATCCTTCTTTTTAACAAAGAAAAACCCTGCTCCCATAGGAGAGACTGAAGGTCTAATATGCCCTTTAGCAAGGCTCTCCTTAATATAATCTTCCATAGCCTTGCGTTCGGGCCCTGAAAGATTATAAATTCGACCTTTAGGAAATTCGGCACCCTCAATTAGCTCTATGGCGCAATCATAAGGTCTATGGGGGGGTAGAACCTCTGGAGTAAGGGACGAGAACACATCAGAATATTCCTTAATAACAGAGGGTAATGTATTAGACCTTACTGAAACCCCAGCCTGGACCACGGACAAGCATGAGTCACACTTAGGTCCCCATTTCACCAACTCTCCTTTGGACCAATCAATTGTGGGGTTATGTAAACGGAGCCAAGGCAACCCTAGTACCACCTCAACCGGTAGGTTCTCCAGGACTAGAAGAGAACATCTCTCACAGAGTGGCACACACCCACGGACAGAGAAATTTCAGAGGTACATGACCTCACTGTACCACCAATCAGGGGAGTAGCATCAATAGCCATGACATGGATAGGTGTAGGTAAAGCAAACATTGGAATACCCAATTTACAAGCAAACTCAAAGTCAATAAAGCTGGCCGCTGAACCGGAGTCAATAAAGGCCTTACCCGGCCACTTATTAACCCCCAGAGAAATTGTTATGGGTACCAAAAGCTTACCTTTAGAAAAATCAGGGTGTACCTGGTCTTTAGGTTGTCTTGCCTTAGAAGACTTGTCAGAGAGGTCCCTCTTAGGACACTTGTTAATCCAATGGCCAGGATCTCCACAGTAGAAGCACTCTCCGCGTCTGCGGCGAAGATTACCCCGGGTCATGCCAACCTGCATGGGTTCCTCGGTGGAGACCTCAGTGTTGTCCCTGGAAAAGGCCTCTGGCTGGACCACCATCTGAGAACAGAACTGTCGTTCTTGTTGTCTCTCTCTAACTCGTCTGTCAAGTCGGACAACTAGGGTCATCATCTCCTCTAAGGTCTCAGGAATTTGGTAATTGACCAATAGATCTTTTAAATTATCAGATAGACCAGACCTAAACTGACTCTTCAGGGCTGGTTCATTCCATCCTGAGGGGACACACCACCGTCTGAATTGGGTGCAATACTCCTCCGCAGGGAGATGGCCCTGAACCAGTGCCCTAAGAGCTGTCTCGGCTACCAGGGCCCTGTCTGGTTCGTCATAGAGGGTACCCAGGGCCTGAAAAAAACCCTCCACAGAAGTTAGACAACTGGCCCCAGGAGGTAACGAAAATGCCCAGTCCTGGGGATCACCCTGTAGTAGAGAAATGATAATCCCCGGAGGACACGGGGCGCAAACGGAAGTAGAGTTTGCAATTCTCCTTAAAGGAGAGAAACCTCTTCCAGTCTCCAGAAAAGGGTTCTGGGAGCTTGATCTGGGGTTCAAAATATGGACTGGAGGACAGAGGAGTGGAAGAACCTTGCCCTAACTCACAAGAACGGAGTTTCTCTCCTAGCTCCTGCACCCTCTGTGTCAAGTTAGAGACATGGTCAGTCAGGGTAGTAAGAGGATTCATGATACAGTGGTTATTGGGCCTGTTAATCTGTAACGGTCACGTCCACACACACACACAGGGGGAAGGGTAGTGACCACTGCGCTCCACCCTCACCCCTGGCCCTGCCTACTTGCCTCACGAGTCCTGATGACAGGGGACAACTGGACGGCAGTCCCTAACTTAGGATATGTGCAGGGAAGACAGACAAGACAAAATACGGAACATGAACAGACCGGGTCAGAACCAAGAGAGCTACGCAGTACAACAGATAAAGCAAAGAATGGTCAGGAGAAGCCGGGGTCAAATACCAGGAGAGTAGCGAAGTACAAGAGGAGTCCTAAGAGAGTAGTCAGGTGGGAGCCGAGATCACAATACCAGGATGTATGCGCAGTACAGGAGGAGCAGGCAGAGGATCGTCAGGGAACAGGATCAGGTAAATATTCAGTAGTCCAACAAATAGCCAGGAACCTAGAAATTAACAGGCAACCTGTAGCCAGCAGGCTGCCTGTATTTATAGTGAGGGTCATGTGACGTGGTCAGCGTCACATGACCGACAGACCAACCAGTCGAGCACCGAGTGATCAGCTCGGCGCTCAAGGCAGACTAGGAGCAGGGAGCCACCCAGCTAGTAAAGCCGCCCTGGGAATGAGGTCAAACACAGAACCTCACTCCAAAAGCTAAGCAACAGTTCTGCGGGCAATGGGGGACCGAGTGCACCTTCGGAACCCCGTGACACTGTGTTAGTAGGAGCTCCCAGAAACAGGGACCCCAACCAAGGATCCAAGCCTCGGCTGAGGCCCAAGATCAACCTTCCCAGCCTGAGTCCCTTACCTCAGCTTGTAGATAAAGAAAGCAGCCCTTCACTGAACTATCAGGTCTCCAGGAAGAAACCATCATACCCTGCGAGCAGTCCTGTAAGTAAAGATCCAAAGATAAAGAGAAGATAAGTACCTCTTCAGCTAGTCAGGCCCAAATCAAGCAGACTAAAGACAGAGCAGAAGATAGATACCTGCCAGATTCTAATAGGCGTATGATCAGATGCAGAATACATATAATATATTCCTGCCACATATTGCCACAACCTGCTGGGACTCTAGACTAAAGCTATAACTTGTATGGATCAAAGCTGCATATCATATCACCAAGTAAAGACAAGTTGGACCCTATTATCTGTGTGGATTTCCATCATTCCTCAATTACTCCTATTAACAGCACTCATTTTGTTGCATGTGAGCCGGGATACAGGAGTCCAGCCGTACTACAGGTAGGAGACACCGTTGACACTACACAGAGACATTATCCCCCTCTGGCATTCCTCACCTGGTACGTGAGCTCATAACATCTTAAAGGGCCCTGCTACAGTACCTGCGCAAGCTGCAACTGGCGTCACAAACTTATATACATATAAATTGACCCACTGCATAGCATTCCCACTGACCCAGTGTCCTGCTCATTGCAGATGCACTGTAAATTAGCTGAAAATACGTATCAGAAAACATGTTAGTGATATTCCTCATTTTCAGACTCGCAATGTATCGGCAGCGACTTTCCACTTCGCCACTGTTCACAGAGGTGACGCATCTGCGTTTTGTGCACAGGGGATTGAAGTGGTTTCATTGCCCATAAGAGGAGGGGACCACAGACAAAAACTCCTTAGCAGGGAAACCTTTTGGATGTTTTCACTTTATACCTGCATGCCAAAGGGGTTAAATAGAAAACATGACCTCACTCTGCAATACAACTAGGTTTACTTTCGCACCTGCGTTTCAGTGTCCGCCTGTGGGGTCCGTATCGGGGCTCTCACGGGCAGCCCCTGGGGTAGGATTGGTTTGGCCCCAATGCATTCTGGATGGATGCGGATCCGTTCGGAGTGCATCAGTTTGGCTCAGTTCCACCTTCATTCTGCTCTGGAGGCGGACACCGGGGCGCTGCTTGCAGCGTTTTGGTGTCCGCCTGGCCGTGCGGAGCCATGCGAATCCGTCCTGACTTGCAGTGTGGGTCGGTGGGGACGGATCCGTTTGACGTTGACACAATATGGTGCGGTTGCGGGCGAATCCGTCTCCTGTTGACTTTCGGTGTGGGGTTAGGACGGATCCATCTGACCAACAATTGGACTTAAACTTTTTTACATAGAATGCGGACGGATCCGTTCTGAACGGATGCCATTGTTTGCATTTATAGGTGCGGATCCGTCTGTGCGGATGGCAGACGGATCCGCACCTAACGCAGGTTAATGTGACCTAAGATATGTTCATTATGTGTATGTATGCATCACCTGTGATCAGGGCTTTTTTTCTGGCGGAACACACCGGAACGGCGTTCCGCCACCTTTTGACATCGCAGCCTGCCATGCTCCAACATCGCAGGCTGCGATGTATTTGCGGGGAGGGACTGGGAGGAGGAGCTGGGGGCCGGTGAGTTCACTGTGCTCCGGCCCCACCGCTCCAGTACAGTTATAAAATGTGTAATTCAATTAATAATGATTCATGCTGCCCCCTCTGTAGTATAACATTCAATATATCCTACTCACAGGGCTACTGTTAAATCGTAATGCAGGCCGGCCGGGTAGATGAGCGGCAGCGTGACTGACTGACGTCACATGCCTGCGCCGCCTGCTTCATTCATAAAGTAGGCCGGGCAGGCACGTGACATCAGTCAGTCACGCTGCTGCTCGTCTGCCCGGCCGGCCTGCATTATGATATAACAGTAGCCCTGTGAGTAGGATATATTGAATGTTATACTACAGAGGGGGCAGCATGAATCATTATTAATTGAATTACACATTTTATAGCTGTACTGGAGCGGCAATGGGGGTTCTGTGGATGACACTGTTAAGGAGTGCGGGGGGTCTGTGGATGGCACTGTTATGGGGTGGGGGGGTCTGTGGATGGCACTGTTATGGGGTGGGGGGGTCTGTGGATGGCACTGTTAAGGGGGGGGTCTGTGGATGGCACTGTTATGGGGTGGGGGGGTCTGTGGATGGCACTGTTAAGGGGGGGGGGGGTCTGTGGATGGCACTGTTATAGGATGGGGGATCTGTGGATGCCATCCACATATCCCCCATAACAGTGCCATCCACAGATCCTCCACCCCATAACAGTGCCATACCCAGATCCCCCATTAATAGTGCCATCCCCAGATCCCCCATTAACAGTGCCATCCCCATCTGGGGGGTTTCTTTGCTGGGCTGGACTTTTATAGCCCCCCAAATTTTACTTGCATCGCTGTTCTCTAAAGGGGCGGTTTTAGGGGGCAGTCCTAGCGGTGGGTAGGGGCGTGGGCAGGGGAGGGGGGGTGAGTTCCACCACCTTTTCTCTAAGAAAAAAAGCCCTGCCTGTGATACTGGATCTCCTCTCCTGGACCGCTGAATGGTTCCCATTCCAGGCTCCAGGTGCGGACACTTTGCTGATTAGAGGGGGTTGGACCTTGTGCTACATAAAAAGGAATGGTTTTAATATGTGTGTTATGTCTTAACCACCTCAGCCCCCAGTGCTTAAACACCCTGAAAGACCAGGCCACTTTTTACACTTCTGACCTACACTACTTTCACCGTTTATTGCTCGGTCATGCAACTTACCACCCAAATGAATTTTACCTCCTTTTCTTCTCACTAATAGAGCTTTCATTTGGTGGTATTTCATTGCTGCTGACATTTTTACTTTTTTTGTTATTAATCGAAATTTAACGATTTTTTTGCAAAAAAATGACATTTTTCACTTTCAGTTGTAAAATTTTGCAAAAAAAAACGAGATCCATATAGAAATTTTGCTCTAAATTTATAGTTCTACATGTCTTTGATAAAAAAAAAATGTTTGGGTAAAAAAAAAATGGTTTGGGTAAAAGTTATAGCGTTTACAAACTATGGTACAAAAATGTGAATTTCCGCTTTTTGAAGCCGCTCTGACTTTCTGAGCACCTGTCATGTTTCCTGAGGTTCTACAATGCCCAGACAGTACAAACACCCCACAAATGACCCCATTTCTGAAAGTACACACCCTAAGGTATTCGCTGATGGGCATAGTGAGTTCATAGAACTTTTTATTTTTTGTCACAAGTTAGCGGAAAATGATGATTTTTTTTTTTTTTTTTTTTTTTCTTACAAAGTCTCATATTCCACTAACTTGTGACAAAAAATAAAAAGTTCTATGAACTCACTATGCCCATCAGCGAATACCTTGGGGTCTCTTCTTTCCAAAATGGGGTCACTTGTGGGGTAGTTATACTGCCCTGGCATTCTAGGGGCCCAAATGTGTGGTAAGGAGTATGAAATCAAATTCAGTAAAAAATGACCTGTGAAATCCGAAAGGTGCTCTTTGGAATATGGGCCCCTTTGCCCACCTAGGCTGCAAAAAAGTGTCACACATCTGGTATCTCCGTACTCAGGAGAAGGTGGGGAATGTGTTTTGGGGTGTCATTTTATATATACCCATGCTGGGTGAGAGAAATATCTTGGCAAAAGACAACTTTTCCCATTTTTTTATACAAAGTTGTCATTTGACCAAGATATTTATCTCACCCAGTATGGGTATATGTAAAAAGACACCCCAAAACACATTCCTCAACTTCTCCTGAGTACGGGGATACCAGATGTGTGACGCTTTTTTGCAGCCTAGGTGGGCAAAGGGGCCCATATTCCAAAGAGCACCTTTCGGATTTCACTCCTCATTTTTTCCTGAATTTGATTTCAAACTCCTTACCACACATTTGGGCCCCTAGAATACCAGGGCAGTATAACTACCCCACAAGTGACCCCATTTTGGAAAGAAGACACCCCAAGGTATTCCGTGAGGGGCATGGCGAGTTCCTAGAATTTTTTATTTTTTGTCACAAGTTAGTGGAAAATGATGATTTTTTTTTTTTTTTTTTTTTTCATACAAAGTCTCATATTCCACAAACTTGTGACAAAAAATAAAAACTTCCATGAACTCACTATGCCCATCAGCGAATACCTTGGGGTCTCTTCTTTCCAAAATGGGGTCACTTGTGGGGTAGTTATACTGCCCTGGCATTCTAGGGGCCCAAATGTGTGGTAAGTAGGTAAATGACCTGTGAAATCCGAAAGGTGCTCTTTGGAATGTGGGCCCCTTTGCCCCCCTAGGCTGCAAAAAAGTGTCACACATCTGGTATCTCCGTACTCAGGAGAAGTTGAGGAATGTGTTTTGGGGTGTCTTTTTACATATACCCATGCTGGGTGAGATAAATATCTTGGTCAAATGCCAACTTTGTATAAAAAAATGGGAAAAGTTGTCTTTTGCCAAGATATTTCTCTCACCCAGCATGGGTATATGTAAAATGACACCCCAAAACACATTCCCCAACTTCTCCCGATTACGGAGATACCAGATGTGTGACACTTTTTTGCAGCCTAGGTGGGCAAAGGGGCCCATATTCAAAAGAGCACCTTTCGGATTTCAAAGGTCATTTTTTACAGAATTTGATTTCAAACTCCTTACCACACATTTGGGCCCCTAGAATGCCAGGGCAGTATAACTACCCCACAAGTGACCCCATTTTGGAAAGAAGAGACCCCAAGGTATTCGCTGATGGGCATAGTGAGTTCATGGAACTTTTTATTTTTTGTCACAAGTTAGTGGAATATGAGACTTTGTATGAAAAAAAAAAAAAAAAAAAAAATAAGCATTTTCCACTAACTTGTGACAAAAAATAAAAAATTCTAGGAACTCGCCATGCCCCTCACGGAATACCTTGGGGTGTCTTCTTTCCAAAATGGGGTCACTTGTGGGGTAGTTATACTGCCCTGGCATTTTCCAGGGGCCCTAATGTGTGGTAAGTAGGTAAATGACCTGTGAAATCCTAAAGGTGCTCTTTGGAATATGGGCCCCTTTGCCCACCTAGGCTGCAAAAAAGTGTCACACATGTGGTATCGCCGTATTCAGGAGAAGTTGGGGAATGTGTTTTGGGGTGTCATTTTACATATACCCATGCTGGGTGAGAGAAATATCTTGGCAAAAGACAACTTTTCCCATTTTTTTATACAAAGTTGGCATTTGACCAAGATATTTCTCTCACCCAGCATGGGTATATGTAAAATGACACCCCAAAACACATTCCCCAACGTCTCCTGAATACGGAGATACCACATGTGTGACACTTTTTTGCAGCCTAGGTGGGCAAAGGTGCCCAAATTCCTTTTAGGAGGGCATTTTTAGACATTTGGATACCAGACTTCTTCTCACGCTTTGGGGCCCCTAGAATGCCAGGGCAGTATAAATACCCCACATGTGACCCCATTTTGGAAAGAAGACACCCCAAGGTATTCAATGAGGGGCATGGCGAGTTCATAGAAATTTTTTTTTTTTGGCACAAGTTAGCGGAAATTGATATTTTTTATTTTTTTCTCACAAAGTCTCCCGTTCCGCTAACTTGGGACAAAAATTTCAATCTTTCATGGACTCAATATGCCCCTCACGGAATACCTGGGGGTGTCTTCTTTCCGAAATGGGGTCACATGTGGGGTATTTATACTGCCCTGGCATTCTAGGGGCCCTAAAGCGTGAGAAGAAGTCTGGAATATAAATGTCTAAAAAATTTTACGCATTTGGATTCCGTGAGGGGTATGGTGAGTTCATGTGAGATTTTATTTTTTGACACAAGTTAGTGGAATATGAGACTTTGTAAGAAAAAAAAAAAAAAAATTCCGCTAACTTGGGCCAAAAAAATATCTGAATGGAGCCTTACAGAGGGGTGATAAATGACAGGGGGGTTGATCAATGACAGGGGGGTTGATCAATGACAGGGGGGTGATCAATGACAGGGGGGTGATCAATGACAGGGGGGTGATCAGGGAGTCTATATGGGGTGATAACCACAGTCATTGATCACGCCCGTGTAAGGCTTCATTCAGACGTCCGGATGCGTTTTGCGGATCCGATCCATCTATCAGTGCATCCGTAAAAATCATGCGGACATCTGAATGGAGCTTTACAGGGGGGTAATCAATGACAGGGGGGTAATCAATGACAGGGGGGTGATCAGGGAGTCTATATGGGGTGATCACCACAGTCATTGATCACGCCCCTGTAAGGCTTCATTCAGACGTCCGGATGCGTTTTGCGGATCCGATCCATCTATCAGTGCATCCGTAAAAATCATGCGGACGTCTGAATGGAGCTTTACAGGGGGGTAATCAATGACAGGGGGGTGATCAGGGAGTCTATATGGGGTGATCACCACAGTCATTGATCACGCCCCTGTAAGGCTTCATTCAGACGTCCGGATGCGTTTTGCGGATCCGATCCATCTATCAGTGCATCCGTAAAAATCATGCGGACGTCTGAATGGAGCTTTACAGGGGGGTAATCAATGACAGGGGGGTAATCAATGACAGGGGGGTGATCAGGGAGTCTATATGGGGTGATCACCACAGTCATTGATCATGCCCCTGTAAGGCTTCATTCAGACGTCCGGATGCGTTTTGCGGATCCGATCCATCTATCAGTGCATCCGTAAAAATCATGCGGACATCTGAATGGAGCTTTACAGGGGGGTAATCAATGACAGGGGGGTGATCACCACAGTCATTGATCATGCCCCTGTAAGGCTTCATTCAGACGACCGGATGCGTTTTGCGGATCCGATCCATGTATCAGTGCATCCGTAAAAATCATGCGGACATCTGAATGGAGCTTTACAGGGGGGTGATCAGGGAGTCTATATGGGGTGATCACCACAGTCATTGATCATGCCCCTGTAAGGCTTCATTCAGACGTCCGGATGCGTTTTGCGGATCCGATCCATCTATCAGTGGATCCGTAAAAATCATGCGGACGTCTGAATGGAGCTTTACAGGGGGGTAATCAATGACAGGGGGGTAATCAATGACAGGGGGGTGATCAGGGAGTCTATATGGGGTGATCACCACAGTCATTGATCACGCCCCTGTAAGGCTTCATTCAGACGTCCGGATGCGTTTTGCGGATCCGATCCATCTATCAGTGGATCCGTAAAAATCATGCGGACGTCTGAATGGAGCTTTACAGGGGGTTGATCAATGACAGGGGGGTAATCAATGACAGGGGGGTGATCAGGGAGTCTATATGGGGTGATCAGGGGTGATTAGGGGTGATCAGGGGCTAATAAGGGGTTAATAAGTGACGGGGGGGGGGTGTAGTGTAGTGTAGTGGTGCTTGGTGCTACTTTACTGAGCTACCTGTGTCCTCTGGTGGTCGATCCAAACAAAGGGGACCACCAGAGGACCAGGTAGCAGGTATATTAGACGCTGTTATAAAAACAGCGTCTAATATACCTGTTAGGGGTTAAAAAAAACACATCTCCAGCCTGCCAGCGAACGATCGCCGCTGGCAGGCTGGAGATCAACTCTCTTACCTTCCGTTCCTGTGAGCGCGCGCGCCTGTGTGCGCGCGTTCACAGGAAATCTCGCGTCTCGCGAGATGACGCGTATATGCGTGACTGTGCGCAGGGCTGCCACCTCCGGAACGCGATCCTGCGTTAGGCGGTCCGGAGGTGGTTAATGAAGGGCTGGATTCTGTAGCCCGAAACATTCTGTGATTTTGGTGGATTTTATATGATGAGCCAATAAAGAACTATTTTTTACTCCACAAGAAGCTGGATTCTCTCTTTCTATTGGATATTCTATTAGGCCCAGTTCTGGCCTTTTTTCCGATCTTCGTGGATTAAAGTCAGAGGTGAGAGCTGCAGCCATTTCTTTCAAAGTAACCTTCAAGTATTCCAAAATAATATAGTGTGCCACTCCCTACGATTCTCAGCATGTGGTAAGGTTCACACCACAGTGGACACCTTGAGCAGCTCTTACGGGCAGGGACAGGACATGTCTTTCTCGACCCACTGGGTAAATTTTATTTGCGGCAGAGGCAAGACAATACCCTGGCAAAAATGCCAGATACTTTTGAGCCCCCAACAATTGTGTAGCCCTTGCTCCCATACCAGACATTTATCTACCTCCTCCACCTCCTCCTCCATGGACACTCTCCTGTCTCCAACAGCAGCAGGGCACAGTGTCACTCCCACTCCCCTTCTTTGTAGTACATGTGTCAAGTCAAGTGTTGAAACGCTGTGTTGGAGCTAATCGGCGTGGGCGAGAGTAGTCACACCAGTGAGCAGATGCTAAAGTACATCAAGCAGCAAACATCCCACTGGCTGACTCAAACTGGGCAAGGTGGTCAGCGACAATGGCTGCAACATCGTGGCCACCCTGATGAAATAACACATGCTTCTTGCATGGAGCATGTCATTAACCTAGTAGTGCAATGCTTTCTAAATAAGTACACTGGCTTATGCAAAGTGCTGTCAATGTCCAGGAGACTGTCAAAGCATTTCAGGTCATTGTTATGTGTTAAATATCTCTCTCCCGGACTTGCAGTGACAGAAAACTCTGCCGTTATACTGCTTAATCTGCGATGTTCTCAGAAAGTCATGAACAATTTTTTCAATCATCAGACCATCTCAGCAGGGAGCATGTGTTGATGCAAGGTCAGGCAGTGACATTACATATGAGACGTCTGCCGGGTAGTAAAGCCCTTACAAGAGGCCACAACTGCAACATGAACAATCTCATCCCCCTCATATTGATCTTAGAAGAGACGTTGATGCTCATGCAGCAGGGGACAATGGCAGAAGACCAACTAGCCTATCTTGCCCCTGTAGCTGTTGGGGACCCACATGGAGAAACTGTCATGGAGGAGGAGGATGAGGAGCTCCCACTGCAAGAGGAGGAGTCAGAAGCGAGGATGATGACGATGGCACTGGCCGGACACCATATCGCCTCAGTAAGGCTGGAGCCAGAAAGAACTACTGTAGCTCCTCGAGCACACGGGCCAGAATAGCAAGCTGTATTCTCACTTACATACGTAGTGACAGGTATCCTTCACATTAAGCAGTCTGATGATTACTGGAAGCCATGCTTTTAGACTTTCCTTATCAAAGCAAAATGGGGGAATGTTTTCCTCCCGCCAAGAAAGAAGACAACTTACAATATTACCAGGAAACACTGTGTATGCAGCTTGCTGCTATTTTCGGGGAGCAGACGTCTGCTGTCATTGTGTCTAAAAAGGACGTCCTTCTCTGCCCCCCACAGAGTGAACCACCTCCTGCCACCACAAGCAGAAGAAGAGCCATCAGCAGTAGCAGCAGCAGCCAGTTCAGTCTCCTCAACATGATGGAGAGGAGCAGTTTTTTTCATGTGCAGTGCCAGGCTGAGGCCAATCAGCAAACTGAAAGCCTCAATGCCCAGGTTCAGGCCTACCTACACTCTTACCTGTCTCCCGTGTATACCCAGTTCCCTGATCCCATGGATTTCTGGGCAAGTAGACTGGAGTAGAGGCCCGAACTGGCATACAACATTCTCTTTCTTTCTTGCCCAGCCCTCAGTGTCATCTTGGAGAGCGCTACAGGGGGTGTGTTGACTAAGCTGTCCTTCGCCAGTGTTTAAAACATTACTTTTGTCAAAATTAACTAAGTTGGGACTCGGGAGAATTTTCACACTCCTCAGGCTGGGGCTTATGAATAAATTTGGCCTTGCCAACAGTGCCCCATCTTGTCACTGTTGCTGTGTTACTGCCTGCCATCCTGCCTACCATCATGTTCCATACAGCTGCTGCTACCTCCATAATGCCACTGCCGCCATTATGCTACTGCTGCGGCCTGCATACCATCATGTTCCATCAGGCTGTTGCTGCCTCCATCATGCTGCCTGTCTTCCAACATGTACCATATCACCGCCACGGCTTCAGCTGCTGCTTCTCGCTGATAATCCCCTACTATCACCCCTATTAACGCTATGCATCTGCCACTACCACACCTCTGCTACTACATTACTACTAAAATAGGGTTGAGCAAACCCAAACTGTTAAGTTCGGGTTCATACCGAACTTTAGGATTTTTGGACCCTGGACCCAAACTTTTCACTAAAAGTTTGGGTTGGGGTTCGGGTTCGATGATCGGCGAGTTAATGGTGCTTTTTGAAAGGCTGCAGAACAGCCAATCAACAAGCAGTTAACTTGTGTGCCCTTAGAAGCCATCACAGCCATGCCTACTAATAGCATGGCTGTGATTGGCCAGTGCAGCATGTGACCCAGCCTCTATATAAGCTGGAGTCCCGTAGCGCTGCACGTCACTCTGCTCTGATTAGTGTAGGGAGAGGATGCTGCTGCTGTGAGGGAGAGAATAGGAAAGAATCTTTAATCTGAAGTGCTTGTTAACTCAGTGATCTACCTAGATTTTGTTTTGGGGGTTCAGTACACAATCTTTTTACCCTGCCATGAGCCAAGTGACCAGTGGCGTAGGGATTGCCATAGCAACCATAGCAGTGGCTATGGGGCCCTACGCCACTGGGCGCCCGTCCGGGCCGCCTTCTGTTGATTTTTTTTATTTTTTTTATTTAAACACACAGGCAGCCAGGCCCGAGCCGCGGACCGCCCGCCCACTACACTAGTGTAGTGGGCGGGACGCGGGCGGTCCGCGGCTTGGGCCTGGCTGGGGAGAAGAGAAGGAGGCAGTAGGCGGTGGAGGGGGCCGGAACAGGGGGCATACCTGAGGGACGGAGGCAGAGCCAGGCACCAGCGGCCACAGCGCAGGAAATTGGAATGGAATCCTAAGTTCCGGAACCCATTGTCAGCTGCCTGCAGGGCAGGCTAGGGGAGGGCCGAGGGCAGGCGCCGGGCACAATTAGTGGGCGGTCCATCAGTGGCCCAGGCCGGCTCGGGCCTGACTGGGGAGTGGGGAGGAGTCAGGAGCAGTACCAATGCCAGCAGTAGATAAGGAGGTAGATAAGTAGATAAGTAGATAAGTAGATGCCAGCAGTGATAAGGAGGGGCACACTCTTTTGGGGGGCACACTCTAGTTCTGGGGTTCCCCTTCCCCCTTATATGACAGACTAAGGGTACTTTTACACTTGCGGCAGGACGGATCCGGCAGGCTGTTCAGCCTGTCGGATCCGTCCTGCCGCTATTTCGCTGGACCGCTGCTCCGTCTCCATTGACTATACAGGGAGTGCAGAATTATTAGGCAAGTTGTATTTTTGAGGATTAATTTTATTATTGAACAACAACCATGTTCTCAATGAACCCAAAAAACTCATTAATATCAAAGCTGAATATTTTTGGAAGTAGTTTTTAGTTTGTTTTTAGTTTTAGCTATTTTAGGGGGATATCTGTGTGTGCAGGTGACTATTACTGTGCATAAATATTAGGCAACTTAACAAAAAACAAATATATACCCATTTCAATTATTTATTTTTACCAGTGAAACCAATATAACATCTCAACATTCACAAATATACATTTCTGACATTCAAAAACAAAACAAAAACAAATCAGTGACCAATATAGCCACCTTTCTTTGCAAGGACACTCAAAAGCCTGCCATCCATGGATTCTGTCAGTGTTTTGATCTGTTCACCATCAACATTGCATGCAGCAGCAACCACAGCCTCCCAGACACTGTTCAGAGAGGTGTACTGTTTTCCCTCCTTGTAAATCTCACATTTGATGATGGACCACAGGTTCTCAATGGGGTTCAGATCAGGTGAACAAGGAGGCCATGTCATTAGATTTTCTTCTTTTATACCCTTTCTTGCCAGCCACGCTGTGTGATGGAGCATTGTCCTGCATGAAAATCATGTTTTTCTTGAAGGATGCAGACTTCTTCCTGTACCACTGTTTGAAGAAGGTGTCTTCCAGAAACTGGCAGTAGGACTGGGAGTTGAGCTTGACTCCATCCTCAACCCGAAAAGGCCCCACAAGCTCATCTTTGATGATACCAGCCCAAACCAGTACTCCACTTCCACCTTGCTGGCGTCTGAGTCGGACTGGAGCTCTCTGCCCTTTACCAATCCAGCCACGGGCCCATCCATCTGGCCCATCAAGACTCACTCTCATTTCATCAGTCCATAAAACCTTAGAAAAATCTTGAGATATTTCTTGGCCCAGTCTTGACGTTTCAGCTTGTGTGTCTTGTTCAGTGGTGGTCATCTTTCAGCCTTTCTTACCTTGGCCATGTCTCTGAGTATTGCACACCTTGTGCTTTTGGGCACTCCAGTGATGTTGCAGCTCTGAAATATGGCCAAACTGGTGGCAAGTGGCATCTTGGCAGCTGCACGCTTGACTTTTCTCAGTTCATGGGCAGTTATTTTGCGCCTTGGTTTTTCCACACGCTTCTTGCGACCCTGTTGACTATTTTGAATGAAACACTTGATTGTTCGATGATCACGCTTCAGAAGCTTTGCAATTTTAAGAGTGCTTCATCCCTCTGCAAGATATCTCACTATTTTTGACTTTTCTGAGCCTGTCAAGTCCTTCTTTTGACCCATTTTGCCAAAGGAAAGGAAGTTGCCTAATAATTATGCACACCTAATATAGGGTGTTGATGTCATTAGACCACACCCCTTCTCATTACAGAGATGCACATCACCTAATATGCTTAATTGGTAGTAGGCTTTCGAGCCTATACAGCTTGGAGTAAGACAACATGCATAAAGAGGATGATGTGGTCAAAATACTCATTTGCCTAATAATTCTGCACTCCCTGTAATGGGGATGGGGCGGAGCTCCGGTGCAGCACTGCGCGGTGAGAGGCCACCGGACGAAAAAGTCGGACTTGCAGTACTTTTCAGCCGCCAGCCTTTCACCGCACACTGCCGCGCTGCACTGGAGCTCTGTCCCCGTTCCCATTATAGTCAATGGGGATGGAGTGGCGGCAAGGGGAAATAGCGGCAGGACGGATTCAACAGGCTGAACAGCCTGTCGGATCCATCCTGCCGCAAGTGTGAAACTACCCTAAGTTCTGCTCCTTATTTAAGGTTGCTGTACTCGCAGTAGATGGTTCCACTGTGGGCGGGCTCAGGGCTGGTGGTCTGGTGGTGGCAGAGGCACTACTGTGGCAGGCACAAGCTTAGTCTGGACTGGGAGTCTGATGGGACTGACTTGTAAAAGTTAGATGAGAGAGAAAAGTCTGAGTGCACTTTTCTCTCTCATCTAACTGAAGACGCATGGTAAGGCCCCATTCACACGTCCGTAAGTGTTTTGCGGATCCACGGGCCCGTGGATCCGCAAAACACTGACATCAGTAATGTGCGATCCGTAATTTGCGGACCGCACATTGCCGACACTGCATAGAATATGCCTACTTTTGTCCACTTTTGCGGACAAGAGTAGGACATGTTCTATTTTTTTTTTTATACTTATTTGTTTTTCCTCTGACTTTTCTATGCTCATGGCGGTGGGATTTCTAGGATGGGTGTTTGGGTGGGAGCTCTGGAAGGGGTGGTGGGAGGCCCGATAGATATGTGGGGGCTGGGGGGGGGGCATAAAAATGTTTTGCCATGGGGCCCATGCATTTCTAGCTACGCCCCTGCAAGTGACACAGAAAAATAACTTTTATCCGTCTGTTCGTTAGGTGGGTGGCGGCGGCCATTTTATGCAAGTTCAGTGCACCAGCACAGCATATGTGCATTTGTGGAAGTCAAATAGAAGCTTGAAATACTGCAATTATATTCTGGGTTTAAAGAAATCACCCATTTTTGGCAAGTCCCTACATCTGTGACTTTTGCAGCATTTGTCATTGTTAAATACAAGCTTAAAAGACTGCAATAATTTTCTGGGTTTAAAAAAGCACCCTTTTTTGGCAATACCATCCATCTGGGGCCTATGCAGCATTTGTCATTGTTAAATACAAGCTTAAAAGACTTCAATACTGCTGTCATATTCTGTTATTAAAAAAACACCCATTTTGGGCAAAATCCTAATTTTGCGGCGTTTGCTGCATCTGTCATTGTTAAATACAAGCTTGAAAGACTGCAATAATTTTCTGGGTTTTAAAACACACCCTTTTTGGAAAAATACTAAATTTTACAGCCCTTGCTGCATCTGTCATTGTTAAATACAAGCTTGCAATACTCCAATAATTTTCTGGGTTTTAAAAAAGCACCTATTTTTGGCAATACCCTACATCAGGGGCCTATGCTGCATTGCAGTGTAAAATACACAAGTTAGATACTGCTGTTATCTTCTGTTTTAAAAAACCCACCAATTTTGGGCCAAATACAAAATTTGCGGCAATTGCTGCATCTGTCAGTGTAAAATACACACGTTAGATACTGCTGTTATAAAAACACCCATTTTGGGCAAGATCCTAAATTAGCGGAGAATGAGGAGAGCGTCGAATAAGGGACGTGGCTCCGGTCGTTGTGCTGCTGGTGGAGCTCCTGTTGTAGGGAGAGGACATGGTCGATCTGTGCCAGCTACACGCACAATTGAAACACCTTCCTCAGGTGCGAGTAGGCAACAGAACCTTCAGCGTTATTTGGTCGGGCCTAATGCAGCTCTACGAATGGTGAGGCCAGAACAAGAACAGGCGATAGTAGATTAGGTTGCTGACAGTGCCTCCAGTTCCTTCACATTGTCTCCCACCCAGTCTCCTGCTGAAAGATTAGAGTTAGCACCTGCAGCCGATGTCCATCAGTCTTTCACCTCACCTCGCAAATCAGCCAAGCAGTCTGAGCCCCAAGTCATGCAGCAGTCTCTTCTGCTTTTTGATGACTCTGCTAGCAGGGTTTCCCAGGGCCATTCACATAGCCCTGCCCCAGAAGTGGAAGAGATTGAGTGCACCGATGCCCAACCACTTATGTTTCAAGATGAGTATATGGGAGGACCACCACAGCACGTCTCGGATGATGACAAAACATAGGTGCAAATGCTGTGGCCTCCCTTGGATGTGGTCTCCCTTTCTCACACTCCCTCTCCGGCGTGGAACCCTGATTCGCCGCTAACCGTGATCAACATGGTAGGCACAGAAAAGAACATTGAAAGTTGATAGAGCAGATATCCAATTGGATTGTGGACATCATGGGGATGTGCAACATGGTGGAGCAGTATGTGTGCACACGCCTACACGTACTGACTGATGGGTCTGCCCCCTTCAACTTCTGGGTCTACAAATTGGGCATATGGCCTGAGCTTGCCCTTTACGCCTTGGAGGTGCTGTCCTGCAGCCAGTGTATTGTCTGAACATTTGTTTAGCACGGCTGGAGGTGGTTATAGCAGGTTATATTTCCTAATGTTTTGGGGTGTACCCTAATTTAAACAAAAAAATAAAAAATAAAACCAAAAATCAGTGTAGGCTACCTCCTCATCCTCCACCGCCTCTTCCACCTACACCGCCACATCCATCGCCTCCTCAACCTCCTACTCCATATGGACCTCGTCTTCCAAGATCAAGATTATTATTTTTTATTTTTACGTATTTTAGGTTATTTGAATTCACTTCCCTATCCACATTATTAACCACATTTTGCTGCCATCTGCAGCCCTCTAGCCCTTTCCATGTCTTTTTTACAGCCATTTCAGTGCTCAAAAGTTCAGGTCCCCATTGACTTCAATGGGGTTCAGGTTTGGGGTCAAGTTCGGGTCAAGTTCGGGTCCCGAACTCGAACTTTTTTGTGAAGTTCGGTCGAACCCGAACATCCAGGTGTCCGCTCAACTCTACTACTAATACCTTTGGACAGCCAATATACTGCCTTGTCTGTTCCATTCTGTGCTACTTCTGCTATTTTTATGGCCACATGCTTCTTACCCTTCCCTTTCCACTTCCACACTGCACTGCTTTTGCTTCCAAATATAAGAGAGAATTGTTGTATGCTTGTTCTCAATGAGCCACTTTTTCTTCTGACACTTACCACTTGTGTTTGTTGTATGGGCAGGCATTCTGACCTCATCAAGGCATAATTTTTGGATGCTTGGTTTGTACCACAACAAGCCACTGTTACTTATTTTTTTATCCTATGACACCATGTGTGTTTAAAGAATAACTGTAATATTTATTATTTGTATTTGCTAGTTTATTAGAACTAGGCATGTATACCTGAGTTAGTCTGTCAATGATTGCCAAAAGATCTGTAATTACCTTATAATAACAGCTTTCATTAATGTCCTCTGTCCCTTTCCACTGCTCCCTTAAAAGACCGTTGCTATGACTGATCTGTCTCCGGCTAGGAAGACAGAGGGGCGGTCCTTCACCCTGCATGCCTGCATTAGAGTGAGGAGGCGCGTCTCTCAGTAATCCAATCTGATTGGCTGACAGGAAGCTACTGGCTACAGCAAGTTTGTATGTGACCTGAGGGAATGCAGTTTTGGCCTCAGAGAACTGGCAGAGGAGCCATCTTGAGAAGATCCTCATAATGTAAGATTCGAAACAGCCTTAACTAAGGGGGAAATTCAAGGAAAACAGTGGTAAGTGAAGAAACTAAAGATTGCTTTATGCATAATGCTGCTGCAGCAGTAACATGTGCTAAAATTTATTTTTTGATGAAAATATGACAGTTATCCTTTAAAAATCATCTCTGCTCAATAACAGACAATGTTTGGAAGCTTTGCAATATGAAAAAGCATAACACATACATGTCAGTATCACTCAGACGTGATGTGCTATTGCTGTCATTGCGTTCATGAGCTTAGGGAGGGAGGAGACTAGAAAGTGTTTTATACAGATTTACATGTCAATTGGAGCCAATCTGGTTCTGCCTAAAATGGTATGGGTCTGAATCAAACTTTTAGAAAAATTCAGCAAACTTGAACCGAACCTCAACATGTTCACTCATCCCTACTTCTAAAATCTGTAAAGCACTGCAGAATATGTTGGTGTTATATAAATGATTAAAATAAATTCATTATGTGGACCTGTAATAGAGACTGCTAAATAATAAGTGTACCTAAATACATCCTTCTGCTTACTCTCAAATAATGCCAGGAAAATTTGCTTTTAAGGTTCCTGGGAAAGCTGGTCTACCACCATGTATAACTGTAAAGAGCAGAATACCAAATCTACTAAAGATAAAGCCCGCTTCTTATTCCTAAATAGTGCCATAACTGGGCAAATTTGCCTTAGAGGGTCCTAGGAAAGCTGAGTTACCAGTATGTGGAGCTGTAATAGACTGCAGAATACTAAAGTTACCAAGATAAGTCTCCCTCCTCACTCCTAAATAGTACCATAACTAGGTAGATTTGACTTTCAGGGTCCTGGGAAAGCTGAGTTACCTGCACAATGTAAGGATAACATTATGTAGTTAGTATGTATGTAGTACCACAGACAGTGGGATACTACAAATTGTTTATATTGTTATGCATTGCACGCAGCAGTTTTCATCCGGTCGCTCCTCGGCATATTTGCCAAGTTACGGCTGGATCTCCACCGGCCCCCATTATAGTGAATGGGGCTGGATGGAATGCCAGCAGTGTACGGGTGCACCTGTCAATGATGGATCCGGCAGAATGTTCCCCGACGGAATTGTCTGCCACATCCGTTTCACGCAAGTTTGAAACAAGCTTCAGGTGGTTAAAGTGGCACAAAGCGCAAATTGATGATTTTGACCATGTAACCATCCCCATTCCCACTTGCATATGCCTTTGGCTCATATGATAACTACACCATCTCAAGTCCTCAATTTGGTTTGAGTAGTTTATTGGGGTTTGTCCAAGGTCTTTTATCAAAGCTAACCCTGTATATTGTCCATTTGAGTGTGACATCCACTTGCAATGCACAGTAATGACAATGTTTAGTGACATAAAATGATATCCATGCTGCAATACCTACCTGACGATCAAAAACAAATTACCATACACTGACCTTTATTTTGGTGTCTCCTATAGATGTAGATGATAGATATATCCAAAAATGTTCCTAACTTCCAGCTGTCCTACACATAAATGTTATGATTTGTAATAAAAGTGATGAAATTCTGGTTACAGATTATGAACATTAGATAAAATGAATGCAATAAACCACTTGACCCGAGTAAAATTTCCTGATTCAAACTACTGTTGATGTTATTACAAATTCTACTGAATATTATGATTTTTTTTCTGGAAAAAAAATTAAGTGTCATAAGAATAATGCAATGGTGGCCAATGACAATCTATGCATTAATGTAATCAATGATCTCATTTATTTTTAATAGAAACCATTTTGAAAGTCATTGGTTTACTTCAAAGTAATCTTTTTCTCTATCAAACTAACAGCGGGAAAGTCTAATAAAAGAAAAGATTTCCTCTAGAGGAAACTGAAAAGGAAAGTAGGCTTTTTATGCACTGTCGGGTCAGGTCAACATGGCACAAAATGTACTTTCACAATCCTTCACAGAAAAGATGAGTTTCCCAGCTGTGGGTAATGTAATGATTTTAACCTTCAATTGAACGCCACAAAATGTTAAATATGGAAGTATTAAAGATGACTGGTGAAATATCAACACTGAAATATTATCTCTTCTGTCTCATATTTTCTACTTATTGATATGATGGATGTAAACCCTATAATATAAATCAAGTAAAAAAACTAGGATCGGGTATAGGTTATCTTCCTTAACCACTTCCTATTACTAAATTTCACATCATAATGACATGCCAATTCACATTAGGATAAAAAATGGTGTCCTCGGGATACTACCAGGATAGCATTGCCTGGGTTCTCATCTTGCTTGACTGAGCATGCTTGTTTTCTGTAAAGGAGAGGAGAGGAAAGCCACTGCCAGACACATGTAGAGTTAGCTTATCTTCCAGACATACCAGTGGGTTCACCCTACATACACACCTTGAAAAAGTATTCATACCCCTTGATCTTTTCCACATTTTTCCAATTACACCCACATACAGTACTTAAATGTATTTTATTTTACTATTATGTATTTTATGTGATAGACCAACACAAAGTAGCAAGTATGTGTAACGTGAAAATAAAATGATACATGGTGTAAAAAAAAAATTATAAATAAAATAATAAAATAAAAAATCTGGAGTGTGTTCTGGAAAGTGCATTTAGCGACTCTGAGCCAATACTTTGTAGGACCACCTTTTGCTACAATTACAGCTGGAAAGTCTTTTGGGGTATGAATCTACGAGATTTGTACATCTAGAGGCTGAAATTTTTGCCCATTCTCCTTTTCAAAATAGTTCAAGCTCAGTCATTGGATGGAGAGTGTCTGTGAACAGCCATTTTCAAGTTTTGACACAGATTCTCAATGGGATTTAGGTCTGGACTTTGACTGGGCCATTGTAAAACATGAATATGCTTTAATCTAAACCATTCCATTGTAGGTCTAGCTGTAAAGTGTGTTTAGGTTTGTTGTCCTGCTGGATGGTGAATCTCTGCCCCAGTCTCAACTCTTTTGCAGCATCTAACAGGTTTTCTGGTAGGATTGTCCTCTATTTAGCTCTATCCATCTTCCCATCAACTCCTTGCTAAAGAAATGCATCCCCACAGCATGATTCATGGTGGTAATGGTGTGTTCAGGGTTATGTGCAGTGTTAGCTTTCCACCACATATAGGGTATCATTTATGATTAGAAGTATGCCACTTTTCGGCATACTTTTGTCACGGATTCAGTCACAAACGGGATTTGCAGCCAAATCTGTGACTTTTCCGTACTCTCCCCACTTTTCCAAGGTGGAGGGGAAAAGGGGCGTAGTGTGGGCGAGGAAGGGGGCCGACTGACTTGCCAGTCTCATTTATCATTTTCTGCGCCTGTTTTTGGCGTAGAAAATGACTTAAATCTATGCCAGCAAGGGATCTGGTATTGATTTAAGCAAGTCGCACAGCCAGCTCCTAAGTTATGTAGAGGCAAGCGCCTCTACATAACCTAGGAGCATCAAGCTTCTAAAATGCTGGTCTTAATAAATGACCCCAATAGTGTTTTTCATTTATGCCAAAAAGTTCAACTTTGGTCTCATCTGACCAGAGCACCTTCTTCCACTTTTATCGCTATGTCCCCTACATGGCGTGTGGCAAACTGCAAATGAGACTTCTTATGTCTTGCTTTCAAAAATGACTTTCTTCTTTCCACTCTTCCATAAAGATCAGATCTGTGGAGTACACGACTAATAGCTGTCCTGTGGACAGGTTCTACCATCTGACCTTTGAATCTCTGCAGCTTCTCCAGAGTGAAAGTTGGCCTCTTGGCTGCCTCTCTAATTAGTGCTCTTCTTGCCCTGGATGTCAGTTTTGGTGGACATCCATGTCTTGGTAGGTTTGCAGTTGTGCCATACTCCATTTATTTTTGGATGATGGATTGATTGAACAGTGCTCTGTGAGATGGTCAGGAGTGTTTTATAACCTAACACTGCTTTACACTTCTATACAACTTTATCCCTGAACTGTCTTGTGTGTTCCTTGGTGTTCATGATGTTGTTTGATTTCTAATGTTCACTAACAAACCTCTGAGGCCTTCACAGAACAGCTGTAGTTATACTGAGAATACATTACACACAGGTGGACTCTTTACAAATTAGGTGACTTCTGAAGGCAATTAGTCCCACTGTATTTTATTTAGGGTATCAGAGTACAGGGGCTTAATACAAATGCACACCGGAATTTTCAGATTTTTATTTATTAAAATGTTTACACATACTTGCTACTTTGTGTTGGTCTATCACATAAAATCCCACTAAAATACATTTGTTTGTGGATGTCATCGGTCAACATTCTTTGGAGCCATATGGTACTTGTGTATTCCTCCAATATAAGTTTTTGTTGTTGTTTTTTAAGAATTATGGCATGTCCCATCAGATGTGAATGTCATATTATAGAGGCACATACAGTCTCTATGACTTTGCAGTACAAGTCCTAGTACATTTGTTTTATAGTTCTAATAAGGGTACTTTCACACTAGCGTTTTTCTTTTCCGGTATTGCTTTCCGTCACAGGGGCTCAATACCGGAAATAAACTGATATTTTATCCTAATGCAGCATTCTGAATGGAGAGAATTCCTTTCAGTGTGCACCAGGATGCATCAGTTGAGTCCCTCTTATGTTTTTTGGCCGGAGAAAATACCACAGCATGCTGTATTTTCTCTCCAATATAACAAAACAATAACGAACACAGGTGCACTCTGCAGTAATACTAAATCCTCAAACTGATTTTAAAATTGAGAGATTAGTCAACATGTCCCAGGTGTAGAACATGTCTTAAGCCCGGACACCGCGACAAGGTTTCTCAAGTAGCCCGGGACCCTACACTCTCCAACCTGAGCCATATGGGCAATACCAGGAGCCAGTGGGCAAATTACAGGAGCATTGGGCCGACTCACAAACAACTCACCAGTTACCTCCAGCATGTGGCCATGCTTGCAATGGGAGGAGGGAGGAGTCTGTGAGTCCCACTCAAGACTTGCTGATATGTCCCAGGCCTCACAGGTGCACCTTAATGTGACCTGTAGATGGAAAACAGGCACATTTAAATAGGAGTTTATACACCTCCAGAAATCTATATATACAAACTAAGAAGACAGGTTGGCATTAGCAGGAGGTGCTTCAAACCCACATGCAGTTGTGCATATATATAGGGGAGCAGATCCTGCATTTGTGGCCCGTTGCTAATGGCAATCCCCAGCAAAATGCATACAATGGAGGATGCCCGCAGCGAACCACAAGTACCACAATAGACATCCTACACAAGGTAACAAGTGCGGATGTAATAATTAATATAACAATATAACAAAACAATAACGAACACAGGTGCACTCTGCAGTAATACTAAATCCTCAAACTGATTTTAAAATTGAGAGATTAGTCAACATGTCCCAGGTGTAGAACATGTCTTAAGCCCGGACACCGCGACAAGGTTTCTCAAGTAGCCCGGGACCCTACACTCTCCAACCTGAGCCATATGGGCAATACCAGGAGCCAGTGGGCAAATTACAGGAGCATTGGGCCGACTCACAAACAACTCACCAGTTACCTCCAGCATGTGGCCATGCCTGCAATGGGAGGAGGGAGGAGTCTGTGAGTCCCACTCAAGACTTGCTGATATGTCCCAGGCCTCACAGGTGCACCTTAATGTGACCTGTAGATGGAAAACAGGCACATTTAAATAGGAGTTTATACACCTCCAGAAATCTATATATACAAACTAAGAAGACAGGTTGGCATTAGCAGGAGGTGCTTCAAACCCACATGCAGTTGTGCATATATATAGGGGAGCAGATCCTGCATTTGTGGCCCGTTGCTAATGGCAATCCCCAGCAAAATGCATACAATGGAGGATGCCCGCAGCGAACCACAAGTACCACAATAGACATCCTACACAAGGTAACAAGTGCGGATGTAATAATTAATATAACAATATAACAAAACAATAACGAACACAGGTGCACTCTGCAGTAATACTAAATCCTCAAACTGATTTTAAAATTGAGAGATTAGTCAACATGTCCCAGGTGTAGAACATGTCTTAAGCCCGGACACCGCGACAAGGTTTCTCAAGTAGCCCGGGACCCTACACTCTCCAACCTGAGCCATATGGGCAATACCAGGAGCCAGTGGGCAAATTACAGGAGCATTGGGCCGACTCACAAACAACTCACCAGTTACCTCCAGCATGTGGCCAAAAATCCTGAACACTTGCCAGAATGCTGGATCCGGCATTCATTTCCATTAACATGCATTAGTTCCAGATCCGGCATTAAAATTGGCGCATTGACGGATCCGCTCTTCCGGGCCGTGCATGCTCAGAACTTTAAATCTGTGAAAAAAATAAATACTGGATCAGTTTTTTTCCGGATGACACCGTAGAGACGGATCCAGTATTTCAATGCATTTGTCAGACGGATCTGGATCCGCGCAGGCAGTTCCGGCGATGGAACTGCCTGCCGGAATCCTCTGCCGCAAGTGTGAAAGTACCCTAAAAAAAGATGTTTGTATGTTACCTTAGGCATTTATATTCTTTGTAGACAGATGATAATGGAAGTATGACATACATGATACAGGATATGCTAGCAGCTATGGAAAGCTGTGCGTGTCTTCTTATTATACACTGCTCAAAAAAATAAAGGGAACACAATGTAACTCCAAGTCAATCACACTTCTGTGAAATCAAACTGTCCACTTAGGAAGCAACACTGAGTGACAATCAATTTCACATGCTGTGGTGCAAATGGGATAGACAACAGGTGGAAATTATAGGCAATTAGCAAGACACCCCCAATAAAGGAGTGGTTCTGCAGGTGGTAACCACAGACCACTTCTCAGATCCTATGCTTCCTGGCTGATGTTTTGGTCACTTTTTAATGCTGGCGGTGCTTTCACTCTAGTGGTAGCATGAGGCGGAGTCTACAACCCACACAAGTGGCTCAGGTAGTGCAGTTTATCCAGGATGGCACATCAATGCAAGCTGTGGCAAGAAGGTTTGCTGTGTCTGTCAGCGTTGTGTCCAGAGCATGGAGGCGCTACCAAGAGACAGGCCAGTACATCAGGAGACGTGGAGGAGGCCGTAGGAGGGCAACAACCCAGCAGCAGGACCGCTACCTCCGCCTTTGTGCAAGGAGGAACAGGAGGAGCACTGCCAGAGCCCTGCAAAATGACCTCCAGCAGGCCACAAATGTGCATGTGTCTGCTCAAACGGTCAGAAACAGACTCCATGACGGTGATATGAGGGCCCGATGTCCACAGGTGAGGGTTGTGCTTACAGCCCAACACCGTGCATGACGTTTGGCATTTGCCAGAGAACACCAAGATTGCAAATTCTCCACTGGCGCCCTGTGCTCTTCACAGATGAAAGCAGGTTCACACTGAGCACATGTGACAGACGTGACAGAGTCTGGAGACGCCGTGGAGAACGTTCTGCTGCCTGCAACATCCTCCAGCATGACCGGTTTGGCATTGGGTCAGTAATGGTGTGGGGTGGCATTTCTTTGGAGGGCCGCACAGCCCTCCATGTGCTCGCCAGAGGTAGCCTGACTGCCATTAGGTACCGAAATGAGATCCTCAGACCCCTTGTGAGACCATATGCTGGTGTGGTTGGCCCTGGGTTCCTCCTAATGCAAGACAATGCTAGACCTCATGTGGCTGGAGTGTGTCAGCAGTTCCTGCAAGGCGAAGGCATTGATGCTATGGACTGGCCCGCCCGTTCCCCAGACCTGAATCCAATTGAGCACATCTGGGACATCATGTCTCGCTCTATCCACCAACGTCACGTTGCAACACAGACTGTCCAGGAGTTGGCAGATGCTTTAATCCAGGTCTGGGAGGAGATCCCTGCGGAGACCGTCCGCCACCTCATCAGGAGCATGCACAGGCGTTGTAGGGAGGCCATACAGGCACGTGGAGGCCACACACTACTGAGCCTCATTTTGACTTGTTTTAAGGACATTACATCAAAGTTGGATCAGCCTGTAGTGTGTTTTTCCACTTTAATTTTGAGGGTGACTCCAAATCCAGACCTCCATGGGTTAAAAAATTTGATTTCCATTTTTAAATTTTTGTGTGATTTTGTTGTCAGCACATTCAACTATGTAAAGAACAAAGTATTTCAGAAGAATATTTAATTAATTCAGATCTAGGATGTGTTATTTTTGTGTTCCCTTTATTTTTTTGAGCAGTGTATTTAGGAACATCTTCTGCAACACCAAACATTTCATATTTTGAACATGACTTTCAATTTTCTGATTCGGTTCAGGCACTGTCTGGGGATTAGTTTCATTAAACACTACTCTGCAGGTAACCCCACATTTAAAGTGCTGTGGATTATGTTGGCGCTATATAAATAAAGATTATTATTATTAAAGTCACACACCATTAAAGGCGTTGTCACTTCAGCAAATAGCATTTATCATGTAGAGAAAGTTAATACCACACACTTACTAATTTATTGTTATTATCCATATTGCCTCCTTTGCTGGCTAGATTCATTTTTACTTTCACATTATACACTGCTCGTTTCCATGGTTACTACCCTGCAACCCATAAGCGATGGCCATGCTTGCACACAACAGAAAAAAGCACCAGCCTATGTGGGCTCCCATGGTCCCAACCATCTGAAAGACCGGCACGTATTCCTATAGTGTGCAAGCATGGCCACAGCTGCTGGATTGCAGGGTGGCTGTAACCATAGAAACAAGCTGCAAAGAAAAAAGGGGTTAGTAAGCACATCCCAATGCGTAGGTGCTCGTTGCCATGGCTAGAAACACAAAGAAAAAAAAATACAATACAATAGCTCTCTGCAAACCAAATAAAGCACAAAAAAGTATTCTGATGGTAATGCTATGCTTATTAAGTAAATTTGAGATTCTTGGCAAATACATTTTGTGCAATATGATTTGGGCCCGTCCACCACACGTCAAGGCGATCTCTGTAAGACGGGAACCCAACACTAAATTCTACCTGTTATGTGCCATGATGGCTATCATAAAATTTAGGGAGTGCAGGTTCCACATGCATGCTGGGCCCACTCTTATTTTTTATTATTTTTGGTGCAAAAATGGCCTTCATTAAATTCAGGGAATGCAGGTACCAACATGCATGCCGAGCCCACTCCATACCTCTCCTGGCGCCAAATGGCCTCTGATTTTCTGATGTGAGATGCCCCCTTTTATGAGAAAAAACTGCAGAAAATTTTTAATAACCAATTGAAAGATGATTTTTAGCCCAAAATGGGTAAAATGCTACACAAAATGCTCTACATGAGAAATGCTACTTGCTGAAGTGACACAACCCCTTTAAGTGTGGTGACTGTTCCTCAAGGAATCATGCATGGACATGGCACAGCGAAGTATGTAACGTATGGTATGGTAAGACTGCATTTTGCTGAAACAATACTCACACTCTTGATGAGTTTCTTGTGAATAGAATTGCTCTTAGATGTCCATATATATGGCTATGTTTAAACTTTCATTAAAGAATATTGGGTCTACAATTCATAACGTGGATGCTGGTGCACCTTGTGTGAATTGTCTGTGTGGCAGTACCTATTGTTCTGAGGAGAAGCACATCAGGTTTAATAGAACCACACTCCATCTCACATGATATAGTGTAACATAAAAGGGCACATTTTTTTAGACTGGTGTTTTAGATGCTGATAAAGGCCCATCGCTGGCGGTGGTCCAGCCGAAGTTATGTAGAGGCGCCAGTGCCAATTCTAAATATATGATAGCTTCCAAGGTGTCTTACATTTAGACCATTTTCTACGCCTAAAACAGGCGTAGAAAATAAAAAATTACACGGGCCTACTGGCCCGGCCCGTCCCATTCCCCGGCCGTGCCACGCCCAGGATTTTAGACCTGACGTGAGCGAAGTCACAGATAGCGGCACAACTAACCATTGCACAGCCATCTGCGCCTGAAATACGCCTAATTTAGGTGTATTTCAGAATAGTAAATGACCCCCAAAGTCCTTCTTCAATGCCTATTTCTTTAATTCTTGCACAGCTGACACTCACTGTGACTTCAGGTGAAGCAATTTCAGTACAGATCAACATGCTGTTCTGCTGATGTGGCCCCGTTGGGATCATTTTTGCATTTATCTCCTCAGGCTTCTCATAATTAGTGTTGATTGCGAATAGTTATCGCGAATATCGGCACTTCAAGAATTCGCAAAGATGTAGAATATAGTGCTATATATTTGTAATCGCAAATATTCTATATATTTTTTTTTTATCAGTAACCTCCCTTCTTGCTTGTGGGCCAATGAGAAGGCTGCAATATCTTTGTCAGAGCTTAGCAACATCCCCAGCAACCGATAGAAAAGTTCCCTAACCCTTACTATATAAGACTATACTATATAAGAACCTGCCCTGCTGTTTTTTTGCAGTTCTAAGAGAGAGAGAGCAGGGACATTGCTGTGCTCTGTGCTTTCATCTGGATCCTATTCCTTATCCAATTACATTAGATAGTTAGTTAGCTTATATATATAAGGCTTAATGCACACGACCGTTGTTTGGGGCCGCATCCGAGCCGCCGTTATGGCGGCTCGGATGCGGACCCATTCACTTCAATGGGGCCGCAAAAGATGCGGACAGCACTCTGTGTGCTGTCCGCATCAGTGGCTCTGTTCCTCAGCCCCGTTAAAAAAAATATAACATGTCCTATTCTTGTCCGCGCTTTGCGGACAAGAATAGGCATTTATATTGCCGGCGCCCGTTCTGTTCCGCAAATTGCGGAAAGCAACACAGGCGGCTTTCGTTTTTGGCGGATCCGCGGTTTGCGGACCGCAAAAAACGGCACGGCCGTGCGCATGAGGCCTTATACAGATAGTTAGTGGGAGATAGTCAGTGTAGGTTAGATAGTGATATAGTGTAGCTAATAGTTTCCAGTGCAGGGTGTTAGGTAGTGTGATAGGAATTACTGTTTCTCTGCTGTCCATACATACATGCTACAGACATACTGTACTGCTGTGATGTCATTAGTGCACCAATCAGTAATATCTACTCAGACCTGATAAAATGTGAAGTTGCATGTATTGCGCAAAAAATATCCACATCATTAGTGCCGATTTGCGCAATTACGAAAATAATGACTGGAGATCACAAATTCTAGAATTCGCTAATTTATTGCGAATATTATGCGAAAAATATCTGAAATATCACGAAAACGAATATTGCCTATGCCGCTCATCACTACTCATAATCCTCTCCTGGACGTCTTCAGCAATGGAGGGTGATCAAACGTCTTTTTAGCACACATCTATTGTTACTCCACTTCTGCACCAACCCATTTTCCTTTTTGCTTTAACCCCTTACCGACACATGACGTACTATTACGTCATGGAAGCCATTCCCACAATTTTACGTAATATTACGTCATGGTGATCAGACGGGCACCGGAGCGGTGCGCACTATCATTGCAGGGGCCCGGCAGTCGCTGGTAGCTGGGCCCCCATTGCTGTAAAAGCCAATGGCGGTGGATTAACCCCTTCTATGCCGCGGTCCGCGCTGACTGCGACATAGAAGGGGTTTGTGTCTGGTGAGGGAGCGTATCTAGTCCCCGCACTGCTGTGGCGGGGACTGGATGTGTCAGAAGGCAGCCCGATGCTGTGTAGAGGCTGCCCAATGCCTTGCACCGCATCGGGACCTGCCTTCTATGGGTGCCCAGGAGATCCAGCCTCAGGCTGGGTCTCCTAGGCAACCGGTTAGTGTACTACTCACTGTAGTACACGAACAGGCAATGCATTACAATACAGATGTATTGTAATGCTTAGCAGAAGGGATCAGACCCGCAAAAGTGAACATCAGAAATAAAGTAAAGAAAAAAAATTTAAAAAGTGTTTTTAATAAAATTATATAATTTTATATACCCTTTATTTTATAATAATAATAATAATAATAATAATAATAATAAAATAAAAAAATATTAGGTATCGGTATTAGGTATGACCTAACGCCTCAGGTGAACATCGTAAAAAAAAATGTGCAAAAAATGAGTCCTTAGCTAAGACAATTGGTCAAAAAATAGAAAAGCTATTGCTCTCAGACTATGGATACACTAAAATATCATTAATTTGGTTTAAAAAATGCTATTATTGTGTAAAACTTAAATAAATAAGAAAAAGTAGACATATTAGTATTGCCACGTCCGTAACGATCTGCTCTATAAAAAAGTCACATGACCTAATCCCACAGGTAAACGCTGTAAAAATAAATAAATAAAAACTGCGCCAAAACAACCAATTTTTTGGTCACCTTGCCCCATAAAGTGTAATAATGAATGATCAAAAAATCATATGTACCCAAAAATGGTACCAATAAAAACCTCAACTCTTCCTGCAAAAAAACGAGCCCCTGCACAAGATGATCGGCAGAAAAATAAAAAGAATAGGGCGTTCAGAAAATGGAGATACAAAAACCTAATTTTTGTTTTAAAAAAAGCTTTTTTATGTAAAACTGAAACAAACATCATAGAAAGTAGACATATTTGATATTATTGAGTCCGTAACAACCTGCTCTATAAAAATAGCGCATGATCAGATAAATGTTGTTAAAAATAAAAAATAAAAACGGTGCCAAAACATCAATTTTTTGGTTACCTTACCTCACAAAAAACTTAATATAGAGTAATTCAAAATCATATGTACCCTAAAATAGTACCAATAAAACTGGCACCTTATCCCGTAGTTTACAAAATGTGGTCACTTTTTTGAGTTTCTACTGTAAGGGTGCATCAGGGGGGGCTTCAAATGGGATATGGTATCTAAAAACCAGTTCAGCTAAATCTGCCTTCCAAAAACCATATGGTGTCCCTACTGCGCCCTGCTGTGTGGCCATACAGCAGTTACCGACCACTTGTGGGGTGTTTCTGTAAACCGCAGAATCAGAGTAATAAATATTGAGTTTTGTTTGGCTGTTAACCCTTGCTTTGTTACTGGAAAAAAATGGATAAAAATGTAAAATCTGTGAAATTCTGAAATTTCATCTCCATTTTCCATTAATTATTGTTGAACATCTAAAGGGTTAAGGTTGTAAAATCAGTTTTGAATACCTTGAGGGGTGTAGTTTCCAAAATGGGGTCATTTTTGGGTGGTTTTTATTATGTAAGCCTCAAAGTGACTTCAGACTTGTACTGGTCCTTAAAAAGTGGGTTTTGGAAATTTTCCGAAAAATTTCAAGATTTGCTTCCAAACTTCTTAGCCTTCTAACGTCACCAAAAAATAAAATGTAATTTAAAAAATGATCCAAACATGAAGTAGACATATGGGAAATGTAAAGTAATAACTATTATATGAGGTATCACTATCTATTATAAAAGTAGAGAAATTGAAATTTGAAAATGTGAAAATTTTTCAAAACTTTTGATAAATTTGGGATTTTTTCACAGATAAAGGTGAAATATATTGACTCAAATTTATGACTATCATGAAGTACAATGTGTCACGAGAAAATAATCTCAGAATGGCTGGGATAAGTAAAAGTGTTACAAAGCTATTACTACATAAAGCATTATATGTCAGATTGGCCTGGGAAGAAGAGTGAAAACTTGCCCGGGGTAGAAGGGGTTAAAGAATAGGTCTTGATATTGACCAGCAAACCAGTTGTGTGTTTCTTTAAATGAGCATTTGTACCGCCCTCAAAATTGTTTGATGAATGAGGCCCGATAAGCATTATCCTGTACAAACCACACAAGGAAAACAGGGTTCTGTGTTTCTATGTTTTTCTTTTATCATTCTATACATTTTGGAACAGTCCCCACCAGATCCCTGCAGTGCAGAAACAGTGCAGGTACAAACCCAGGACATACAGTGAGGAACAGAAGTATTTGAACACCCTGCGATTTAGCAAGTTCTTCCACTTAGAAATCATGGAGGAGTCTGAAATTAACATTGTAGGTGCATTCCCACTCTGAGAGACAGAATAAAAAAATAAAAATCAGGAAATTACATTGTATGATTTTTTTTATTTGTCTTGCACTGCTGAACATAAGTATTTGAACACCTGAGAAACAGGAAGAATTCTGTCTCTCAAAGACCTGTTACTGTGCTTTTAAAAAGTCAATCTCTACTCCACTCATTAAACTAACTTAGTAGCACCTGTCTGAGCTCTTTAAAGACACCTGTCCACGCCCACAGTCAGTCAGACACTAACTACTACAATGGACAAGACCAAAGAGCTGTCAAAAGACACCAGAGACAAAATTGTGGACCTCCACAAGGCTGGAGAGGGCTACGGGGCAATTGCCAAGCAGCTTGGTGAAAATAGATCAACTGTTGGAGCAATTGTTAGAAAATGGAAGAGACTAAAGATGACTGTCAGTCTCCCTTGGACTGGGGCTCCATGCAAGATCTCACCTCGTGGGGTATCACTGATGATAAGAAAGGTGAGGAATTGGCCCAGAACTACAAGGGAGGAGCTGGTCAATGACATGAAGAGAGCTGAGACCACAGTTTCAAAGGTCACTGTCGGTAGAACACTGCGCCGTCATGGTTTCAAATCATGCATTGCACGGAAGGTTCCCCTGCTCAAGTCATCACATGTCCAGGCCCGTCTGAAGTTTGCCAATGACCATCTGGATGATCCAGAGGAGGCATGGGAGAAAGGCATGTGGTCAGATGAGACCAAAGTAGAACTTTTTGGTCTAAACTTCACTGATCGTGTTTGGAGGAAAAAGAAGGATGAGTTGCATCCTAACAACACCATCCCTACTGTGAAGCATGGGGGTGATAACATCATGGTTTGGGGGTGATTTTCTGAGAAGGGGATAGGACGACTGCATCCTGGGCGGGGGGGCATTTATTGTGAGATTTCGAGCAACAACCTCCTTCCCTCAGTCAGAGCATTGAAGATGTGTCGTGGCTGGGTCTTCCAACCTGACAACAACCCAAAGCACACAGCCAGAATAACCAAGGAGTGGCCTTGTATGAAGCATATCAAGGTTCTGGAGTGGCCTAACCAGTCTCCAGACCTAAATCCTATAGAACATCTTTGGAGGGAGCTGAAACTCTGTGTTGTTCAGTGACAACCCCGAAACCTGACAGATCTAGAGAAAATCTGTGTGGAGGAGTGTGCCAAAATCCCTGTTGCAGTGTGAAACATTTGACCTCTGTAATTGCAAACAAAGGCTTCTGTACCAAATATTAACACTGATTTTCGCAGGTGTTCAAAAACATATGTTCTGCAGTGCAAGACAAATACATTCTTTAAAAATCATACAATGTGATTTCCTGATTTTATTTTTTATTTTTTTAATTCATCATATGAAACATGATTCACATAAAGAGCAGCCAAGTTGCCCAAAATATATTAAGATGAAAGAGAATTAATTACCCATATTGAATGTGTGGCTCGGTGCGCCTGACACCACTACTACCTCGACGTGCGTTTTCGCCAACCCATTGGCTTCGTCAGGAGGCAAGGATAAAGTTAAGAAAAGAGGGGGATATATACTACATAAGCACCTGAGATTAATATAGGTCGCATCTCCAGCATGATTAGGGCACCATCATCCTCACAGCACGCCATAGCGTCCACACGTGATCGGCGTGGGGCGTACCTACGCACACAAGACATGTATCCAGGGAATTGATGACGCATGGTGCCAGGCCCTGCCCCCATCCGTCACCATGGGGACAATACAAATGGAGCACTGTGTGATGCGGCCCCCCCAGCGCATGCGTGGGATGCATCCAACCTCAGAATTGTAAAATTGGCCAGGTAATACCACGAGAAATGGACTAAAGATTGTTATAGCCTCATATCTATTAAGCCATCAAACAAATACAATACAAATCAAAAATCCAAAGCATAAAATAAAAATTTATAAACAGTAATAATACATAGTTATACAATATGATTCCAACATCAATTGCAAGTGATCCCCAAAAATGCAAGAAATAATTATATCCACTGTAACACAACAGTAACACAACCACTGCACCATGTGGTCAGAATTAGCAGTCCAAATGTGGGTAACCAGCCTAAACTGGTTACCACAAGGAAAACCCTACATGACCCCTTACAATATTAATATGCAGAGCTGGAACCACCTGCATAATGGTGCATATAGGGAGGTCTAGTCAGCAGCGAGGGGTCGTTCTTTTCAGGGTGGGTGCTCTGCTACCTGGACAAAGAGATTAGATAAGGCTAAGTAGGTATACACTAGGGAAAGTAACGGGCTCTGCTTTGACCCCTCTGGGCATCCTCCGTTCCCACCCTGTACATCGCTACACAGATACGGAAAGAACATTCCTTTTATTTGTGTGCTCTGGATATTTTTTGTACCTTTGTGTGGTAACTCTGAGGTCATTTTCATATCATGAATAAAAGGGAAGTATTATTTTATTGAGGCATACCCTATTAGGCTTAGGCCTTGTTTTCCTTAATATCACATTAATACTAACGGAAAAAAAAACATAAAAGAGAAAACCTGAGAAGTAGCATGTGAGATTGTTCAAAGATTGCGTGAAGTAACAAGCAGCTATTTCAGTACATTGTTATTTAAAAGTAAAGTTAACTAAAAGATCAGAAGAAATTTCATGGCAAAATCCTTGTATGGCTGTCTGCATGTAATTGCTCCACTCTGTCTCTGATTAAATTACGTTTCTGTTCTTAATTATTAATATTAACATAATTAAATTTTATTGCGCTTCTTAAAATTAGATCTTTCAATTTAAACCCAGCACATGCTATATGTACAAAAATAGGGTAAAACTAATGAGGATCTAGTCAAGCATGTAAATTAATTACAAATGAATTATTTTTAATACAAATAATCAACAATTAGAGGGAATGTTTATAATAATTCTTAAACACCCAGCGATTAATATAGCATAGGCAGAATGTTTAGTGAACAAGGATATGTTAATCCCATGGGGAACTCTGTGAATTGCTAAATTTTAGTCTACACAGGGTATCCTTTTAATTAAAAAAAAGGAGCAAATTACATCTGTAATTATTTTCCATGTTTGAAAGTATAATTCTACAGATAAAAAGCCTAACATACTTCTTAGCAAAGCAAAGCAAAAAAAAGTGATCCTAGTCTTAAGTAGATGGCCTTACCATTAAGTAAGTAAATGCAAGTTATTTGCTTTATTAATCAAAAATGTAGAAAGATGCAATTGCCTTTTTATGAGTTATGTAATCGGATGAAAGACTTTCACACTGTGAAGCATGGAATTCTCCAAAGGACAATTAGACCTTGGTTACTGAAAATAATAATAAAATGAATTCCTGCGCTTACTCTCTAACTGCACCTAAGTACCAGTGATTAGAAGCGGGGTTCTGTCCTCTAAGTTATCAGTAGTATCTATATGTGACACTGTCACGCCTACTTGTACTTGTAGAGGAGAGTCCGCGATGTTGATTTGTAATGGTGAATACTTGATGGTTGTCCGGAACCTACAGTGTAGTGGAAGCAGTCAGGCTGTGTAGTCGAAGACGTGCCCCGGCTGGCAGCATGTTTCCTATTAAAAAAAAGCTTGCACAGATTGGAGCGCCGGTGATGACACACTAGCTTAGAGTTACAAGAGCTGTTGTGGACCAAAAATCTGATGCTTTTTGATAGGATTGCCTTTCGTCCTCCTTGGTCCACAACAGCTCCTGTAGCTGTAAGCTAGTGTGAAGTGACTGGCGCTCCGATTTGGAGTGCAATCTTTTATTATTTTAATAGGAAACTGCTTCCACTGGACTGGAGGATTGGGACAACTATCAATATTCACCACTACACATCAACATCGCGGACTCTCCTCTACAAGTTCAGGTAGGCGGGACGGTGTCACATATAGATACTAATTATAACTTAGAGGACAGCAGACATGGTAGAACCTGGCTTATAGTCACTGGTACTTAGTAGTGATGAGCGGCAGCGGCAATATTCGAATTCGAGATATTTCGTGAATATTTGGGCGAATATTTGTCATATATTTGTGAATTCGAGAATTTGAGATAATTTTCTTGATTGCGAAAATTGACAATGTAATATGTGCATATTGCGTGTGCAATACAGGCGTTGGTCACTGTGGCTACATTTTTCAAGCTGCTAGAAGTTTCCTGAGACTGGAGAAAATTGTTGGCATGGCAGAACATTACAATAGTTTTATATGCAGATAGAGTGCTCCAATATATTTGCAACGTGCAACTTCACATTTTAGCAAGTCTGACTACATATTACTGATTGGTGCATTGGTGCATTAAGTATTGTTAAGTATTGTTGTGAACTTCTGTGTGGAAAGCTCAAAGATTTTAACATATTAGCTCATATTGTTTTAAGCGTTTTTCTTAGTTTTGGTACATTGATCTCAGGTGACAAGAGCAGAAAGAATTGAATAGATAAAGCATAAGGTGATCAACCTCATGAGAAAATTATGGAAAAAGAAGCACTTCTGCAGTCACATAGCAGTTTTGTCTCAACTCGGAAACTCATGTACCACCGATAAGCACCATGGCCTCCTTCTAGGCCAGTGACGTAATGTTCATTGTTCTTATGGCCTAGATGCAGCTCAGTCCCACTTAAGTGAATGAGGCTAAATTGCTATACCAAGTACAGCTGCAATACAATGGACTGGTATGTTTCAAGAAAGCCGTGCTTCCCACCAAAGTGTTGCAGCTTCTTCAAACGGTTGACACTTGGGGGCCCAGCTGATCTGATATTGATGGCATATCCCGAGGATAGGTCAGTAAACACTCGGAAAAAAAAACCTTTAACATTCAAACACAATAAAGTATACTATTAACTGTGCAGTGATCCCTACATTTTATGGGTATGTTTACATGATGGTCATTCACATAGATTTTGGACACAGATTTGAAAGACACACAAAGAAGTGACATGCAAACCAGAGCAGTTTATCCCTACAAGGATTAATCCCATTGAATTAGTTCATTCTGCAGCACACCTGCCATACTGTAGTTTTAGACGCAAATATATGACAGAAACTGTGGGATAGCTGCGGATTTCAAGAGTAATACACGTTGAAGATGAGCTGACCTTTTTAAAAATTTGATTTGGCAACTTCTTCGAAGTTAGCAAAGGAATTTGATTGATTATGAATCAATAAGTTACAAATCGCTATAAATTAGGTATACTTAGGCCAAAAAAAAGTTTAAAGTAAAAAAAAGAAAAAATGCCCCTTTCCCCAGATTTCAAAATAAAAAAATAGAAAAGAAAGGAAAAACACACATATTAGGTATCACCGCGTCCTTAACGACCGGCTCTATAAATATATCACATGATCCACCACGTCCGATAAACACCATAAAAAATAAAAAATAAAAACTGTGTAAAAAAAAAGCCATTTTTGTCACCTTACATCACAAAAAGTGAAACACCAATCGATCAAAAAGGCATATGTTGAACAAAATGGTACTAAAAAAAACATCACGTCATCCCTCAAAGAATGAGACCCTACGTAAGAAAATCTCTCAAAAAATAAAAAAAACTATAACTCTCAGAACATGGAGACACTAAAACATCATTTTTTTTTCTTTCAAATATGCTATTATTGTGTTAAAGTTAAATAAATAAAAAAAGTATACATATTAGGTATCGCCACATCTGTAACAACCTGCTCTATAAAAATATCACATTACCTAACCCCTCAGGTGAACACCGTAAACAAACAAAAAAATAAAAACTGTTTCAAAACAAGCCATTTTTGTCACCTTACATTTTGTCACAAAAAGTGCAACACCAAGCGATCAAAAAAGCGTATCAAAAAATAAAAAAAAGAAGTAAAAAAATAAAAAAGCTATGGCTCTCAGATTATGGAGACACTAAAACCTTATTTTTTTTTGTTTTGAAAATGCAATTATTGTGTAAAACTTAAATAAATGAGAAAAAGTATACATATTAGGTAATGCCACATCCACAAAGATTTGCTCTATAAAAATATCTTGTGAACTATCCCCTCAGGTGAACGCTGTAAAAATAAATAAATAAAAACTGTGCCAAAATTAAAAAAATTTGGTCACCTTGCCCCATAAAGTGTAATAATGAATGATCAAAAAATCATATGTACCCAAAAATGGTACCAATAATACTGGCACCTTATCCCCTAGTTTCCAAAATGAGGTCACTTTTGGGAGTTTCTACTGTAAAAGTGCATCAGGGGGGCTTCAAATGGGATATGGCATCTAAAAACAAGTCCCTCAAAATCTGCCTTCCAAAAACCATATGGCGTTCCTTTTTTTTCTGCAGCCTACCGTGTGCCCTTACATCAGTTTACAACCACATGTGGGTGTTTCTGTAAACCGCAGAATCAGGGTAATAAATATTGAGTTTTGTTTGGCTGTTAACCCTTGATGTGAAATTTTGAAATTTGATCTCCATTTTCCTTTAATTCTTGTGGAACACCTAAAGGGTTAACAAAGTTTGTAAAATCAGCTTTGAGTAACTTGAGGGGTGTAGTTTCTACAATGGGGTCATTTATGGGTGGTTTCTACTTTGTAAGCTTTACAAAGTGGGTTTTGGAAATTTTCTTAAAAAATGTAAGAATTGCTTCTAAAGTTCTAAGCCTTCTAACGTCCTAAAAAAATTTAATTACATTTACAAAAGGATGCCAACATAAAGTAGACATATGGGGATTGTTAAGTAATACATATTTTATGGAGTATACATATAGGGTTCGGACCGTGTGTATAAATAGATGGTATACAAAACTGTTTTTTTCTTTTTATCTCCTTCTCCTTTTTGGAAAGGTACCGAGGTCTGCAGATGTCTTATTTGTAGATATCCTGCAACTTGTAAAGATAATAATAGTGTAAATCCGTACGGTTGTGCTGCCCTGTAGTGCACAGATTGTACTTACACGGCACTCCACCAACAACAGGCGTAGCTAAGATATCCTCCGCGGCTGGTTAGATTTTTCGCGGCGAAGGTCCACGTATATACACCACCAAACAGGGCTCAACCATGGACTTAATTCCAGCACACACCAGATAAATCTGCTAGTAGTCCCGACTTCTTTTGACTAAAAATTTCTGTGGATACAAGTGGCTCCTACCATAGTGAAGCTCCGATAACTATTTTAAAAGGTTTATTAGTACATACTTACAAACATGCACTTAAAAATTTGCATTAAAAAATCCCAGTATCTTTTTCTTTGCCCGACCCAGGTTTCGCTCCTCAAGCTTCGTCAGTCATATTTTATGATGTTTAACTTTCTGTTTTAAAAGCAGAGAAATAGAAATTGCTAATTGTTCAAAATTTTTGGTAAATTTGGGATTTTTTCATAAATAAAGATGAAATATATTGACTCAAATTTATGACTATCATGAAGTACAATGTGTCACATTGAGAAAACAATCTCAGAATGGCTTGGATAAATAAAAGTGTTCCAAAGCTATTACCACATAAAGTGACACATGTCAGATTTGCAAAAAATGACCTGGGCAGAAGGGCGAAGACTTGCCCGGGGTAGAAGGGGTTAAACAGGGGCTGTTGCTGGTATGGGGTTTGGCTGGTTAGGTGTGGGGACAATATGCATATTACTGTTGTTCTGACCTGCAATCTCCTGCAGGTTGACAGTAAACACAAAATCAGCTCTGGCATACTCACTTCTCCTACCCCAGAGCGCTTCTGCCCTATAGATGGGAGCCCTTCTTCTGCTATCTGCTTTTATTCCTTTTTCATATGTCATCGGGAACATCCAGTTCCTTCTCTCTCTGCATTTTGCCGACTTTTCTATGATATTGTGACTTTGAAGCATGATTTGGAAGAAATAAACCAGCAACAGATGAGGATGGTCATCATTAAGAAATGGCCGCTCTAAGGGCTGCAGACTGGATGGTATTGGTTGGCATGCTGGCACCGGAATAATAAAGGCTTCCATCTTATTGGTATTTAATTACATATCTTAGTTCACAGCTGATGTAGGACTAAGTAAATGTAGGAATAAATAAATAAAATGATGCAGCATAAGTCTCCCTGCACTATTCCAGCACTCTCCCTGCAGTCTCCCTGCACTCTCCCTGTTCTCCCCCCAATATTCTTCTATTAATCGTTTTCAGCAACAATATCCCTAGCGCATGAGCACTTGCCACATCTCTCTTTATGCTCAGCTCACTGGACAGTGGTGGAGACAGTTTGGGATGAGAGTTTTATAGAGCTGTGACATCACAGGGATGGCTATCTGCGAGTTGGCTGGCTGCATGGCATTTTAGGTGATCTTGCGTTCCTGGACTTCTTACTTTTACTTTGTAACATGTGTAGCCGCCATTTTAGCAAAAAACTGATTTGTTACCACAAAACGCGAGGAAATTCTGATTTGTTTCAAATCAAAGTTTTCCTAAACTTTGGAACAAATTCTACTTTGAATGCTTTGCTCAACACTAATACATTCACATGTGAAAAATTAGTTGCTGAAATTTCTGTGACTGTTCTATTTATCTAAATAAGGCTGCTGAAATCCACAAGCCTGCTGCTAAAGACATCTTTCAGATGAATGAAACTGGTTTTAGTCACAGATATTTCTGCAAGAAATCTGCCGTGTGTGAATGGCATCAGCCATTTTACATATCTAATTCAGCTCATCCCTAGTAGGCCTGTCAGACGAGAAACATCAGAGAACACACACCCTGCAACCAATGCTGGAAGAACACAAGCAGTTGATGACAGTGTTATGATCATGGGAATGTTTCTTGGCATTTTCTGGGCCTACTGATCCATGTGGAAGGCACTCTCAACTGATTTAAGTATAAATCCACCCTTGCAGATCACATACACCCATAAATGCGGATTGTCTTGGGGCTGATGTGATCTTCCAGCAAGAAAATGCGACATATCACATGGCCAACATTGGTTAGAAGAACATGAGTAAGACTTCAAAGTACTACCCTAGCCCCCTAATTCCCCAGACTTGAACACAATTAAGTATCTGTGGGAACACCTTGATCATCTTGTTCCCTCTACGGATTCTTCCCCAAGCACCCTCCAGCAGCTATAGGATGTACTGCAGTCAGCAAGGCTCCAGATACCTGTGACACCCTACCAGGACCTTATTGAGTCACTCCCTTCCCATCTAGTTGCTGACCATGCTGCTTACAGCAGTAACTCTAGATATTAGCTAGTGGTCATAATAATGTTAATCAACCGTGCATAACTTTACACCACCTATTGGTTGGCTTACTTTGTTGTAAAAGTTTGCATTAAAATGTTTGTATAATGTTGGAGTACCTTTGTCAGAGAAACAACAGTCGTTTATGTTAAGATATATTTTGCAATATTGTTCCAAAACCATTCAAATTGAAATGCAGCAAGGTTCTCAGAAGAAAATATACGGTATGTGAAGATTTAAAATTCCTTCTGTAACAGTGGCTGCTGTGCGCCACTGTTGTCCTACTTACCGGGCGCCTTGTTCAGTGGTGATCTGTGGCCGGTGCTTTCCATTTCACTGCTGCAGTCCTGGGCTCTGTCTGTGTGAGTGCTGTTGTTCTGGATTGACTCCACAGTTAGCCTTCAGCCTTGGCCACAGCATGTTTGCTGTTTGTTTCTGCTGCACTTCCTTAAAGGCTGACGCTCATCACTTCCTGGACTTTGTGGCTTAGGTCATGTGACCTCACTGATCTATCCAAGCCCTCCTGTGCATATACAAGTGGCTCAGCCCCCTTCCCAGATGCCTTAGTGTCAAGGTCCTTGTGCTCTGCTAAAGCTCCTGATAACCACTTGTGTTCCTGTGTTCCTGACTCATATTTGTGTTATTGGATTCTGCTACCCATCTGATCCCTGCCTGCTAGCCTTGACTCTCCTGTTGTTTATCCGGATTGCCTGACCTGTGCCGCCTTCCCTGATCTTTCACCTGTCTGACTACGCCTCTGCCTCATACTTCGGTCTTGCTATGTTGCTCCTGGTAACGACTCCGCCTGCCTGACTACACCTCTACTTCTGGTACCTTTCCCTGGTACCTCCTGGTCCTCCTGGGCCAGCTGCCTCGTATGCCTATCATTCTCAAGAGGTAGCGACCTGGTGTTAACCTCGGGAAAGTCTATCCCCACAATCAGGGGTACTGTGAAGAATCAAGGGGTTCACTTAGACAATGCCCTTAGAGGAGATAGGACATGTGGCACAGTGGGTTCACACCTGCTGGTTTGTGACAACTTATTCCATTTCATTTGTATTCTCCCGGAGCTTACCTGTCAAGCCTTTAGAGCTGTCTTTCTCAAATAAGAGTGCTAAAGAAACCAATCAGTCAACTCATTATAGACTCAAACAACCTTCTTGTCCTGTATTACTTGTTTCAAAAGAAAGGCAGTCATTTTAGATCATTATAGTAAATTTGGTTCAAGGTTCTATTAGTCTGCTTATGTATACAACGTGTGATACTGTAGTAATGGAGTGTGCAACAATGTGAATGTTAACCCGTTAAACCTGGATGTGATAATGCTATTTAGCATTTTCTATTTTATTTCGGCTTAATTTATCTGACATGCAAATTTTCAATTACAGAGCCCTATTTTTGCAAATAAGACAATAAAGGCTGGCATATCTTGAACTGTGCCATGACACAAGCTGCAGGTGTTGGCTGTAATATACAGTGCAGTCAACATCTTGCTGTAACAGTTTATGATTAGAGATAACTCCAATCTTAGCCAAATAACTACTCATGTCATGGTCAATAGGAAACATGACATCACAGAGGTTTTACAGAGAGATTGGTGCCATTACACCATGATTTTAGAGTGGTAATTGGTTGTCATTTAAGCTAGGGGCCTAAAAATGTCCCTCCCGTCTGCCATATCTGTGATCCTATTTGACCCTATGATGGTGCCTAATAGGTTAGCTGTCAACTATGCACTCACCATTTCATGTTAAAATTCACAGATCCATATCTCAGTCCATTTTGCTTTATATAGCCCTGTCAGAGGCATTACATAAAACTGGCATCTCAAAATTCTCAGCGATGCAGTATAAGTACGTATAAGTGCTTGCTCCTTTCACTTGAATGGGAAGAGTACTTGTAATCACACTGCGTCGCCACCCCAAGCATGCCAAAAAACAATGTAATCTTGAAGAGGACGCAGTGCTCGTTAGTGTTGATCGAGCACAGTAGGGCTCAGGTGCTCGGGGGCTTGGGCCAAACACATCGGGATGTTCGGATGTTTGACCAAGCACCCGAGCACAATGGAAGTCAATGGGAGAACCCGAGCATTAAGCCAGGTACCCCTGCTCTGATAAGAGGAGGGTGACTGGTTCATAGAAAAATGTCAGAAATTGATGGAAACACCACCCAAATGGTTCTGGAACAGCATGGGGAGGATGTCTGCAAGCATCTTGTACTCGCAGGTCGCTGCTGGGAACAATGTTTTGCGAATAGTACGCCACTTTTACAGACAATAATACGCACAAAACCGAAGAAAAAAATAGATTTTAGAGGAAAAATTGATAGGAAACATTCTTTCCTGTATATTTACTTGTATATAAAGTGCAAGTGCTGCCAAAAATTACAAGGAAGAGGCACTCCGATACAACCTGCATATTACGTAAAGGAGGGCCTCATTCACATTGTCGTACAATTGTTCATGTAGTGGGACTCCTACACTCATAAAGCCTATGCACTAATTGAAAGGGCTGCCAAATATTACAAGGAACCGGCACTCCAATACACCCTTTGTTACACATAAAGGAGGGCATCATACACAGCCGGGAATAATTATGATTGATGGCCTGCTGGTGACCCTTAAAAACATTTGGAGCAAGAACCTGCTGATCTGACCATCTAAAACATTTTGGGCGAGGGCCTGCTGCCGCTTTGGTGACTCTAGATAACCTGGGGACGATCGCAATCGCGCGTCCCTGTGATCAACTTTCGATGTTATTTTCAGCCCAAACCATGTTGATCATGGGTAATGGGGAAATCATGGTTCGATTCCGGAGAGGGAGCCTGAGAAACAGCAACGGTTACCACATCCAAGCAAGGCAGCATGCGCGCAAATTACCTATTAGGTATAATTAGGTGAGGGCCTGCAGGTGAGCTGACCCTGTAAAATATTTTAGGTGTGGGCCTGTAGGTGAGCTGACCCAGTAAAACATTGTAGGCGAGGGCCTGCTGGTGAGCTGACACTCTTAAAAATTAAATGCAAGGGCCTGCAGCTGAGCTGACACTCTTAAAAATTATATGCGAGGGCCTGCATGTGAGCTGACCCTGTAAAACATTATATGCGAAGGGCATATATGCAAGGGCATTATATGTGATTAATAAGTATGTTGATATGATGGAAAAGGAGGAGGAGGATGAGAAAAGTAAGATTTAACCATATACCCTTGTTTGTGGTGGAAGGGGTGCATGGGAATACAGTGTATTCAGTAAATTATAAACAACACATTTAAATTGCCTTTATGTTCAGCCGCTTTCCTCTGTTGGAGTTGAGAAGTTCATGGTCAATCCAGGCGTGGTTAATTTTTATAAGAGTCAATCTGTCAGCATTTCCAGTTGACAGGCGGATACGCTTATCTGATATAATGCCACCAGCAGCACTAAATACCCGCTCAGACAAAACGCTGGTGGCAGGGCAGGCCAGTACCTTCAAGGCGTAGAGCGCCAGTTCGTGCCACGTGTCCAGCTTGGACACCGAGTAATTGTAAGGCACTGAGGGATCACTGAGGATGCTGACACGGTCTGCTATGTACTCCTTCACCATCTTCTAAAGTTTTCCCCTCCTTGTGACACTAAGCCGCGCATCAGGGTGAGGGTGCTGGCGGGATGTCATGAAACTGTCCCAGGCTTTGGAGAGTGTTGCCCTGCCTCTGCTGGAACTGCTGTGTGTTTCCCTTGTCTCCCCTCTTCGGTTGGCCAAGGAACTACGGACTCTGCCGCCAGCGTTGTCAGATGGAAATTTTTGGGGCAATTTTTCAACAAGGATCTGTTGGTATTGCACCGTTTTGCTTGAGGAATGAGAGATGAGAAGTTCTCTTTGTAGCGGTGGTCGAGAATTGTGAACAACCAGTAATCCGTTTTGTCTAAAATGCATATAATGCGCGGGTCGCGGGAAAGGCAGCCTAACATGAAGTCAGCCATGTGTGCCAGAGAACCAACAGGCAAGACTTCGTTGTCATCATCAGGAGGATAACTCTCAATCTTCTCCTCCTCTTCTGCCCACCCATGCTGAACAGATAAAATTAAACTTCCATGGGTACTTCCCTCTGTAGCGGAGGCAATCGTCTTCTGCTCCTCCTTCTCTTCCTCGTCAAGTTTGCGCTGAGAAGATGAACTGAGGGTGGTCTGGCTATCACCCTGTGTAATGTCTGTCCCCATTTCCACCTCTTCCACATGCAAAGCGTCTTCCTTAATTGTGAGCAGCGAGCGTTTGAGTAGACACAGAAGTGGGATGGTTACGCTGATAATATCGTTATCGCCGCTCACCATCTGTGTTGATTCCTTAAAGTTTCTTAAAACCTCACAGAGGTCAGACATCCATGACCACTCCTCGCTTGTGAATAGCGGAAGCTGACTGGAAAGGCAACGACCATGTTGCAGCTGGTATTCCACTACTGCCCTCTGCTGATCACAAAGCCTCGCCAACATGTGGAACGTTATGTTCCAGTGCGTGCTCACTTCGAACCAACAGCCGGTGAGCTGGCAATTTCAAGTGACAGATTGGCTGAAGCTGTTGGTGACTTGAGGAAATTTGCACACACGTGGCGCACCTTCACCAGCAGCTCAGGCAAATTGGGGTAGGTTTTGAGAAACCGCTGAACCACAATGTTGAACATGTGGGCTAGGCATGGGACGTGTCTGAGCTTGCCGAGCTCCAAAGTCGCCACCAAGTTACGACTATTATCAGACACCACCATGCCTGGTTGTAGGTTGAGTGGAGAGAGCCACAGCTTAGTCTGGTCTCTTATCCCCTGCCACAGCTCTGCGGCGGTGTGCTGTTTGTCAGCTAAGCATATCTGCTTCAGCACGACCTGTTGCCGCTTCCCCACTGCAGTGCTACACTGCTTCCAGCTATCAACTGATGACTGACTGGTGCTGCACGTGGATAATTCGTAGGTGGAAGTGGAGGAGAAGGCGGAGGAGGAGAAATGGGGGTTGGAGCCACGAACGTAGGTGCTGGCGGAAAACCTGATCAATGTAGGGCCTACAATCCTTGGCGTCGGTAGCACCTGTGCCATCCCAGGGTACGACTCGCTCCCGGCCTCCACAACGTTCACCCAGTGTGCCGTCAGGGAAATGTAGTGTCCCTGGCTGAATGCACTTGTCCATGTGTCCGTGGTTAAGTGCACCTTCCCAGTTACTGCGTTGGTCAGGGCAAGTGTGATGTTACGGGACACATGTTGGTGTAAGGCGGGCACGGCACACCATGAAAAATAGTGGCAGATGGGGACTTCGTAACAAGGGACTGCCGCCGACCTAAGGCTGCGGATGGCCTCAGTGTCCACAAGCCTAAATGGCAACATTTCCAGGGAGAGTAATTTAGAAAGTTGCGCATTTAGTTGTATGGCCTGTGGGTAGGTGGCTGTGTATTTGGCTTGCGTTCAAATGCCTGGGGTAAGGACATTTGTACGCTGCGCTGAAAGTGGATGTGGTTGCTGATGGTGCTTGCGAAGGTCCAGGTGCAGGGTGGGGTCCAGGTGCCTTCGACAGGAGATAGGCCAGCACAAAACACAGGGGAAGAAGAGGCAGTGGTGTGACCCGCAGACACAGATTGTGGACCCAGGCATTCGTCCCACTTATTACGGTGCTTGGATGCCATGTGTTGGATCATGCCGGTGGTGGTGAGGTTGCTAGTGTTCACGTCCCGGCTCATTTTCTTATGACAAAGGTTGCAAACTACTATTCTTTAGTCGTCCGCACTTTCCTCAAAAAAGCGGCATACTGCGGAACATCTACCCCTTGGCAACTGGAATTTCCGCAAGGAGTTGCTCCGTGGAACAGTTGCGGGCCTGTGTGCTGTGCCCGCCTTCTCCCTTTTGCCACCCCACTGCCTCTTTCAGCCTGTTGCGGTGCTGCAGATCCCTCCGTTTCTGTACTGCTGTCCTCACTCGGCTTTCCACCTTCCCAGGTTGGGTCAGTGACCTCATCGTCCACCACCTCCTCTTCCACTTCCTCACTCTGATCATCCTCCTGATTTGTTGACCTAACCACAACCTCAGTAATTGACAACTGGGTCTCATCCTCTACATCAAACACTTGAGACAGTTATTGCGGTTCACTCATTGGCAACTGTTTCTCATTATTATCCACCTCATTAAACACTAATTGCCATTCTCCACCACCATGTTCTTGTGACTGTGGATGCTCAAGAGGTTGGGAATCAGGGCACAAGATCTCCTGTCCCTCTTCAAGCGTGCTTGGCGAGAGGGCCAAATCAATGGCAGTGAAAAGAGGTCCTCGGAATGTCCAAATGTGGGATCACTTGTTTGGCCAGACTGTAAATGGTGGGAGGAAGGAGGATCAGGGTGAGGATTGTGTTGACCAGACTCCTGGCTACTGAGACTGGACTTGGTGGAAGACAGGGTGGTGCTTAACCGACTGGAAGCATTATCTGCTGCAATCCAACCGACCACCTGGTCGCACTGGTCTGACTTCAAGAGTGGTGTCCTGCCCCGCCCTGCAAACTGGGACATGAAGCTAGGTATCTTGGATGATTGTTTTTCTTGTGCTCTGGCAGCAAACACTGTTTCTCCTCGCCCAGGGCCACGGCCTCTGCGTGCACCATCAGCATCACAGCCACTTCCCCGTCCCTTACTGCTCGCCTTCTATATTTTAAATGTGATATATGTTTTAAAGTATGTAACACTTTAAACAGGAGATGTGGTGTGGATAATTTAAATGCCCGCAGGGGACACCGTCTACAGAAAAAGTGTACTGAATGTCACTGATATTTTAGGGATGCGCACACTTTAAACAGGAGATGTAACATAGTAACATAGTACATGAGGCTGAAAAAAGACATTTGTCCATCCAGTTCGGCCTGTTATCCTGCAAGTTGATCCAGAGGAAGGCAAAAAAAAACCCTGTGAGGTAGAAGCCAATTTTCCCCACTTTAGGGGAATAAAAAATTCCTTCCCAACTCCAATCAGGCAATCAGAATAACTCCCTGGATCAACGACCCCTCTCTAGTAGCTATAGCCTGTAATATCTACACTCCAGAAATACATCCAGGCCCCTCTTGAATTCCTTTATTGTACTCACCATCACCACCTCCTCAGGCAGAGAGTTTCATAGTCTCACTGCTCTTACCGTAAAGAAACCTTTTCTATGTTTGTGTACAAACCTTCTTTCCTCCAGACGCAGAGGATGTCCCCTCGTAACAATCACAGTCCTGGGGATAAATAGATGATGAGAGAGATCTCTGTACTGACCCCTGATATATTTATACATAGTAATTAGATCTCCCCTCAGTCGTCTTTTTCTAAAGTGAATAACCCTAATTTTGATAATCTTTCAGGGTACTGTAGTTGCCCCATTCCAGTTATTACTTTAGTGTCCCTCCTCTGGACCCTCTCCAGCTCTGCTATGTCTGCCTTGTTTACAGGAGCCCAGAACTGTACACAGTACTCCATGTGTGGTCTGACTAGCGATTTGTAAAGTGGTAGGACTATGTTCTTATCACGGGCATCTATGCCCCTTCTGATGCAACCCATTATCTTATTGGCCTTGGCAGCAGCTGCCTGACACTGTTTTTTGCAGCTTAGTTTGCTGTTTATTAAAATTCCTAGATCCTTTTCCATGTCAGTGTTACCGAGTGTTTTATCATTTAGTATGTACGGGTGACTTGCATTATTCCTTCCCATGTGCATAACTTTACATTTGTCAGTGTTAAACCTCATCTGCCACTTATCTGCCCAAGCATCCAATCTATCCAGATCCCTCTGTAGTAGTATACTGTCCTCTTCCGTGTTAATTACTTTACACAGTTTAGTGTCATCTGCGAAAATTTATACTTTACTGTGCAAGTCTTCTACAAGATCATTAATAAATATATTGAAGAGAATAGGGCCCAATACTGACCCCTGAGGTACCCCACTAGTGACAGTGACCCAATCTGAGTATGTATCGTTAATAACCACCCTCTGTTTTCTATCATTGAGCCAGTTACTTACCCACATACAGACGTTTTCTCCCAGTCCGAGCATTCTCATTTTATATACTAACCTTTTATGTGGTTGTTGAGGAAGGGTTGAAACGTATGCATATATATCCATATATGCATGCAAACACGTGCATGCATGTATGATATATATGCATGCATTGACTGCCACATCATAGGATGATGTGCGCAGATGTGCACAGCATCTGCGCACATCTGCCCTTGGTGGCCCACAGAGGCTCATTGTGGCCCCTGTGAGAAATATGTGGCCCCTGTTGGGAATATGTGCCCCCTTATATGTCCCTTTTATATATATATATATATATATATATATATATATGTGTGCCCCCTTATATGTGTCCCCTTATAGTTAATATATATTTCCTGTATGGCCGTGTATATATTCCCTCTCATGTAGAGATATATATATATATATATATATATATATATGAGGATGTGTGTATGCAGTGCATACATCTGTATATTTGTATCTGTCATGGCTCTCCCCCAGGTATATATATATGGAGATATATATATATATATATTGGCCCTGTATGGCCAGAGGGGGGAAGGTCATAGTGTTATGTGTGTATATGTGGATATGTCTGTATGCCCTTGTATTTGCACACATGTCCATATATACTTACATTAGAGTCTGGTATATATAATATATATAGATATGCCCCAATTGTCTTATATGCATGTGGCCAGTTATGTCCCCCAGTCATGGCGCCCCCCCGCCTCCTCCTGCATACCTGCGGGTGATGGCACCAGATGGCTAGATTGTCCAGCTTCTGGTCACTTCAGAAGATCAATAGAGCCCTTTGAAACATGCCCAGCAGGGCTCCCCCACCTTCTGTTTAGGGACTGTTTATGACATGGGTGTGTGTGTGTGGTGCCATGGTGTCTTTGGCTGTACAGATTGTGAGCCTCAGGGGGCCAGTATCTGCTGCAGTCTGAGTGCATGCATGCCGTCACACGCACACGATGATGTCATTTCCCTACACCTTGGATGGGGGAAGGGGGGGAAGTGAGAGTGACTTATATATCAGTCCAAGACTTGGGATTGAAAAGGGGATTTTAACGGCTCCTCCTATTTATGAATATTAATTATTGATATTTGCATAAAATATTGGTGATTAATATTCCCCCTTTACAGTGGTACAGTGTCAAATCTTTTGGAGAAGTCCAGATATACGACATCCATTGATTCGCCGCTGTCAAGTCTAGAACTTACCTCCTCATAGAAACTGATTAAATTAGTTTGACATGACCGATCCCTCACGAAGCCATGCTGATATGGCGTTATTTGCTTATTTCCGTTGAGATGCTCTAAGATAGCATCTCTCAGAAAGCCTTCAAACTGTTTACCCACAACAGATGTTAAACTTACCGGCCTATAGTTTCCAGGCTCTGTTTTTGGACCCTTTTTGAATATTGGCACCACATTTGCCATGCGCCAATCCTGTGGGACATTCCCTGTCAGTATAGAGTCCGCAAATATCAGAAATAAGGTTCTGGCTATGACATTACTTAATTCCCTTAGGATACGGGGGTGTATGCCATCCGGTCCTGGCGATTTGTCTATTTTAATCTTTTTAGGTCGCTGATGTACTTCTTCCTGGGTCAGACAGGACACTTTTATTGGGGAATTTATTTTTACATTCTGTATGTCATCTGACAGTTTATTTTCCTCAGTGAATACACTGGAGAAAAAAATATTTAACAGTTTTGCTTTCTCCTCGTTGCTCTCTGCGACTCCCCCCTCATTACTCTTTAAAGGGCCGACACAATATAATTGAAGAACATTTTAGGGTTAGTTTTACTCTCTTTGGCAATTAATCTCTCGGTCTCTACTTTGGCCGCTTTTATTTGTTTTTTACATGTTCTATTTTTTCCTTAAAGTTTTTCAGTGCTTCCGTGCTACCCTCCTGTTTTAGTGATTTATATCCTTTATTTTTGTCATTTATTGCTTTCTTTACAGTTCTATTTATGTGGCACAGATACAGTTCTATTTATGTGGCACAGATAATTTTACTGTCCACAGGGGACACCATCTACGGAAAAAGTGTACTGGATGTCACTGATATTTTAGGGATGCGCACACTTTAAACAGGCGATGTAGCCCAGATAATTTAACTGCCCGCAGTGGACACTATTTACGTAAAAAGTGCATTGAATGTCACTGATATTTTAGGGATGCGCACACTTTAAACAGGAGATGTGGCACAGATAATTTTACTGTCCGCAGGGGACACCATCTACGGAAAAAGTGTACTGGATGTCACTGATATTTTAGGGATGCACACACTTTAAACAGGAGATGTAGTGTGGATAATTTAACTGCCTGCAGGGGACACCGTCTACAGAAAAAGTGCACTGAATGTCACAGATATTTTAGGGATGCGCACACTTTAAACAAGAGATGTGGCGCGGATAATTTAACTGTTCGCAGCGGACACCCTCTACGGAAATAGTGCACTGGATGTCACTGATATTTTAGGGATGCGCACAATTTACACAGGAGATGTGGCATGAATAATTAAACTGTCCTCAGTGGCCTACTACACGGTATTTTGCGCAGGATGCGCTAAAAATATATATTGCTGATTTCACACACAATAGTCCTTAAAAAGACTTTAGGGTCTCTGAAAAGTTTTTGTATAAAACTCTTCCTATTACACTCCCTACACTGTCTATCTCTTCATATGCACAGCTCTCCCTAACACTGAGCAATTTATTGCAGGTTGCGCTACAAACATATATTGCTGCTGTCACACACAATAGTCCTTACAAAGACTTTTGGGTCTATGGAACGTTTTTTGTAGAAAAATAAAATTCAATTACACTACCTACACTCTCTGTCCCTTCCTATGCTCAGCTCTCCCTGACTTAGAATGAGCCCGAACTATATAGCACCCGATGACGCGTTCTGGCTAGCCAATCACTGTAATGCCAGTACATGTGCCGAGCATAGCGATGCTCGAGCCGAACTGGTATTAGGCCGAGCATGCTCGCTCAACACTAGTGCTCATATGAGATCTGTCTCTTCTTCAAACAGCTGATTGTCAGGGATACCAGGAGTTGGACCTCCACGGATCAGATATTGATGACCTATTCGGAGGCCAACCCCTTTAATTTCAATGTAGTTCAATTGAGCACTTGCTAATAGAGTCTCCTACTGATTAAACCCCATGACTGTGAGTTCAAACAACAAGACACCTCATAATTAGTTTACTGCCGCGGTAGCCTTCTAACAACAAGGGGTATTTAAAAGCATCCAAATTTTAATCTCTATGTCACAAAAAAATATAAAAAAATATAAAAAAAATATATTAACAAATAATTAGCACGGGAAGTTGGACCTAAAAATCATATGGTGTTAAAGAGACAACATTCACTTCAAGCATTATTTTAATATATGATGTATTGTATTTCCTTATGTCATCATTTATTGGTGACAGCATGCCTATTTTTAACCAGTTTTCTATATCTCCATAATTTAAGCTTTGTTTTAGATATTAATTTGTGAAGGACAGAAAATGTAACATTCCCTCCAAGATTTGCTTCTCTTTTTTACATTTATTTTAGGGGAAATGATTTGGGGAGAAATTCAACTTCTCTTGTGGCTGAAGGAGCCCAATTCACCATTTTTTTTAATTAACATTGGCAGGTGATTTATTACTACTGTTTCTACTTCAGTAAAACCACATTAGTCTGTGTTTGATGTGTCATTTGTTATCTTCTGTCTCGTCACACGTTTTATGCATACATAATCTCTCTAAAAAGAATTTATGAAGCCAAACTAAATGTGAATATTAATGCAGTGGTCTTAACTTTGTAAAGCAAAAATTCAATGGATAATAAAGAAATAAAAAATTAAAAACAAGAAAATGCATTGTAATAATATTGTATTTCCACTGTTTTTATATAAAGGATTTTATATTTGGACATCCATTTAAGCATTTGATGTTAATGTCTTTACTTGCTTAGGCCTCATGCACACGACAGTGTTTTTTCACTGTCAGTGATTTGGCTTCAGTGGTCCGTGGCCGATTTTGCTTCAGTTGTGTTTCCTTGTGTCTTCCTTTTTTTTTGACTGACAGGGGAAAAAAAAGGAAGGTTAATGAAAAGTGTAATTTTATTGCACCAAGGTTTTGTAGAAAAAAACGGACACAGACGCGGACACGGATGACATACCAGTTGTGCATCCGTTTTTTTTGACTGACCCATTGACTTGAATGGTTATATTTTTTTGACAGACTGGAATCACGGACGCGGAGAAAAAACGGAGGACTATCAGTTTTTTTTCACAGCTCCATAGAAATGAATGGGACTTCCGCTAAACTGTGAAAAATTACTGAACGGACGCGGATGCACACAACGGTTGTGTGCATGAGGCCTTACTATCATTGCTGTGACAATTGGACTGTGTGGGAAGGAGATGAAATGTAAGTGAAGGAAACTATTCTATTTTTGGATGAAATGTCTTCCTAAATATGTAAAACTATAGCTACCCATGTCAAATCTTTCATGACCATCTGTCAGCAGATTTGTACCTTTGAAACTTGCTGACATGTTACATGTGCACTTGGCACTTGGCACTTGGCAGCTGAAGGAATCTGTGTTGGTCCCATGTCCATATGTGCACGCATTGCTGATAAAAATGATGCTTTAGTATATGCAAATGAGCCTTTAGGAGCAATGGAGGCATTGCCATTACAGCTAGATGCCTCTACATCTAGGTTGCACCCTCTACACTTTGATGGCAGTTGCAGAGAGAGCAGAGCCTCTAGGTGTAATTGCAACACCCCCATTGCTTCTAGAGACTCATTTGAATATATTAAAAGTTAAGTTTTCTCAGCAATGTGGACACATATGAACATGGAACCAACACAGATGCCTTCATCTGCCAAGCTCACATTGTGTAACGGTTGCGTACACACACACACAGGGGGGAGGGAAGTGACGCTCCACCCTTACCCCTGGCCCTGCCTACTTGCCTCGCGAGTCCTAATGACAGGGGACAACTGGACGGCAATCCCTAGCTTGGAATAAGTGCAGGGATGACAGACAGACAAACAACAGAACGTGAACGGACCGAGTCAATACCAGGAAAGCTACAAAGTACAAATGGAGCAAGCAGAGAATTGTCAGGAGAAGCCGGGGTCATAAATACCAGAGAGTCGTGAAGTACCAAAGGAGTCAGCAGAGGATCGTCAGGAGGAGGCCGGGGTCAGAATACCAGGAGAGCAGCAAAGTACACAAGGAGCAGGCAGAGGATCGTCAGGAATTCAGCAGGAGGTAAGTACGCCAGGAAATACAACATCACAGGTGGAACCTAAATTCACAGGCAACCTGTGGCCAGCAGGCTGCCTGTATTTATAGTGGGGAGTGAGGGTCATGTGACGTGGCCAGCGTCACATGACCGACAGACCAACCAGTCGAGCACCGAGTGATCAGCTCGGCGCTCAAGGCAGACTTAGGAGCAGGGGGCCTCCCAGGTAGCAAAGCCGCCCTGGGAACGAGGTCAAACACAGATCCTCGCTCCTGAAGCTAAGCAGCAGGTCTGCGGCTAATGGGAGACCGAGTGCACCTTCGGAACCCCGTTACACATTGCACTTTCATGGTGACAGGTAGGGATGAGAGAATCGACTTTGGATGCATTCGGGTTTGGTTCCAATTGGTACCCTGGAACTGAACCCGAAATTAATTTATTAAGTTAATAACTTCGGCTCATCTGAGCCAATACATTCTAATACTGTTTGGAGCGCTCAAATGAAATATTATGTGAATTGATTTCGGAATATAAAGTTCCAAAAGTTTTGATCAAGTTTGAGATCCACAAAAAATAAATACTTTCATATTTCCCAGGAATCAGGAAATTATGTCCTGCATGACCTAACACTACTGAACAAGCATTCTGGAGATGTAGGTCTAGAGCACAACATGAGAATGTCCCTTTGTGCTTCTTACTGCAATACTCTGCTGCTCTGCTGGCTTAGTTAGGGCTCGAAAAAAGCACTAGTTCCAGCAGCAATCAATATAGTATTACAGTGGTCCCTAAAGTTACAATGCCCACAAGTTCCAATATTTTCAACATTCAATAGTCTGTCCTGGGTCATTGTAAGCTTAAGACACAGTCAACAAAAATGTCTCAGACAGTTCACATCAACAGAACATGAGATTAGTTTCATACAGCCAACCAGCATGGATAGTTCAATCTTAAACACTTGAATTATTATTGCATTCTTTTTTACCTGTGCTAGCATATGCTACTTGATTAGATACCAAGTGTGGTTAGCTCCATGTTAAAGGAGTTCTCTGGGATTTCCATATTAATGGCTTATCCTCAGATCGGTGGGGGTCCGACTCCCAGCACCCCCATTGATCAGCTGTATGAAGAGTCTGCAGTGCTTCTTGAGCACTTAGGCCTCTTCGTAGGCCATTTTACATGTTGTTCATCGGTCAAATGGCCTAGGCGCAGCTCAGTCCCATTCAAGTGAATGGGACTGAGCTGCAATACCAAGCACAGCAGTTATCCAATGGACGGCACTGTGCCTGGTAAGCTATGAGGAGACAATGGAGTTCTGCATCCCAGACAGCTGATTGATGAAGGGTGCCAGGAGTCAGACCCCTGACGATCTCATATTGATGATCTATCTTCCAAATGAAAATCCCGGAGAACTCCTTTATTATTGTGGTGCACTGGTCCACATTTACTAATCTCCTATAGTAATTTGTAGAAAAAGTATACTTAGACAGCCTGAAAATGCTCCAAATTTATTATGGTGGCTGATGTTGGATGATCAATCTGGTGCTTTTTTAGACTGTTTTATCTAGTTAGTTTAGTCTCTCCACATGTCCTGAAAGTCATGAAAAAGTCATTGGGGCACATTTATTAAGTCCGGAGTTTTAGAAGTCAGTCTTAATAAGGCTGTGCACTTGCTGTGGATCCGCTGAAGTTATCTAGAGGTGTCTACATATTTTCGGCGGATCCATCGCTGCTTCTAAATGTAAGACAGCTTCCTAGCTGTCCCACATTTAGACTATTTTCTACACCTTATACAGGCACAGAAAATGGTAAATGAGATGGGCCTGTCTTTATCCCTGCCCACACCATGCCCACTTTTTTAAACTTGGGGTGAGCGGTGAAAAGTCATGGATTGCGGCCCAAAGGACCTTTGTGCCACAGTCTGAGCCAGAAATACGTCTAATATAGAGGTATTTCTGTTGAATAAATGACCCACATTGTTTTGGGTGCATATTATTAATAAATGTGTTGCACAAACAATGCCAAAAAAGTAAAGCACTTATAACAGTAAATATCTGCCACTTTGTGAAATGTATAGGACTCTGAAAAAGCTCATATCCTCAGCATAGAAAGTATTTTTTTTCCCAATCCCTTACTAAAATAAATAAATAAATGTTAATATGCCTCAAGTACTTCAAGAAAGTAAAGCAAAAAATCTAAAAAAATAAAAAAAAGTTATGGCCCCCGGAGTACAAAGACAGAATATTATTATTATTTTTTTCCGTGTGGCATGTCCTATTATTTTCCAACAGTAGCATGAAGCCTAGATACACTCCTATATTTGCTTTGTTATATATGGACTTTTAAGGCTGGGTTCACACTTGAGCGTTTTACAGCGCGTTCAAACGCGCTGTAAAACGCTCAACACATGAAAACCAATGCTTCCCTATGGCCCTGGTTCTCACTTGAGCGTTTTACAGCGCGTTTGAACGCGCTGAAAAATGCCCTACGCTCAAACAAGTTCTTGAGCTTCTTTGGGGCGTTTTGACGAGCGTTTGTGGCCATAGGACACTGCAGTCAATCACACAAACGCGCGTCAAACGCGCGTTTACTATTGCAAAAAACGTGCATAAAAACGCGCAACAAAAACGCGCGTTAAACGCGCATATCAAATACGCTCAGGTCTGAACCCAGCCTAAGAGAATGTAGCCCTTTCACCAAATCGCTCTAAAAAGGAATGTTCTCCATCAAAACAACACTAAGGCTGGGTTCACACTTGAGCGCATTTTATATGCGCGTTTAACGCACATTTTTGTCGCGCGTTTTTATGGGCGCATCTTTGCAATAGTAAACGCGCGTTATTTAGATTTTTGGGAAAGGTGGTAATTAAAATTTTTGTATTTTTTAAAACATTTAAACTTTTTGGAACTTTTTTAAGCCCCCAAGTGGACCCCAACTTGCAATCATTAGACTAATATTTGTATAGAGTAATAGAATTTTATCCATTACCCTATACATAGATCGTTATATTATTACAATTCAGTGCTGCTACCACTGTTCCCTCTAAGCTGTGTTATCTGTCTGCAGTAAGTAAAGCTGTTATCAGGCCCATTAATCTTTGTTAGTATGTCCTTTTATCCCTCCCCTTTACAGAGTGCACAGCTTAAAGGGAACACTGACTGCTACCTGCCGGACTGAATTGCTATATAGAAGTCAGATGCAATGGTCACATTTTACCACAACATCTGAGGAAACAGCAGGCACTCTGCAGGTATGGTGCTAGCTCGGAACACCGGACCTCCAACATGTACAGCGGATGTCATCTAGGAGTTAATAAGAATCCTAAGAACTTTGATAAAGTCGAAAGTGTTCTACATAGAAAATAAATTAAAGGGAGCAGCCTGTGGCAAAGCAGACATGATGGGAGGTGTATTGGGCATACAATGCGCAAGTTCCCCTTTAAAAATATACATATTTTGTATTACCGTAACTATTCCGATTTTTTTCCTATTCCCCCATAAAGAATAATATAAGTTAATCAATAATTTATACAGTATATATGCCAAAATAATGCTACTGAAAAAATACAACTCATCCCCCAAAAAAAAAAAAAACTGTCAGCATGTCAATGGAAAAAAAAAAATATTATCTAAAAAGGTGAAGAATAGTTTCATATTTTTTTTGGTACTACCTATTTGTACAAAGATATAGGCAAACTGTAGGTACACTTAAGCAGCTAAATAAAAAATTATGTAAATTAAAAATGTAAACAAAGTTTCTTCTCATATAAAAAACACAGGAAGATTATACCGAGCATAAAACAGAAACAATGAAGTAATTCAAGATACATTTAGATTCCCTGTTAGTCTATATGTATCACGTCTGGCCTGGCAGGTACCAGATGTGCGGCGCAGAGGGAATGGAGACCGGAGTGGTGGTGACCCCTAACTCACCTAACTCTGGCACCTGGCTACCCTGATGTCCCTAGACGGGTTGCTCACCCATACGCCGATCACGTGCCTCGTCCCTGGCTTACCCTGAAAGAAGGCCTAGGTAGTGATTAGGGCGGTGGGAGCACTAGTCCTCACCACTGACACCTAGGGTAACAACAGGGAAAGGATAAACAATACAAACACAACATATAATCCCAGAAGGGAAACAACAAATAGTAGGAAACAAGCTGGAGAGAACCGGAGATCCAACCAAACTGGTTACTGTGACGGTCACGTACACTACACATAGGGGTAAGGATAGTGACCACTGCGCTCCACACTCCCCCCTGGCCCTGCCTACTTGCCTCGCAAGTCCTAATGACAGGGGACAACTAGACGGCAGCCCCTAACTTAGGATACGTGCTGGGAAGACAGACAAGACAAATAACAGAATGTGAATGGACCGTGTCAGAACCAAGAGAGCTACGCAGTACAAAGGGTTAAGCAAAGAATGGTCAGGAGAAGCCGGGGTCAAATACCAGGAGAATAGAGAAGTACCAAAGGAGTCCGCAAATAGTAGTAAGGTGGGAGCCGAGGTCACAATTCCAGGAGGGATGTGCAGTACAGGAGGAGCAGGCAAATGATCGTCAGGGAACAGGATCAGGTGAGTAATCAGTAGTCCAACAAATAGCCAGGAACCTAGAAATTAACAGGCAACCTGTGGCCAGCAGGCTGCTTGTATTTATAGTGGGGTCTGAGGGTCATGTGACGTGGCCAGCGTCACATGACCGACAGACAGACAAGTCGAGCACCGAGTGATCAGCTCGGTGCTCAAGGCAGACCAAGGAGCAGGGAGCCTCCCAGCTAGCAAAGCCACCCTGGGAACGAGGCCAAACACAAATCCTCGCTCCCGAAGCTAAGCAGCAGGTCTGTGGCTGATGGGAGACCGAGTGCGCCTTTGGCGCACCGTGACAGTTACAACAGCTCCAGCCAGCTCCGCAGCTACACCAACTGAGGTCAGAATAGATAACCTGGAAGGAAGGTCTATATCTGGCAATAGGAGAAGCAGAAAGGGAGAATATATAGTAGCTGGGAGTGGCTAACAGAGAACAGCTGAAAGGAAAAGCTACAGATTCCTCACAGGGACAAAAATGATCGCAAACCTAAGCAGGAAAACCTGGAACGGAATCCATTCCCACCACTAGGTCATGGAGTGGCCTCTTGAAACCGAGTGAGTAGCCACCCGCTGCGACTTTCTGACCCCAGGCAGAACAGGGTCAGCGATAGGTCGTGACACCCTCGTGACAATATGCCTCTATAATTACCTTTAAAACAAGTTATTAGCAGGTATTGTTAAAAAGTATTCCATGTTAGTATAACTGTGATTTGCATATGGAGGTTAGAAAGTGCCTCTCTTGATGGGAGAATGTTGTTGGATTTAATTAAATCTTTCCATATGGCTAGGTCAGTGAGAGTTCATCTTGGGAGGTAATGAGGTGTCATTTTTAGCTCTCTGTGCTAAGGTTGATTGCTGCAATTCAACATGCAATAACCGTGAGTGTATAAATAAAAGTGCAATATTTTATAATGATAACTATATGAATACAATATTGTTAAGGTTTGGTTGTTTAAGAGCTATATAATTTCATATCTACATAAATCTACATACAGCAGGAGTTAACGGGAATCTGCCAGCTCCGAAACACCCCCAAACTACAGTCAGTCGTGTATAGTGTAAGTAACGCTAAGTCTGATTATGTAATTTTTATTTTCATACTCACTTGTATTCCGACACTGTGCTCCCACAAACCAGCAGTAAAATGCATTGGGAGCACTTCAGTGCTCACGCGCATACTGTCGAAATGCAAGATAAAGATTACATAATTGGAGCAATAGTTGGTCATAGTTTGGGGGGGGGGGGGTTTGGAGCTGACAGATTTCCTTTAATCCTTGGTGGATTTCTACTTTTATTTTAAAGATATTTAAAAGTATTTAATTATAATTTTTTCATCTCCTCTCACCCAACAGTGTTTGAGTATTACAAGTAGAGATGAGCGAATCGAATTGACGAAGTGGAATTGAATCTGAATTTCATGAAAAATTAGATTTGCACCTAATCTGAATTTCTGCATGCTTCGTGGTAACAAATCAATTTTTTTCCTAAAATGGCTGCTGCATGTGTTAGGACATGCAGCAAGGAACTTTGGGAACGAGAGATCACCCACAATGCCATGCATGCAGCCAATCATAGTCTCTTGGATTCAGCCATTTTCCAGTGTACTTGTGAGAGACAGTAGTAGAAAAGACTTTAAAACTTTTATTTTGCTGTATAGAAGTTCAGAGAAAGGATAGGGAGGAATCATTTGACAGTGTTGAAGCAGAACAGGGTTCAGTAGAGGAGATTACAGCCTGGGTCATAGGAACAATCCTATCACACCTTGCTGCACTGACTGGGGATCCACATTGCCATTATATAGTTCTGTAATTCCAGCCACTGTTCTTGTTATTGGGGGTGAAAGTGCTGTTTGATACAGCCATTAACAGATTTATTACAAGGAAATATTTCTACGTCTTATTTGTCCTTGTGCGGTGCAGTTATATGTTCTAAATCATTTTTTGGCTTATATTAGTGGGAAAAAAAGGATTTTTTTGCCGTTGTTTGGTGAAGTGAGAAAATTACAGCCCTTTTTGGCATCTGTAAGTTGCAAAAAAAAAAGATTGTTTGCAGTTATATGTTCTAAAGCACTTTTTGGCGTACATTAGTGGCACAAAAATATATATTATATGCCGTTCAGCAGTGCAGTTATATGTTCTAAAGGCCTTTTTGGCGTGTATTAGTGACAAAAAAAAATATTATTTGGCATTTAGTTGTGCAGTTACATGTTCTAAAGCCTTTTGTGGAGTGTATAAGTGGACACAAATAAGGTCCTATTTGCCATTCAGCGGTGCAGTCATATACTCTAAAGCCCTTTTTGGCGTGTATTAGTGGCAAAAAATATATTATTTGCCATTCAGTGGTGCAGTTATATGTTCTAAAGCTTTTTGTGGAGTGTATAAGTGGAAAAAAGTAAGGGCCTATTTGCTGTTCAGTGGTGCAGTTATATGTTGCAAAGCCCTTTTTGACGTGTATTAGTGGCACAAAAATATATATTATATGCCGTTCAGCAGGGCAGTTATATGTTCTATGGCTGCTTTATCTAGATCCCCCGCACTTTCCTCAATTCAGTCTTGTACTCTTGTGTATGACCATAGTGATAATCAGGCCAAAATGTCCATTTGTATTCATGTTGTGTCCAGTTGGACAGGATCCTATTTAGGATTCTCTATTATCTAGTCGCTTTTAATTGGGCAATTGCTGTAGGTATGTGTGATATACCATGGTACGGTGTCACGCCCCCTCATGTCATTTTCTATTATCAGTGTTGTACCAGTACCTGGGCACTGGGGGTAACATTTAGAATCTGCCAGCCCTTAACCCCGCCCTTTGGGCGTGATCAGCGGACCCACATGACGCTCCCATGTGTGCAATGACGCAGTGAAGCATGGGCGGTGCGTGATGATGTCAGCACACGTTAGGAGGCGGTAACTTCAGTTTAAAAGGACGTGCGACGTGGCGCATGGTTGCTATGATGCCACACGCAATATAAGATGCCATGTATCGCTAATGGCCTTTATCCCATGTAACAGTACCCTCATCCTGTAAGGGGTAATATATCCGGAGGTGCGACCATACATTTTCCAGAACGGCTACATCGGGGACTAGCCAGCCCATATAGATGTAAGTTTATTGGATGCCCTGAATGGTGATAATGGGCATTCCAATTACCCCTAATTTTAAGTGTACATATAGGTTAATAAATACATATATATATTTTCCTTATTTTTTTTTTTTTTGTAGGTAGCACTAGCCCCGTGTCCCCTGATGAATCTAGGGCTATATAAATAGATGAAACGCATAGGAACATATATCTATTTATCTGAGCACTAATTTTTAGGTTTCCTAGCACTCTTTAACTATCAGTGGTAGGGCTTTACCCTTCTGCCTTTTCTGCAACATTACACATACACGGACCAGACGGTGAGAAATCGGTGTGGCCACAGATTGTGGAATACAGCAGAATCCCCACTTTTCACTCTTGGGAAGCAACCTGATTAGGTGTGAGACTCAAGGAAGGCCCTACCTGTAGGGATGAGCGAACCCGAACTGTATAGTTCGGGTTCGTACCGAATTTTGGGGTGTTCGTGACACGGACCCGTACCCGAACATTTTCGTAAAAGTCCGGGTTCGGGTTCGGTGTTCGGCGCTTTTTGAAAGGCTGCAAAGCAGCCAATCAACAAGCGTCATACTATTTGCCCAAAGAGGACATCACAGCCATGCCTACTATTGGCATGGCTGTGATTGGCCAGTGCAGCATGTGACCCAGCCTCTATTTAAGCTGGAGTCATGTAGCGCCGCACGTCACTCTGCTCTGATCAGTGTAGGGATAGGATGCAGCTGCTGCTGTTAGGGCCAGATTAGGCAGGGATTTACTTACTGAAGTGATCGATGTACAGCTGTGTATCATTCAACCTCTGCTATTCAATTGCTCACTGTTTTAGGCTGCCCAGAGCGTTTTTCAGTCACTTTTTTCTGGGGTGATCGGTGGCCATTTTGTGTCTTGTGGTGCGCCAGCACAAGCTGCCACCAAGTACATTTAACCATAAATAGTGTGTTTATTTTTTTTGCTATATCCTACATCAGGGGCTTGGCTGTGCTTGCTATTTTATTGAGGGGTGAAATACAATTGCCAAAATAGCAGTACCCTAAATCTGGTGTTTCAGCTGTGGCTAGCCAATTGCAATACTGTCTGCTGTCTGGCAAAGGATATATTTTTTTCTGGGTTGAAATACAATTCCCAACTTAGGCTACTTTCACACTAGCGTTCTGCTGTCCGCTCGTGAGCTCCGTTTGAAGGGGCTCACGAGCGGAGCAGAACGCTTCCGTCCAGCCCTGATGCAGTCTGAATGGATGCGGATCCGCTCAGACTGCATCAGTCTGGCGGCGTTCAGCCTCCGCTCCGCTCGCCTCCGCACGGCCAGGCGGACAGCTGAACGCTGCTTGCAGCGTTCGGGTGTCCGCCTGGCCGTGCGGAGGCGTGCGGATCCGTCCAGACTTACAATGTAAGTCAATGGGAACGGATCCGCTTGAAGATGACACCATATGGCTCAATCTTCAAGCGGATCCGTCCCCCATTGACTTTACATTGAAAGTCTGAACGGATCCGCTCAGGCTACTTTCGCACTTAGAAATTTTTCTAAGTTATTAATGCAGACGGATCCGTACTGAACGGAGCCTCCGTCTGCATTAATATGATCGGATCCGTTCAGAACGGATCCGATCAAGCGCTAGTGTGAAAGTAGCCTTAGCAATTCCCTAAATCAGTGGTTTCTGCTGTATCAGGCCAAGTTTAAATCTATCCATAAAAGGGTATATTAGATTGAAGGTGCGGATAGGGTCATTCTCAATAACTTCAAACGCTACCGTGCATCTCCAATTCTAATTCTGTCCGTAAACGTATACCTGTCATCCACCGCTTAAATACTAGGCCTACAATTTATATTCTGCTAAATCTGTGGTTACTGCTGTGCCTGGCAAAGTTATTTAGTGTCCGCCAAAGCACAGTTTTTGTTCTGGGTTGAAATACAATTCCCAACTTAGCAATTCCCTAAATCAGTGGTTTCAGCTGTATCAGGCCAAGTTTAAATCTATCCATAAAAGGGTATATTAGATTGAAGGTGTGGATAGGGTCATTCTCAATAACTTTAAACGCTACAGTGCATCTCCAAGTCTAATTCTGTCCGTAAACGTATAACTGTCATCCAGCGCCTAAATAATAGGCCTACAATTTATATTCAGCTAAATCTGTGGTTACTGCTGTGCCTGGCAAAATTATTTTGTGTCCGCCAAAGCACAGTTTTTGTTCTAGGTTGAAATACAATTCCCAACTTAGCAATTCCCCAAATCAGTGGTTTCTGCTGTATCAGGCCAAGTTTAAATCTATCCATAAAAGGGTATATTAGATTGAAGGTGCGGATTGGGTCATTCTCAATAACTTTAAACGCTACCGTGCATCTCCAATTCTAATTCTGTCCGTAAACGTATACCTGTCATCCACCGCCTAAATAATAGGCCTACAATTTATATTCAGCTAAATCTGTGGTTACTGCTGTGCCTGGCAAAATTATTTTGTGTCCGCCAAAGCACAGTTTTTGTTCTAGGTTGAAATACAATTCCCAACTTAGCAATTCCCCAAATCAGTGGTTTCTGCTGTATCAGGCCAAGTTTAAATCTATCCATAAAAGGGTATATTAGATTGAAGGTGCGGATAGGGTCATTCTCAATAACTTTAAACGCTACCGTGCATCTCCAATTCTAATTCTGTCCGTAAACGTATACCTGTCATCCACCGCCTAAATACTAGGCCAACAATTTATATTCAGCTAAATCTGTGGTTACTGCTGTGCCTGGCAAAGTTATTTAGTGTCCGCCAAAGCACAGTTTTTGTTCTGGGTTGAAATACAATTGCCAACTTAGCAATTCCCTAAATCAGTGGTTTCTGCTGTAGCAGGCAAAGTTTAAATCTATCCATAAAAGGGTATATTAGATTGAAGGTGCGGATAGGGTCATTCTCAATAACTTCAAACGCTACAGTGCATCTCCAAGTCTAATTCTGTCCGTAAACGTATACCTGTCATCCACCGCCTAAATACTAGGCCTACAATTTATATTCAGCTAAATTTGTGGTTACTGCTGTGCCTGTATTAGTGTAATACGGTACCTAAGTAGATAGCCAGATAGTGTTAGGTGCCTGTAAAAAAAGGCCTGAATTTGAATTCAATACATTGGGCCAAATAACTTTTTTCTTATTGTGGTGAACGGTAACAATGAGGAAAACATCTAGTAAGGAACGCGGACGCAGACATGGTCGTGGTGGTGTTAGTGGACCCTCTGGTGCTGGGAGAGGACGTGGCCGTTCTGCCACAGCCACACGTCCTTGTGTACCAACTACCTCAGGTCCCAGTAGACGTCAGAATTTACAGCGATATTTGGTGGGGCCCAATGCCGTTCTAAGGATGGTAAGGCCTGAGCAGGTACAGGCATTAGTCAATTGGGTGGCTGAGAGTGGATCCAGCACGTTCTTCACATTATCTCCCACTCAGTCTTCTGCAGAAAGCGCACAGATGGCGCCTGAAAACCAAGCCCATCATTCTGTCACATCACCCCCATGCATATCAGGGAAACTGTCTGAGCCTCAAGTTATGCAGCAGTCTCTTATGCTGTTTGAAGACTCTGCTGGCAGGGTTTCCCAAGGGCATCCACCTAGCCCTTCGCCAGCGGTGGAAGACATAAAATGCACTGACGCACAACCACTCATGTTTCCTGATGATGAGGACATGGGAATACCACCTCAGCACGTCTCTGATGATGAAACACAGGTGCCAACTGCTGCGTCTTTCTGCAGTGTGCAGACTGAACAGGAGGTCAGGGAGGAAGACTGGGTGGAAGACGATGCAGGGGACGATGAGGTCCTAGACCCCACATGGAATGAAGGTTGTGCCACTGACTTTCAGAGTTCGGAGGAAGAGGCAGTGGTGAGACTGAGCCAACAGCGTAGCAAAAGAGGGAGCAGTGGGCAAAAGCAGAACACCCGCCGCCAAAAGAGTCCGCCTGCTATTGGTCACCGCCATCTGGGACCGAGCACCCCAAAGGCAGCTTCAAGGAGTTCCCTGGCGTGGCAGTTCTTCAAACAATGTGCTGATGACAAGACCCGAGTGGTTTGCACGCTGTGCCATCAGAGCCTGAAGCGAGGCATTAACGTTCTGAACTTAGCACAACCTGCATGACCAGGCACCTGCATGCAAAGCAGAGTAAACACCTTAAAAACAAGGAACTCACTCAGGCTCCCCCTGCTACCTCTTTTGCCTCGGCCTCTTCCTCCGCCTCTGGAGGAACGTTGGCACCTGCCGCCCAACACCACCACCTCCGTCACCAAGCATCTCAACCATGTCACACGGCAGCGTTCAGCTCTCCAACTCACAAACATTTGAGAGAAAGCGTAAATTCCCACCTAGCCACCCTCGATCCCTGGCCCTGAATGCCAGCATTTCTAAACTACTGGCCTATGAAATGCTGTCATTCAGGCTGGTGGACACAGACAGCTTCAAACAGCTCATGTCGCTTGCTGTCCCACAGTATGTTGTTCCCAGCCGCCACTACTTCTCCAAGAGAGCCGTGCCTTCCCTGCACAACCAAGTATCCGATAAAATCAAGTGTGCACTGCGGAACACCATCTGTGGCAAGGTTCACCTAACTACAGATACGTGGACCAGTAAGCACGGCCAAGGACGCTTTATCTCCCTAACTGCACACTGGGTAAATGTAGTGGCGGCTGGGCCCCAGGCGGAGAGCAGTTTGGCGCACGTCCTTCCGCCGCCAAGGATCACAGGGCAACATTCTTTGCTTCCTGTAGCCTCCTCCTCCTACTCGGCTTCCTCCTCCTCTTCTTCCACCTGCTCATCCAGTCAGCCACACACCTTCACCACCAACTTCAGCACAGCCCGGGGTAAACATCAGCAGGCCATTCTGAAACTCATATGTTTGGGGGACAGGCCCCACACCGCGCAGGAGTTGTGACGGGGTATTGAACAACAGACCGACGAGTGGTTGCTGCCGGTGAGCCTCAAGCCCGGCCTGGTGGTGTGCGATAATGGGCGAAATCTCGTCGCAGCTCTGGGACTAGCCGATTTGACGCACATCCCTTGCCTGGCGCATGTGCTGAATTTGGTGGTGCAGAAGTTCATTCACAACTACCCCGACATGTCAGAGCTAGCCTTTTATGCCTTGGAGGTGCTGGCCTGCCCGGCGGCCAGTGTTTTGTCTGAACGTGTATTCGGCACGGCAGGGGGCGTCATTACAGACAAACGCAGCCGCCTGTCTACAGCCAATGTGGACAAGCTGACGTTCATAAAAATTAACCAGGCATGGATCCCACAAGACCTGTCCATCCCTTGTGCAGATTAGACATTTATAACTACCTCCCCTTAACCATATATTATTGTACTCCAGGGCACGTCCTCATTCAATCCTCTTTTTTTTGCTGCATAAAGTGCGGGCCGTCTGTGCGCGCTTCCGGCGTTCACATCCTGCCGCTGCTCGCCTGTCTGCGCTAGAGCGTAACTTCGGCCTTCCCGCTCACCGCCTCATATGCGACGTGCCCACCAGGTGGAACTCCACCTTGCACATGCTGGACAGACTGTGCGAGCAGCAGCAGGCCATAGTGGAGTTTCAACTGCAGCACGCACGGGTCAGTCGCACTGCGGAACAGCACCACTTCACCACCAATGACTGGGCCCTCATGCGAGACCTGTGTGCCCTGTTGCGCTGTTTCGAGTACTCCAACAACATGGCCAGTGGCGATGACGCCGTTATCAGCGTTACAATACCACTTCTATGTCTCCTTGAGAAAACACTTAGGGCGATGATGGAAGAGGAGGTGGCCCAGGAGGAGGAGGAAGAGGGGTCATTTTTAGCACTTTCAGGCCAGTCTCTTAGAAGTGACTAAGAGGGAGGTTTTTTGCAACAGCAGAGGCCAGGTACAAATGTGGCCAGACAGGGCCCACTACTGGAGGATGAGGATGAGGAGGAGGTGGAGGAGGATGAGGATGAAGCATGTTCACAGCGGGGTGGCACCCAACGCAGCTCGGGCCCATCACTGGTGCGAGGCTGGGAAGAAACGCAGGACGATGACAATACGCCTCCCACAGAGGACAGCTTGTCCTTACCTCTGGGCAGCCTGGCACACATGAGCGACTACATGCTGCAGTGCCTGCACAACGACAGCAGAGTTGCCCACATTTTAACGTGTGCGGACTACTGGGTTGCCACCCTGCCGGTTCCCCGGTACAAAGACAATGTGCCCACCTTACTTCCTGCACTGGAGCGTGATAGGAAGATGCGCGAGTACAAGCGCACGTTGGTAGACTCCCAAATGTCACTTGGGAGAAAGTGGAAGCCTAAGGCGAAGGCAGAGGAGGAGCAAGAGTTCGCCAATGCAGCTGTGTCACGGCCAGCTCCTCTGAGGGCAGGGTTAGCATGGCAGAGAAGTTAGAAAAGTTTTGTCAACACGCCACAGCTAACTGCACCACCACCTGATACGGAACGTGTTAGCAGGAGGCAACATTTCACTAACATGGTGGAACAGTACGTGTGCACACCCCTCCACGTACTGACTGATGGTTCGGCCCCATTCAACTTCTGGGTCTCCAAATTGTCCACGTGGCCAGAGCTAGCCTTTTATGCCTTGGAGGTGCTGGCCTGCCCGGCGGCCAGTGTTTTGTCTGAACGTGTATTCAGCACGGCAGGGGGCGTCATTACAGACAAACGCAGCCGCCTGTCTACAGCCAATGTGGACAAGCTGACGTTCATAAAAATGAACCAGGCATGGATCCCACAGGACCTGTCCATCCCTTGTGCAGATTATACATTTATAACTACCTCCCCTTAACCATATATTATTGTACTACAGGGCATGTCCTCATTCAATCCTCTTTTTATTTTCATTTTACCATTATATTGCGGGGCAACCCAAAGTTGAATGAACCTCTCCTCTGTCTCGGTGCCAGGGCCTAAAAATATCTGACAGTGGCCTGTTCCAGTGTTGGGTGACATGAAGCTTCATTCTCTGCTATGACATGAAGCCTGAATCTCTGCTATGGGACCTCTCTCCTCTGTCTGGGTGCCGGGGCCTAAAAATATCTGACAATGGCCTGTTTCAGTGGTGGGTGACATGAAGCATGATTCTCTGCTATGACATGAAGCCTGATTCTCTGCTATGGGACCTCTCTCCAATTGATATTGGTTAATTTTTTTTTATTTATTTTTTATTCATTTCCCTATCCACATTTGTTTGCAGGGGATTTAACTACATTTTGCTGCCTTTTGCAGCCCTCTAGCCCTTTCCTGGGCTATTTTACAGCCTTTTTAGTGCCGACAAGTTTGGATCCCCATTGACTTCATTGGGGTTCGGGTTCGGGTCGAGTTCGGATCCCGAACCCGAACATTTCCGGGAAGTTCGGCCGAACTTCTCGAACCCGAACATCCAGGTGTTCGCTCAACTCTAGCAAGTGTGGGTTTTTATGAATGCTGGTTTATCCTTCTTGGGCATAAACACACTCTCGTGGTAGGGAAATGTTTGTGGTACTGGCCCCATGAGGGGTGGTGTTTATGAATAGAATTGTGGGCCTTTTTGAATTTTAAGGTATAACATTAAAAATTACATTTTACTACTGTCCTTTTTATTGTTTTGTTTTTGTTTACTGCGGTAGTCTGCTAGGACTGTATTTAGTCTTGAAAGTGGAACAGCTTTTATGGTTGGATTTGTATGGTTTCAGTTATATGTTCTGAAGCCGTTTTTGGCGTGTATTAGTGGCACAAAAATAAGTATTTGCTGTTGTGTGGTGAAGTGATGAAATTACAGCAATTTTGTGGCGTGTGTAAGTTGAAAAAAATGAAGGCCTATTTGCCATTCAGTGGTGCACTTATATGTTCTGAAGCCCTTTTTGGCATGTATTAGGGTGGGTTCACACTAACGTTATGGAGTCTGTTATGGCTTTCCGTTATAACAGGCTTATAACAAAACATAACGGAATCCATAGGATGGAATGCAAAACGGAAGCCTTTAAGAGGCATTTGGTTTTGCTCTGTCCTAATAGAAGTCTATGGGAAAACATAACAGATCCGTTTGGGTCCCGTTATGCAAGACGGAAAACAAAGTCCTGTCAACAGCACTTTGTTTTCCGTCTTGCATAACAGGAACCAGACGGATTTGTTTTGATTCCCATAGAATTCTATTAAGACGGAGAGCAAACGGAATGCCTTTTAAAAGCAAGTCTATGGGCAGCAAAACTGATCCATCCTTCCATCTTATGGATTACGTTATGTTCCGTTATAACCCTGTTATAACGGAAAGCCATAGCGGACTCCGTAACGCTAGTGTGAACCCACCCTTAGTGGCAAAAATATATATATTATTTGCCATTCAGCGGAGCAATTATATGTTCTAAAGCCCTTTTTGGCGTGTATTAGTGGCAAAAAAAATTATATTATTTGCCGTTCAGCGGTGCAGTTATATCTTCCAAAGCCTTTTGTGGAGTGTATAAGTGGAAAAAAAGTAAGGGCCTATTTGCCGTTCAGTGGTGCAGTTATATGTTCTAAAGCCCTTTTTGGCATGTATTAGTGGCAAAAAATATATATTATTTGCCATATAATAAAAAGATGTTTTATTCCAATAAATTGCCTTAATCCTGAAACGCAGCCAGTCCCAATTGTGAAGTGGGTTGTATTCACAGACAGCCAATATATTTCAGTGGACCGCACGATCCCCACCGATACAATTTTATATAAACGTAAAAACACCAAGTTGGAGCTCACCTCACCATACACCACCGAGGAGCACGGACACAGAACCGGAACCAAGGATGAGAAGTAGCAAAAAAAATTATTGTCCAGCTTCACCTTGCAGTGCGTGTTTTATTAGGAAACGTGCTTAAAAACCAAACATCAGGCTCATATCATCAACATGTTTCGGATCAACATATATTACAGATCCTTCCTCATGATACAGAGAATAAGACTGACAAATCTTATATACAGAGTAAAAGCAGTGATTCAGCTGTGGATTATTGATTGGCAATTGGACTGCTTTCACCCCACCCACAGCATATACCACTGAGACACAGGAACAGAACTGCATGAGAAGAAGAGAGGGAAAAAAATAATAATAATAATAATAATAATTTTCACCCCTCTCTTCCTCCCACGCAAGAACCGCCCCTAAAGGACAAGAGAAGAAGATACATCTAATAATGCAATATTAAATCTTGTCTTTGATTAAGGCCCAAAGGCATACAGGACTGAAATCTAAAAATCCAATAGGCTTCTCTATTGAGAAGAGCTTTCCTATGGTCTCCGCCCCGTTTAGGAAAATTAACTCAATTAATTCAATGCCCTGAACTTTCATGCCAGCAATATTGCCCTGGTGGCAGGAGGCAAAATGCTGGCTGACTGCTGACACATTTTTAACAAAAGCATGAGATATATCTGAGATATGTCTGCATATCCGAACTTTGAGGGCATTGGACGTGCATCCCACATATTGCAATTGACATGTAGAACAAGACACACAATACACCACATGTGTGGTATTGCAGTTCATGTATTGTTGTATCTCAAATGACTGCTGGGCTGCAACAGAGGCCACATTCCGTCCTGTTTGTACGACACTGCAACACGTACAGGTAAAACATTGATTCTCACAGGGATCTTGTTATCATTAAGAGCCCTGTGAAATGCCAAAAACCGCACTGATAGTGAAGTATTGCGGTCACTATTCACACACACAATTGTATAAGTTGTACTCACAAGCGTAGAAGAAAATGTAGGCACATCAACCGGAATGTTATTATTTTATGCTCCTCTTATAGCTGTTCTCTCATTTTTTTATTGCCATTGACAGGAGCAAGTTCTTGCATAATTTCACCGACGAGCGCTCGCAGTATAACCTGGTAAAAATCCTGGCACAAATGGCCCGATGCATGTTCACTTGGTTGCGTAGTGACAGCCGAATTGACACCATTCGGCAGAGGGCTGACTTCTATCTCTACACCTTGTTGGACCCTCACTACCGGTACAAAATGGGCGCCCTTTTTACACCCGCTGAGAGGGAGGACAAACTGAACTACTATAGAGAAATCCTATGTAGTCAGTTGGACACTGTCTATCTGCGCCATCGTCCATCCTCTCGCAGGTCTGACCGGGCGGGTCCTCTGCGCTCATGTTCCTCTGCCATGGCTGCTGTGGCATGGTGGGGGTTAGGAGCAGTTCCAGCTCCATCAGCAGCAACTTGAGTCTAGAGTCGCTGATGAGCAGCCTTCTTTACCTGCCTAGTGAAACTACTCATAAGCAGTAGCAGCAGCTAGACCTGGAGAATCGACCTGAACCAGCAGGTGGTGGCATACTTGGACAGCACCCTGCCACCCCACATTGAAGATCCTCTGGACTACTGGGCAGCCAAACTGGATTTGTGGCCGCAACTGGCAGAGTTTGCCCTGGAAAAGCTGTCCTGCCCGGTCAGTAGTGTGGCATCAGAGCGGGTGTTTACTGCGGCAGGGGCTATAGTTACCCCAAGAAAAACTTGCCTGTCCGCCAAAAATGTGGAGTGACTGACCTTTGTCAAGATGAATCAGGTGTGGATCAGCCAGGACTTCCACCCACCAATGCCTGATGCATCAGACTAGATCATCCATGGTGCCACACCGACACTTTGACAAAAGAGACTGGATTCTTCTGGCTACCTGCCTCAGCTACTATTCTGATGCTGCCATCCACCTACTGCCACACATCTGATGCCAAGTGCTCCTTCTTTTACCCACTATCTTCAGCTGGTACTGGTATTGCCACCCACTTCCCCACTCTGTCAACGCGTCACTCTGTGGTCTCCTAATGCTGCTGCTACCTCACCACTCAGATCTCCTGATGCTGTTGCCACCTCAACACTGTCATAGTGCCACCCTGTGGCCTCCTCCTGATGCTGCTGTTGCCACCACCTCTTCTCATGCTGTTGCTGCCACCTCCACACTATCATTGTTCCACCCTGTGGCCTTCTCTTGATGCTGCTGCCACTTCAACACTGTGACTGTGTCACCCTATGGCCTCTTCCTGATGCTGCTGGTGCCGCAACCAAAACACTTTGTCATTGTGCCACTCTGTGGCCTCCTAATGCTGCTGCTACCTCCACACTGTCATTATGCCACCCTGTGGCCTCCTCCTGATGCTGCTGCTGCCACCACCTCCACACTCTGTCATTGGGCCACTCTGTGGCCTCCTGATGCTGCTGCCACCACCACACTGTCATTGTGCCACCCTATGGCTTCCTCTATATGCTGCTGCTGCCACCTCCGCACTCTGTCATTGTGCCACTCTGTGGCCTTCTGATGCTGCCGCTGCCACCTCCACACTGTCATTGTGTCACACAGTGGCCTCCTCCTAATGCTGCTTCTGCTGCCACCTCCACACTCTGTCATTGTGCCACCCTGTGGACTCCTCCTGATGCAACTGCTGCCGCCACCTCCACACTCTGTCATTGTGCCACTCTGTGACCTCCTGATGGTGCTAGTGCCACCTCCACACTGTCATTGTACCACTCTGTGGCCTCCTCTTAATGCTGCTGCTGCCGCAATCTCCTCACTCTGTCATTGTGCCACTCTTTGGCCTCCTGATGCTCCTGACGCCTCTACACAGTCATTGTGCCACTCTGTGGCCTCCTCCTGATGCTGTTTCCACCTCACCACTATGTCATAGGGCCACTCTGTGGACTTATGCTGTTACCACTCTCCCCAATTCATGACTGGACCACTATTTTGCCTTTCGGCATGGTTGACATCATCATTTATTTGACCCTTCTTCTGATCTGCCAGAAGGAAGGAAAAATGAGACGCACAACGGATCCTGACTATATAACATCTGTAAGGCCTGCATGACATTGACCCTATTTTGCATCAGAATTGGCTTATGATTTGGTAGCCAAAAGCAGGAGTGGGTACAAAACACAGAAGACATGCAAATATTCCAGTCATCTCTGTCTTGGATGCACTCCTGTTCTTTTTGGCTTTAGCAATACTGATGGATTATTGACCAAATGCTGACCGAGTGAAGGCGGATGCTCCACAGACAGGATTTGGGGTTATTGTTCTGATGGATGAGAGGAAGGGCAAAACAATCTGTGACGTCAACACAAACATACTTCTGACACCCTCTGTCGGGGGGGGGGGGGGGGGGGGCTCTACTTGTATAAACGTATAATAGAACAGGTTCTATAGACATCTATGTGGAATCAGCTGCCGACGGTGTAAAAGGAGTTCGCTTCTTCTTGACGCTAACATTGACCTGTGAGGCTGAGTTCACACTTGAGTTATTTGGTCAGTTTTGGCCCTGTTACTGCCCAAATAAGTGAAGTGAGCAGTGATTCTAAGAACGACGTCTGTCATCTGCATGTCAAACTGGCTCACAGTATTCTCTCACTACCACAGCAGACTCCCTATGCACGTTACTGCAAGGCACAGTGTGCTACACCACTATCAAGGCCCTCTCTGCAGCCAGTAAATAGATGTTTTTTTAACGTGATTCGCCACAAATAAATTTGTATCAAAGTTCGGCGAACCGGCCGAATCAAATTTTTGAGAAGTTTGCTCATCTCTATTCTTAATAGTAAAGTAAAGAAGACTGTGGTCAGGAAGTGGGAAGGGTGAGTTGACAAAGTCAGAGATTGAGCAGAGGCAGAAGAAGACTGAATCAGGTATATCGCCATTTTTGTGTATGGCAGAAGAAGTGAGTTGTGAGAGGTGGTTATAGAAAGAAAGTGAGAGGCTTATGGTGAGATAGGGTTGTCAATGGGAATATTAAAATCACCCATAATAAGAGTTGGTGATTCAGATGATAGGCAGTAGGGAAGCCAGGCAGCAAAGTGATCCAAGAACTGGTTGGTGAGTTTGTAGGGGAGGGGAGGCGATAGACAGTCACTCACAGGAGGAGTGGGCAGAAGAGTCTGATGGTGTGAATCTCAAAAGAAGGGAATATGAGAGAGGGTACAGGCGGAAGGACTTGAAATATGCACTTTTGAGAAAGTAGTATGCTTACGCCTCCACCATGCCTGTTATCAGGTCTGGGGGTATAGGAAAAGTGTAGCCCACTATAGGATAGAGTGGCAGGGAAAGAGGTGTCAGAAGGTTAAAGCCAAGTTTCTGTAAAGGGACAGCAGGTTAAGAGATTTTAAAAGGAAGAGGTCGTGGATATTGGGGAGTTTGTTGTGTAACGATTGAGAGTTCCAGTTCCAGAGAGAACTGTTAAAAGAGAGAGGACATATGGCAAATATTAATAATAAGATTCCAGGGTTTCTCTATGTGGTAGGTGAAAGGGTGTAGCTAGAGCCAAGAGAATAGAAAGTGTTAGATGATTGAGTGATTTGTGAGTTATTTTATGTTGCACCATAGAGGAAGATGGGCCATGGTGATGTACAGTGTGAGGGTAAAAAGTCTGTATGAATTGAACACAGGTGAAGGAAGGAGAGACAGGATGAACGTGAATAGAAGGAAGAAAAGTTGGAAGCAGCAACAATGAGAACAGAAGCAGTGAACACTGAAAAAATACTACATACAGCCTACCTGAGCTGTGTGCAACTTTCTTAGCTCCTATAGAAGCCCTGTCTCTGGTCATGTCTAACTGCCATGAATTAACACAATATGGTGCTTAGACAAAGATGGTGCTTTGACGAGTGCTTTAACCCAGGGAATGCTTCACCTTAGACTGTCTCTACATTTATAGGGAGTATGATCATAAAACTAGGGGTAATTTAGCTCATTAACCTATTATTCAGTTAAGCAAGACACATGATAAAAGATTCTTTGTGTAGCTAAACAGAGCTAAGGACCTGAACGGACCATAAAATCCATAAAAGCAGTAATAAACATATGTAGGACTAACCACAATGATATCACACTTGCAGGAAGCATTTTAGATGGATGAATATGCAGGGGTATGCACCGGGGAAACAGAGAAAAAATGGAGACTGCACAATTCTACTTAGGGAAAGCTGGGGGGAGCAGTTTTGTTTATTGCAGACATACGAAAAGCAATGGAGCGGGGCGCAGCCGTAGCGAAATGCGGCTTGACTACGGTGGAAGGTGATGGCACACAGGGTTAATGGTAGGGCAAGGTTAGGTGATGGGAGGAGATTGGTGGGGGTGGAGTAGCATTTTCGCACCATAGATTTAAGGGTTTGGGGAGGAGTTTGTAGGCAGTTTGATCTGAGGGAAGGAAGTTGTGCGTGTGCCATCATGTCCTCCATCGAGCAGTTAATCGACCAGGTTAGGGCTGCTGCAGCCAGCAATGGTGAGCAGTGGCTACAGGATACATTATGGGCGGCGTTACAGGGAGGCAGGCAGGAGGAGTCGGCCCCAGTCGGTAGGGCAGTGGTGCTAGTGCTGCCGGAAGCCGCGCTGGGAGGAATCCTGCCCGGCGGTCAGGCACAGCGAGAGGGGGACGGGTTTGCCCCCGCCCTCGCTCTCAGATGCCGGTTGTTGCTGAAGAAGTGGTTGCGGCGGGTCCCCTGTCGGCAGTCAGGGGCAGGGACCTGGCTGGGCACTCACCTGGGAACGGAGACACTGCGCAGGGCCAGCAAGTGGGCTCCAGGTCGGCTATAGCAGCAGGAAGCAGCGCTGACAGGCGGGCAGCCAGTGGATCCAGGACAGAGGTGGAGCAGGCACCGAGGCCCTCTAGTGGAAGCTGGAGGTACTCAGCTCACAGAGAGAACAGAGAGACTGCTGCGACTCCTCCTCCAAGGCTGGCAGAGGTGGGGGAGGGAGCATCCGAGGAAGACGAGCTGCTGGAAATGAATTTAAAGGTGCTGCAGCTGCAGTGGAAGACTGTGTGGAGCGGCCGCCTTCCGGTGGGTCAGATGAAGAGAGGGATGAAGTAAGTGACCTTGCTCCAGAGGGACGTGGAGGCAAGTCACTGTCGTGGCGTTCGGTGGAGGACGGTGAGGTGTCCCAAGATTCGGAAGACGGACGCAAGGCGTCGTCCGGGACTGCGGCTGAGCCGGATGCGTCGGCTAACGGTTCCAGGGTCGTGCAGGAACACGGACGGAGGCGGTCTGCGGCTGTTGGGATCCCGCCCCAAGAACAGCCAGGTGAGAGTGGGGCTCAGCGTAGTGGGGTTGGGGGGGATGTCGGGGGGGACGGTTGTGTCGCAGGTTGCTGGAGGCGGTGGGGCGGTAAGGGACTTGCTGGATGGTTTGGCGGTTTTGTTGGCGCGGTTTGGATTGGGAGCGGCGCATTCTCCTGCGGAGGTTTGGGCGCCGATGGATAGGGTCAGTTTGGGATCTGTTGGGGCAGCTGAGCGGTCAGTGGGGGTTGGGGGGAGTTCCGTTCCTGCGGTACTTGTGGAGCCGACAGTGGTTGTGCCCGTGGCAGCGGCGTCGGCATCATGCACGGTCCAGGCTGGGTCTGCAGAGTTGGTGAGGTTGGAAGATGCGGCTAAAGGGTAGGTGTATGTGTGTTTTGAGGGGCCGTTGGGGGCCCATTTGAAGCCGGAGGTTAGGGAGAGAATTCACAGGGATGAATACGTGGAGATTTTTTCGCTGCTGCCGTTAGAGAAGTTTAATCTGGATAGAGTGAAGCCGGATGAGAGCAGGAGGGAGGAGGAGGAGAGGCGTAGGTATCGATTGATACCGCGCACGTTTTCTAATTGGCTCCAGGCTTTTGCTATATTGGCCAGCGTGATTGGGGATAAGGCTCCGCACTTTTTGGTTATATGGACTCGATTGGGGAGGCGTATAGGGTGTATGGCGGGGTGGCATGGCTGCGCTATGATGAGCAGTTCTGCCAGCGGCGGGCCATACGACCGAGTATACAATGGGATCACAAGGACATAGGTCTGTGAATGCGTCTTATGGCTGCTCCCAAGGGTGGGCCTCAGTCCTTTCGCGGGACGTCGGGGGGTTCTTCAACGGCAGAGTCACCCTCTGGCGGCAAAAAGGGTTGCTGTTGGCTGTTCAATGAGGGGCACTGTAAGTTCCTGTCTGACTGCCGTTTTAAGCACGAGTGCTCTGGATGTGGGGGTTCCCACAGTTTTAGCCGGTGTTTCAAGCGTGGAAGGGGGAAGGGACCGGAGGCTGCTCCGAAGAGGTCGGAGAGTGGAAGAGATGCTTCCGTTTTTAAATAGGTATCCTAAGAGGGCTGCGGCGGTCTTGTTGTGGGACGGTTTCCGTGACGGTTTTAGGATTCCGTGTACGTCGGTTGGGGCAGGGGGGAGTGTTCGTAATTTAGTTTCTGCACTTGCTAGGCCGGATGTTGTGCGGTAAAAAATTGAAAAGGAGGTTAGTGCGGGCAGAGTAGTGGGGCCTTTTTTTGATATTCCGTTGCCGGCATTGCGCATATCGCCGTTGGGGTTGGTACCCAAGAAAGAGCCGAATAAGTTTCGGCTCATTCACCATCTGTCTTACCCAGCGGGTAGTTCTGTGAACGACAGTATCGATCAGGAGCTTTGTTCCGTGTCGTATACGTCTTTTGATGTAGCGGTCGCGTGGGTGCAACATTTGGGTTGTGGTGCGCTACTGGCAAAAACGGATATAGAGGCGGCATTTCGTTTGCTGCCTATACATCCGGAGAGTTTTCACCTGTTGGGTTTCAAGTGGGAAGGGCAGTTTTACGTTGATTGTTGTTTGCCTATGGGTTGTTCATTGTTTGAGACGTTTAGTTCATTTTTGGAATGGGTGGTAAAGCAGGAGTCCGGTAGTCAGTCGGTACTGCACTATCTGGACGATTTTTTGTTTTTGGGGCCGGCAGGCGGTCGGGCTTGTTCTATTTTGCTGCACACGATGGAACGTGTGGCGGCGGCATTTGGGGTCCAGCTCGCCCCGGAGAAGATGGAGGGCCCTGCTACTTCGGTGAAATTCTTGGGCATTGTGATTGATACGGTGCGGATAGAGTGTCGTTTACCTGAGGATAAGTTGCTTGATCTGGTGGCGGAGGTTGGGAGTTTGCAAAGGGTTAAGAAGGTCCAGTTGCATAAGATTCAGTCGCTCTTGGGTAAGCTGAATTTTGCGTTCTGGATTTTGCCCATGGGCAGGGTTTTCTGTCGGCGTTTGGCCATGGCGACGGCGGGGGTGGTTGCCCCGTCCCATTACGTGCAAGTGTCTGCAGAGGTGAGGGCAGATTTGGCGGTCTGGGAGCAATTCTTGGCTCAGTATAATGGTCGGTCGTTGTGGATGGGAGGGCAGATCTCTAATGTTGATTAGGAACTATTCACTGACGCGTCAGGATCCTGTGGGTTTGGTGCTTACTGTCAAGGGGATTGGTGTGCGGAGGCTTGGCCGGATGATTGGCGCAGGGCGGGATTCCTTTCCAATTTGGCGTTGCTGGAGTTGTTTCCTATTATTGTGGCGGTTGAATTGTGGGGAGATCTGTTGCGGAATCCGCGGGTGCGTTTTTTGCTGTGACAACATGGGAGTGGTTCAGGCCATTAATTCACAGTTAATCTTTAGTTCGCCGCCGGTGATTCGTTTGCTTAGGCATTTGGTTTTGCGGGGTTTGCTGTTGAATGCGTGCTTTGTTGCCGTTCATGTGCCGGATGTGAACAATTCGGTGGCTGACGCTCTCTATCGTTTTCAGTGGGATCGTTTTCGTCGATTGGTGCCGGAGGCAGCGGAGCAGGGGCGGCCTTGTCCTCAGTGGATTTGGAGCGTGGTGTTGGGGTCACCATAGCATTGATTCAGCAATCAGTGAGTTCCGGTACGTGGTCTGAGTATTTTTCTGTGTGGTCATTGTGGGAACGGTTGATAGAGCAGGTTGGGGGGTGCCATACGGCAGATGATTTCCGGGAGCTGTTAATTTATTTTGTGGGTTTGGCTTTTACTGACGGTTTGTCTTATTCGGAGGTGGCTAAGAGGGTGTCGGCGGTAGCCTTTTGGTTGCGCATGCAGGGTTTGAGGGACGTGTCGCAGTGTTTCCTGGTGCGTCAGGTGTTGAAAGGTTTTCGGAGGTCTACTCATACCAGGGACAAGCGACGCCCGGTATCTTACGACTTGTTGTTGCGTCTGTGGTGGCAGGTGGATACGCTGTGTGTAGATGTTTATGAAGTGCACTTGTTTTGAGCGGCTTTTTCGTTGGCGTTTTTTGGCGCTTTTAGGGTTTCTGAGTTGGTAGTGCGGAGTAAACGTGGGGCAGGTGGTTTGCAGAGGAGTGACATGGCAGTGTGTGCAGATGGGTTGCGGTGTTTCTTGTGAAAATCTAAAACGGATCCTGAGGGCAGGGGCACTCACTTTGTTTTGCGGTCTCTGGGGGAGTCAGTGGTTTGCCCGGTTTGATGTGTTGAAGATTTTTTGGCGGTGAGACCGGATATTCCGGGGCCGTTGTTAGTGCATCAAAATGGGGCGGCTTTGTCCTGTTTTCAGTTTGTGGCGGTATTCCGAAAATGTTTGGCGGCAGAAGGTCTGGTGGCTAGTGAGTTTGCGTCCCACTCGTTCAGGATAGGTGCAGCCATTGAGGTCGCGAGGTGGTGCCTGGGGGAGGCTGTGATTCGGCGCATCAGTAGGTGGGAGTCCGCAAGCTTCCGGTCATACATCCGTCCGCATTTGCTGTCACATGTGGGCTGAAAGGGTGTGGGGGCTGTTTGTTCGGTGGGTTTAGGCTTAAGGGTTGGTGTGGTTTGTTGCTGACTGATTGTGTTTGTTTTTTGTTTTTTGTTTTTTACAGGGTCCGTTCCATGTTTGGCCTGGGTTTTTGGTCACTCGTACGTGTATTGGGGGGCTCACAGAGCGGACGTGCATTTGAACGGTCGGCAGTTGGGTTTTGGAGTCAGTGATTTGCAGGTTCGTTGGATAGGTATACGGGGTTTGTTGTGGGGGCGGGTTCTCCCGGAATTTTGTTATCATGTGTCGTTGGATTGGCCACCGGATATAGTGGTATTACACGTTGGGGGTAACGACTTGTCCGTCCGTTGATCCCGGGATGTTGTTCGGGACATCAAGTTAGATTTGTTGAAGTTGTGGGCAGATTTTCCGGGATTGTTGGTGGTTTGGTTGGATATTGTTGCTAGGCGCGTGTGGAGAATGGCGAGGTCTGTTGACAAGGTTAACAGGGCGCGGGCTAAGGTGAATCGATAGGTTGGCCGTTTCGTGAGGAGACAGGGCGGTTTTGTAGTGAGGCATAAGGAGTTGGAAGGGGCATCCGCTATGTTTTTGAGGCGTGATGGGGTTCATTTAAACGACATTGGGATGGATATGTGGAGCTCAGGGTTGCAGGACGGCTTGGAAATGGCCTTCAAGGTGTGGAGGGATGAGCATAGCTGAGGTGACACCTATGTTCGTATTGTGGCAGGGATCCTGGGAGGCAAAACTGGGACTAGGTGCATGGCTATATCTCTTGCGGCATGCATCTAGGACGTTGTGGTGAATGGCAAGCTGGGGGATCCTGTTTGGGCTAATAGCCTGGCAGGGGTTTAATTCCAAGAGTTGGTGCCCTTGGGTCGGAGAGTGCGGCCGAGGGTAAAAGTTGGATTAAACCTGAATCATGTGAGGAAGTTCGCTAGGGGCGGATCTGGTTAATTGTATTGTCTTCTAGGATCCCTTCAGTTCAAAGAAAGTTACATGTTGGTTTGATGGTGGACTAATGTTGGATTATTGTCCTGGTTTTGTGTTTTACTATTAGTATGTACAATACTTGGTAATTTATTTGGTTAATAAAATTAAGCTACGGCCTTTTATACCAAATCATGTGGTTTTGTCCTTATTGGGGTATACAGGGTTAAGTGGCTCAGTGAGCCAGAGAATCTTACATCCCAGGAGTCATTGTGTTTAGAGAGGAGTGAAGCATGTTATACAGTTACCATGATTTAACTGGCAGGTGCTTAGACAAAATGGCACTTTGATAAAGATGGTGCTTTGACTCTTGCTTGACCCCAGCATGTCTTTATTTATTGTTTTACCAGTTCCAGATACCCTGCATCAACACAGAATTTAAAAGACTGAATATTATAACACAGAGCTGTCTGTTATTTCAATTTTTAAAAGGGTTGTCCAGCTTTTGTTGTCATCCCCATCCTTCCCCACTGGACCTGTGGAGGGAAACATACTTACCTGCTCCCTGCTGCTCGATTCCATCTCCTTTCGCCCACCGCTGTGTTCACTGCACTCTGGTTCCTGATTGTAAACTTATGAAATGGATGAGGCTCATTTGTGCCTCTGCAGCCAATGACTGGCACATGACCAGTAACATGCTACTTGAGCTACACATCACTGCTGCAGTAGGGAGCACCAAGTAGAGGTAGGGAGTAGTGTAAATATAACTTTTATTCTGATAAATTCTGATCCTGCAAGTTCAATAAAGGTGTAACTTCACTGCAAAGTGCTTTCTACATTGAGTTGCTTCTCAGCCCCTCTCTCTCTCTTCTGATTGACAGCACTAGCATCCAACAAGGAGACCACTACAGCTGTCACTTAGAGCAAATGAGTGAGATTGTGAAACAGCTCAATGCAGACATCATAGTGTATTTTACTGTGAGGCTTTGCCTCCTTTGCACTCTAGTACTTGGCAGAATAGAAGTTCATATTCACACTACCCTTGGTTATAAAAGCTCCGGAATAGGTATGTTTATACTGCTCTCCCTAGCCTCTACCTAGTGTTGTCAATAGTGTTTAGCTAATGGAAGCCTCAGAAGTGGAATTCAATCCAGAGTTTAGGAAAAATTTGATTTGCAACAAACCCGAATTTCCTGCCGCTTTGTGGTAACAAATAGATTTTTTTTTTTTCTAAAATGGTGGCTACACATGTTATAAAAGTGAAAGTAAGAGACCGGAAACAAGAGATCACCTGTAATGCAGTGCAGCCAGCCAATCAGCAGATTGCCATCCCCTTTGATGTCACAGTCTTATAAAAATTCTAATCCTGCCTGGTCTCCATCAATCTTGGATAGGGAGACTACCGGGACAGTGTAGGGAGATCATAGGGAGAGTTTTTACATAATGTAATGAGAACATAGGGAGAGTGAAGGCTGTGTAATCTGAAGCTGAAGGGATCCATAGGAGACAGCTTTGTGCAGGGATGATGCAAACTGAGCTATCTATTGGAACAGTGTCAACCTTGTTTAATGGATAAGCAATGCCATTACTCCTTGCTTCTCAAATTTGGATGAATAAACTGTGTAATTTAAAGGGGTTATCCCACTTCGCCTTTTTATACTTACCTGCTGCCACCGCGCCGTTCACTTCCTGGATTCTGGCTGGGGGCGGGCTTCATCTTGATTGAAGTCTTCTCCCGGCCGGGCCGCGCGCTGGACTGAATGCGCACGCTGCCGCGCATGCGCCATGTGACTTATTTCTGGCCAGTATAGTACAGAGCCGGCGTGCGCGTTCGCAGCTCTGTACTATTCTGGCCGGGAAGAAGACACCGTCACGCATGCGCGGCAGCGTGCGCGTTCAGGACAGCGAGCGGCCCGGCCGGGAGAAAAGAAGGAGTCTTCTGAGCAAGCGCGACAATCGGGATTCTGGAGAAGAGCGGTGGCCGTAACCAGGGGAGACAGAGTCACAACAATAAGGTAAGTGGGGATGAATTTTATCCTAAACGGTGGGAATTTGTTAAAGGGTTTCTACCACTTCATTTTCACATAATTAGCTTTCAGACACTAGCGATCCGCTAGTGTCTGCTCTCCCAAACAATCCTAATATAACTGTTTATTGTCCTGCCGTTTGCCTAAAAATCGAACTTATATAGATATGCTAATGAGCCTCTAGGTGCTATGGGGGCGTCATTAGCACCTAGAGGCTCGGTCTACCTTCACAAAATGCCGCCGTCCAGCGCGTCCCTCCAGCCCGCCCATCTCCTCTGGAATGCGATCAAGCGGATGAATTCTCGCGCATGCGCCGTGCGCGTCTGTATTCGGCGCATGCGCAGTGAATGTCTGACCGCTTCCCTGCACAGACATATCCACTGTGCCTGTTCCTCGGAGCACTATGACATCATCGGCGCAGGCGCAGTGGAGATGTCTGAGCAGGGAAGCGGTCAGACATTCACTGCGCATGCGCCGAATACAGATGCGCACGGCGCATGCGCGAGAATTCGTCCGCTTGATCGCATTCCAGAGGAGATGGGCGGGCTGGAGGGATGCGCTGGGCGGCGGCATTTTGTGAAGGTAGACCGAGCCTCTAGGTGCTAATGACGCCCCAATAGCACCTAGAGGCTCATTAGCATATCAATATAAGTTCGATTTTTAGCAAAACGGCAGGACAATAAACAGTTATATTAGGATTGTTTGGGAGAGCAGACACTAGCGGATCGCTAGTGTCTGAAAGCTAATTATGTGAAAACGAAGTGGTAGAAACCCTTTAATCAAGTATATTTACAAAAATGATCACTGTCAAATCATTAACTGATTTAACAGTGATCATTATGATGGGATAACCCCTTTAACAGTTGTTGGGCTGCCCACCTTATTTAATAGATATTCAGATCTGTTGCACCTTGATTCTCAAATTGGGGTGAATAAGCTGTGTAATTTAACTATAATTGGGGTGTCCCCCTTATTAAAAAGATAAGCAATTCTATTACGCCTTGATTCTCAAATTGGGGTGAATAAGTAGTGAAATTTAACTGTTATTGGTGTTTCCATCTTGTTTTATAGATTGGGCCTTGATTCTCAAATTGGGGTAAATAAGCTGTCTATGTTTACTGTGTCTACCTGCCTGTCACAGAAACTGTTTCACTACCAGAAAGGACTAGCTACAGTATTCATGTTGTTGCAATGCACAGTAATGTACACCGAGATACACTCTCCCTGCAATCTGAGATATAGCTGATCTAACGCGCTTCATGACAAACTAATTCGGAACAAAGCTAATTTTTGGGAAAAATTCGGCAAAGCATCTGAATCGAATTTTTGAAAACTTTGCCAATCTCTAGTTGTCAACAATGACTCCCTTTATGTAACTTCTACACTACTAAAGCAGATTACTCCTCAAAGTAAATTACTCCATGCAAGATTTTTTTCTATCCAACTGCAGATTTCAAGGGCTGAGTATGTTTTGCTGCAATGTTTATAAAAATCACTTTAACCCGTAGAGGACCCACAGATGGAGCAGATGGACGTGACGGGTTCTGGGAGAGGATCGCAAGGGAATGGGGGCTGGATGGGTGCTCTTACTGGAAGGCATCCATGCCTGCTAAGGGCAGCATGGGGTATTTCTGCCCCCCTGCAGCTCTAAGCTCTGCGATTGGCCGGTCAATGAAGACTGGCACATTGCAGCGCTGGAAAGAGTATGGAGCTGCGGGGGGGGGGGGGGGGGGAGGTGGGGGTGATGTGGAGGTGACTGGTGCTGAAATAGTCAGTACCTGTCTCCCCTCGAGGTCAGACAGCGGACTCCAGTGTTTGGCATATCATGCCAGCGCTACGATTGGCTGGAACAATGATCCAGCCAATGGCAGTGCTACAGCAGCAAAGGGAACAGGAAGAATGTCACGGTCCCTCCTGGGACAGGGGTCAGAAGATCTAAGAGACTGGCTGCACGTGATGTGATCTGACAATCTCCCTGGTTTCACTTTTCTGTGTTGTTGCTGGGTATGACCACACCTCTGGTCTCAGGTGTAGTTTAAGTGTCCATTCTAATTCCTCCTATTTAGTCTAGCCTCACCCATCATGCTATGCGGTTGATAGCTCCTTTTCGGTTGTGAAGAGCTGGTGTCTGGTTCTTCTCTGAGTTTCTGCTCGTCTGCATACTTCGGAGTTAAGTGTCATTTTCCTTATTTTTTGTTTGTGGTTTTCCCCTTCCTTTTGGTATTAAGCCTAAACGCTGGGAAGGAACAGGTCATCTCTTGTCCTGACAATATTTCCAGGGCACTTTAATGTCATATAGGGCCCTAGGTTCCAGCATATGAACATTCCTACCATCAAGATCTGTTCATACTTATACTAGTCAGGGCTCGGTTTAGGGATTCACTAGGTGGTGACCTTGTCCCCTTTCCCTAGTTTACAGGCCTAGTACCTTTTCCCTTCCCTCTTGTGGTCGTGTGGAGTTATCCACGCACACTGCGCCATGACAAAGAATTCCTCTGCATGCAGCCATTCTAGCTGGAGATTGCATGCAGAGTGGACCTGTGCTACTCTGTGCTGTAAATCTGCCCTGCTGGGACTTGTGGTGCACCACCACAGCTTACTTCAACCTGTGAAAAAAAGAAAAGAAAAAGAACATCTGGAACATCTGCTGCATTGATTTTTTTTTTTTTTTGCAGAAGTTGCAGATCCCTAATCCACCCCCTCTTCCCAAGCCCTAATCCCTGACCATATCCCCCACTTCCCCACCCCCCCATCCGATTTTGCCTTCAGCAAACAAATTGGGACTTTTTTTGTCTCTTTTATCTGGCTTTTTATTTTTTTCCCTGCTCTGCACCACTTTTTTTGTGTGCGAGCTGTGAACACCAAGTCTAATCAGTCCATACTTCACTGTTCAGCACCTGGCGCTGTTTTTTTTTTTTTTTTTCATCTGTGCCTTTTTTTTTTAAGTATTAATAGTTAGAAGTATATATATATATATATATATATATATATATATATATTATATAGCATATATATGTTCATTTTTAGCTGCAGTGTCTCCACAGACACACCAAACGTCAGCTTGCATGCGTTCTGCAACCCTGAGTACCAAGTACCATATTTTTTTACTGGTCGTTTTGTGCTCAGTCTTCTTTTTTTTGGTCCCAAATTTTTTTTTGTGTTACATAGAAATATATTTTAGGTAGTGTTAGTGTAGATTTTTGCATGCACGCAGCATCTTTGTGTGTGCATCCTGCACCTGTATTTTTTTTATTATACTTTTTTTCCACTCCTTTTCTCTGTATTTCAAATTTATTACAAGCCCCACCACATGTGAAAACACAACATACACACCCCTGACAATAAATAAAGGTTTACACATTTCATACGTCACACCTCAATAAAATTTAAATGCCCCGTCTGTCCCAACGAGTATACTCAGCTGAAGAGGCATATGCCATCCTTGCCTCTAATACTGAGTCTGTTAGTGAGGGAGAAGAGGATGCCACATTCCTCTACTCCTCTTCCCCCTCATCATCATCATAATCCAGTGATGAGGGACCTTCAAGAAGGCACCCCAGGATAGCAGCGGAGGCAGCCCCCCTTATGGACCCTACCCCATAAAGATTATCAGCCCCAAATTCTGGATTTTGAGGGCAGCTCCAGAATACAGATAGATTGTGCGGGCTTCACTTAACTAGATTTATTTTAAATTTTCTTCTCTGAAGATACTGTAAATTTAATGGTGGCCCAAACAAATTTATATGCCCAACAATTCATTGCTCAGAACCCCACAACGACATATGCTAGACCCCTAGGTTGGACCCCAGTAAATGCAGCAGAGAATGTGAAGTTTTGGGGACTTGTGCTGCATATGGGACTTGTTAAGAAGCCAAACATTAGACAATATTGTAGTTCGGACATTTTCTTCCAGACTCCAATTTACAGTAATACCATGACCTGGAAGCGATTTGAGTCAATTTGGAAATTCCTACAGTACAATGACAATGCACAGTGCCCACCCCATAACAACCCGACATTTGACCATCTGTTCAAGGTTAGGCCTGTCCTCGACCACTTTAACACCAGGTTTGCTGAGGTGTACACCTGTGATAAAAATGTCTGTGTAGATGAGCCCTTATTAGATTCTGTCAGTACCTGTCTAGCAAATGGGCAAGGTATGGCATTAAGATTTACAAACTGTTAGAGTAGCTCTGGGTACACCCACAAGTTCCGCATTTATGAAGGAAAAGATTCCCGGATAGAACCCCCAGAATATACCCCCCCATCCTAGGAGTTAGTGGGAAGATAGGTATGGACCTACTGCTGGATAAGGTTTACCACCTCTATGTGAATAACTATTGTACCAGCATACCCCTATTCATGTCCCTAACTGCCAGAGGTACTGTGGCTTTCAGCACAGAGCAAAAAAATCTGAGAGGCCTCCCTAGATCCCTGGTAGGGCCACCCCTTTAGAATGGGTAAAAGCAGGGATCTTCTTCATGAGAACATGCTGGCAGTTAAGTACAAGGAGAAGAGGGATGTCCTTTTACTGACCACAATTCATAGCAACACCAGCTCCCCTGCCGCTGTACAAGGTACCACTAACACTGTCCCCAAACCAGTTTGCATCCTTGATTACAGCAGGCACATGGGAGGGGTTGATCTTTTAGATCAAGTTCTGAAGCCGTACAGTGCCACATGAAAAACGAAAGTGAGGTACAAAAAGCTGGCTGTGCACCTTGTACAGACGGCAATGTACAATGTGTATATGCTATTTCAATCTGCAGGCCACACAGGAACTTTCCCTCAGTTCCAAGAGATGGTTATCAAGGCCCTAATTTTTCAAAGCCAAGCCTGGGAGGGTCCCAGTCATGGTGCCCATGTTGTACCAGGGCAAAATTTTCCAGGTCAAGTCCCCAGACAGCAAGGAAGGGAAGGACCCAAAAAAGATGCATGGTGTGTTCCAAACCTGCCCTGAAAAACCTGGCCTGTGCATGCAGGATTGTTTCAAAATATACCACTCCTCCATAATATTAATTTAATTTCATCTTTTATATACTCTGTAGTTTTAGCACCTTATAGCTCTGATTTATTTTGAATAGCTTACATATCCACTTTTCACCAACCACTACATATTAATTTCTGTGAAACACCTGTTAGGTCAAAGGTACCCTTTAATTTTACTGACAGCACACCACTAGTTCTGTTTATGTATTTATGTTTAAAACACGCATATTAGGCCTCTAGCAATAAAGGCTATATTTTTCCACGGGAGAATTTATTCTTTGATTACTGTTTTGCTCAGACAGATGAGAGGGACAAGATAGCCAGTTTATACTGCAAACTTCGAATGGCATTAGCAACCATAATTGTTTTTAAAAGCCCAGATAAGTGGGAGCAAGAGTTGCGTTGTCTTCCGCTGCACTGGACTAGTATTTACAGAAATGTAAGAAAGGCCCCAATCTCTAACGCGCATAGATTAATTCAATTTAAGATCTTGCACCGATTGTACTATACGCCAAAATTCTAAGCGAAATTCCCTCAAAATAAAGGCCGAGAATGCTGCTGTCCGAAATGGGATTTCGCCCATTCAATTTGAGACTGTAGCAAATTAAAATGGTTTTGGGAACTGGTCATTCTATTCCTTCAAAGGGAGACTTCTTCTTCTTATAACCCTGGGGGGCTAACGGTGATGCTGGGATATTATGCCCCAGACACGGTTAGTCCGATTCAGGTCAGACAGATTTGGATGAGGGGTCTGATGGTGGCAAAAGTTATCTTAATTAAATATTGGGGATCTGTCTCCCTACCCTCAAAAAATGAATGGATACAGTATTTTCAAAAAACTCAAATGTATGAGGATATGGAAAGAAAACGGAGAGCGGCACGTGTGACTCTTTAGATATAATTTATAGTGTACTTATAATTGTGTTTGATAGAGCTGTAGTGACGACAGCCAATTGGGGAGGAGGGGGGGGGGGTATAGTCTTATTTTGTGGATATTAACCTGGAATCTAATGTGACATGCATAAAATATATAGAATATTGTTCTTTCTTATAGGGTAGATGATTGTTGTCTACAATGGCTGTCCTGTATGTAGCTGTTCTTTTTTTTTTTATGCATGTCTTTTATACTTTGTATTATAAAAAAAAAAATTAGCACCACATAAAGTGACACATGTCAGATTTGCAAAAAAAGTGAAGGCGAAAAATGACAGGGTCCTGAAGGGGTCAAAGTAGAAAGTAACAAAGTATAGTCAGTGCACATTGAGGCCTCATGCACACGTCCGTATGCCCTCCGAGACATACGGTCCGTGAGCGAGCCATATGTCCCGGAGCTGCATACATCTTGCGCACGGGAGGGCACAGCATCATAGGTTATTATGATGCTGTGCGCATCGGGCCTCCAGTGGGACTATTGTCCCACACTCATATGATATTATGCCCACGTCTTTTATGAAGCTAAATTTAACAGAGTAAGTACAGTATAAGGTAGAGACAGTACTATAAAGTTTAACGCTCAAACTTAGCCCAAAGAAAGTCCATAGTTGGACATAAAAAAAAAAAACTGTTATGGATAAATTTATACCTTTAAGCTTTTGGCAAATGGTGAACTAGATGAGCCAAGCTAACAAGAATGTCAACTTGAAAAAAAAAAAAGATTTAATAAGCTTATATAAGATTTGTGATTCCCAGCAGCATTTTATGAGGTCTACTGTGGAGGACAACATAATAAACTTTAATATTATACCCACACATTTAGATTAACTCCTTCCAGATACAGCCATTTCTCACCTTTCTGACACAGCCACATTTTGAAAATCCGATGTGTCACTTTATGTGCTAATGACTTTTTAATGCTTTTACTTATCCAAGCAATTATGAGACTGTTTTCTTATGACACATCATACTTCATACTAGTGGTGATAGCGAGTTGATATGTTTTAACTTAAATTTATTTTAAAAAAATCTAAAATTTACAATTTTAAAACTGCAAAAGATGCCTTAAGAATAGAGTTGAACTGTAAAGTTCGAGTTCGTACCGAACTTTACGGTGTTCGGCACCCGAACCCGAACATTTCAGTAAAAGTTCGGGTTCGGTGTTTGGGTACTATTAATATACCATCGGATCAGAGTTTTCTCCAATCTGATGGTATATTTTAACTTGAAGCGTCCCCATCACGATGGGAATGCCTCTATGTTAGAATATATAATCGGATTTGAGTTAGATCGTGAAAACTCAGATCCGACAGCATATTCTAACACAGAGACGTTCCAATAGTGATGGGGACGCTTCAAGTTAGAATATACTGAGAACTGTGGACATAACGGCCCCCTGCTGCCTGTCAGCACCTGATCTCTTACAGGGGGCTGTGATCCACACAATTAACCCCTCAGGTGCGGCACCTGAAGGGTTAATTGTGTGGATCACAGCCCCCTGTAAGAGATCAGGTGCTGCCAGGCAGCAGGGCGCCAGACCCCCCTCCCTCCTCAGTATTAAAATCATTGGTTGCCAGTGCGGCCCCCCTCCCTCCCCAGTATTAAAATCATTGGTGGCTAGTGCGACCACACCTATTAAAATCATTGGTGGCTAGTGCGGCCCCCTCACCCTCTATTAAAATCATTGGTGGCCAGTGCGGCCCCCCCACACCACCTATTGAAATCATTGGTGGTTAGTGCGGCCCCCCCCCCCATTAAAATCATTGGTGTCCAGTGCGGCCTCCCCTCTCCCCCCACCCCTAATTAAAATCATTGGTGGCTAGTGCGGCCCCCCCACCCCCACCTACCCCCTATTAAAATCATTGGTGTCCAGTGCGGCCTCTCCCCCCCTAATTAAAATCATTGGTTTACAACCCCCCTCCCCCCCCATCATTGGTGGCAGCGGAGCGGCAGTTCCGATCGGAGTCCCAGTTTAATCGCTGGGGCTCCGATTGGTTACCATGGCAGCCAGGATGCTACTGCAGTCCTGGCTGCCATGGTCACTTAGCACTTTTAGCAGCATTATACTTACATGCGCTGTCTATGGCCAGCCGGCGCTCCTCCTACTAGTAAGTGAAAGGTCTGTGCGGCGCATTGCTTATAGCACAGACCTGTCACTTACCAGTAGAAGGAGCGCCTGGCCGGCCACAGACAGCGCACGTAAGTATAATGCTGCTAAAAGTGCTAAGTAACCATGGCAGCCAGGACTGCAGTAGCGTCCTGGCTGCCATGGTAACTGATCGGAGCCCCAGCGATTAAACTGGGACTCCGACTCCGGCACTAACTACCAATGATTTAAATGGGGAGGGGGGGCCGCACTGGCCACCAATGATTTCAATACTTGGGAGGGAGGGAGGGAGGGGGGCCGCACTGGCCACCAATGATTTTAATACTGGGGAGGGGGGGAGGTCTGGCCCCTGCTGCCTAGCAGCACCGGATCTCTTACAGGGGGCTGAGATCCGCACAATTAACCCCTCAGGTGCGGCCAGGCAGCAGGGGGCAGTTATGTACACAGTTCTTAGTATATTCTAACTTGAAGCCTCCCCATCACCATGCGAACGTCTCTGTGTTAGAATATACTGTTGAATCTGAGTTTTCATGATCGTGAAAACTCGGATCTGAAAAAGCAAATAATATTATTTTCCGTTATAACCATGTTATAACGGAAAATAATAAAGTGAAGTTCGGGTCCCTATTGACTTCAATAGGGTTCGGGTTCGGGTACAAGTTTCGAACAAGTTCGGGTCCTGAACCCAAATTTTTTTTTAAAGTTCAGCCGAACTCCCCGAACCCGAACATCTAGGTGTTCGCTCAACTGTACTTAAGAATAGTTATTAATTAATATTCACTATGGGGGTCATCAAACAGAAATATGCTCAAAGAGGCGTATTTCTGGCACAGATTGCGGTGCAAAGATCCTTTGTGCTGCAATCTGCAACTTCTCCCTGCTCACCCCAGGTATAAAAAAGTGGGTGTGGCATGGGCGGAGAAGGGGATGGGCCAGCAGGCCTGTCTCATTTAACATTTTCTATGCCTGTTTTGCCATCTGGGAAGTGACTCCATTTTGGAAACTACACTCCTCAAGATATTTATTACGGGGTGAAGGTGAGAATTTAGACTCCACAGGTATTTTGGAAAAATTTATGCAAATCATACTGTGCAAAGTGAAAATTGCTAGTTTTCAAAAGATATATTTCAGTGCCCAATATGTGGTGCCCAGCTGGTTACATCTGAGACTCAAACTAAACTACTGGATATGGAAATGCTATAAATCTGGATTTAAGCTGCTCGATGGGTATACAGCAGGGCTCAGAAGGAAAGGAATGTAATTTTGCTTTCGGAGCACGTATTTCGCTGGAACAGTTTTCGGGTGCTACATTACTTTTGCGGAGCCCCTGAGGTACTCATACAGTGGAAACTACATACATCAAGTTTTTTTTGTTTATCAAGGAGTGGAGTTAGCATTTTGAGACAATGGGTGTTTTGCAAAAATTTGTGATCAGGGGACTGTGTAAAATGAAAATTGCAAGTTTTCCACGAATATGGCATTTCAAGTTCTACCAGTTACTGAGATGCCATAAATGTGTATGTAAACTGCTGTTTGGGTAGGCTGCAGGATTCAGAAGGGAAAGACTACTTTTTGGCTTTTGCAGAACAGATTTCGATGGATTGGTTTACGGCTGCCATTTTGCATATAAACAACCTCTGGGGGTATTAGTATAACCATTTTATGAGAACCATAATGTTTTCTATTTTTTTCTTGACAGAGCTGTCTGACGGCTTATTTTTAAGCGGGATGAGCTGTCATTTGTACTTGTGTGGTATACATATAGCTTTTTTTTTACTTTTAATTTTGCTTTTTGGAAGCAGGATGAAGAAAGGCAGCAACTCTGCAATTGTTCTTTGGGTTTAGTTATTGTTACGTACACCGTGCAGAAAAAATTATGTTATCCTTATTCAGCTGGTCAGAGAAACCAATTTTTTTTTACGTTTTACAGAAAGCATTTTCTGAAAGCCATTTTTTTTCTGCTGATGGTCCTGTGTGATAGCTCTTTTTTTTTGTAGGATGAGGTGATGTTTCCATTGGTACCATGTTGGGGTAGATACAACTTTTTTGTCACTCTGTTATGCTTTTTGTGAAGCAAGGTGACTAGAATATGTTTTTTTTTTATGGTCTTCACCAGAGAGAGTAGATCATGTGCTATTTTATAGAGCAGGTAATTTTTGGTGCAGCAATACCTAATATGTCTTTTTCTTTTTTTAACTACTTCACATCTGGGCCATTTGCCCCCTTCCTGACCAGGCCTAATTTTGCAAACCTGACATACAGTCCTGATCAAAAGTTTAAGACCACTTGAAAAATGAAAAAAAATAAATGCATATTTTACATTGTTGGATCTTAACAAGGTTCCAAGTAGAGCTTCAACATGCAACAAGAAGAAATGAGAGTGAGACAAAACATTTTTTGAGCATTCAATTAATTGAAAATAACGAATAAACTGAAACAGGCTGTTTTTCAGCAGATCCAAATTTTAGGACCATATGCTTTTAAAAGGCCAAATCTGTGCAAAGATATGGATTCATTGTAATTTTCTGTCAGGTAGTCACACGTTGTAATGGGAAAGGCAAAAAAACTCTCCCTTTTTGAACATGGTTGGGTTGTTGAACTGCATAAGCAGGGTCTCTCACAGCGCGCCATCGCTGCTGAGGTGGGACGCAGTAAGACAGTCATTTGGAATTTCTTAAATGATCCTGAGGGTTATGGAACAAAAAAGTCAAGTGGAAGACCCAAAAAAACTTCATCAGCACTGAGCCGGAGGATCTAATTGGCTGTCCGTCAAGACACTGGACGATCCTCGACCCAAATTAAGGCCCTTACTGGTGCTGACTGCAGCCCCATAACCATCAGACGGCATCTGAGACTGAAGGGCTTCAAAAACAAAAAACTTCTTCAAAGACCTCGTCTCATTGAACGCCACAGAACTGCTCGTTTGGACTTTGCAAGAGAGCACCAAACATGGGACATTCAAAGGTGGAAGAAAGTTTTATTCTCTGATGAGAAAAAATTAACCTTGATGGTCCTGATGGTTTCCAACGTTACTGGCATGACAAGCAGATCCCAACTGAGATGTTTTCTACGTGCCACAGTGGAGGGGGGCGCCATAATGGTCTCGGGGGCTTTTTCCTTCAGTGGAACAATGGAGCTTCAGGAAGTGCAGGGGCGTAAAAAAAAAAGGGAAAGACCACTTCTTGGCTTTTGCAGAACAGATTTCGATGGATTGGTTTACGGCTGCTGCTATGTCCAGATGTTGCAGAGAGCATTCCCCATGACTGAGGGCCCTTGTCTGTGTGGTAACGACTGGGTTTTTCAACAGGACAATGCTACAGTACACAATGCCCGCAGGACAAGGGAATTCTTCCAGGAGAATAACATCACTCATTTGGCCCATCCTGCGTGTTCCCCTGATCTAAATCCAATTGAGAACCTTTGGGGATGGATGGAAAGGGAAGTTTACAAAAATGGACAACAGGTCCAGACAGTAGATGGCCTTCGTGCGGCCGTCTTCACCACTTGGAGAAATGTTCCCACTCACCTCATGGAAACGCTTGCATCAAGCATGCCGAAACGAATTTTGGAAGTGATAAACAATAACGGCAGAGCTACTCATTACTGAGTTCATGTTTGGAAGTTGGATTTCTGTTTTGGGGGGGTTTATTTATTTTTTTGCAGGTGTGGTCCTAAACTTTTGATCAGCTGAAAAACAGCCTGTTTCTGTTTATTCGTTGCTTTCATTAAATTGAATGCTCAAAAAAAGTTTTGTCTCACTCCCATTTCTTCTTGTTGCATGTTGAAGCTCTACTTGGAACCTTGTTAAGATCCAGCCATGCTAAATATGATTTTTTGCAATTTTTCAAGTGGTCTTAAACTTTTTTTTTTTTTTAAACTTTATTGAAAACTTAAAATCAGTTACATATGTATCTTATTCATTGAAATCGGAGGGATGAGCTCCCATTATACATAAGTTGTTTGGTTAACAAATAGAAAATATAAAACAAACAAGGTAACATCGAGGATGTATGTTAACATAGCTGTATATTGTAGAATTCTTATCCGGATTATAAGTATATCTATAAGGTAAGATGGTTTAGTAACATAGTAACATAGTAACATAGTACATAAGGCCGAAAAAAGACATTTGTCCATCCAGTTCGGCCTGTTATCCTGCAAGTTGATCCAGAGGAAGGCAAAAAAAACCTGTGAGGTAAAAGCCAACTTTCCTCACTTTAGGGGAATAAAAAATTCCTTCCCGACTCCAATCAGGCAATCAGAATAACTCCCTGGATCAACGACCCCTCTCTAGTAGCTATAGCCTGTAATATTATTACGCTTTAGAAACACATCCAGGCCCCTCTTGAATTCCTTTATTGTACTCACCATCACCACCTCCTCAGGCAGAGAGTTCCATAGTCTCACTGCTCTTACCGTAAAGAATCCTTTTCTATGTTTGTGTACAAACCTTCTTTCCTCCAAACGCAGAGGATGTCCCCTCGTCACAGTCACAGTCCTGGGGATAAATAGATGATGGGATAGATCTCTGTACTGACCCCTGATATATTTATACATAGTAATTAGATCTCCCCTCAGTCGTCTTTTTTCTAACGTGAATAACCCTAATTTTGATAATCTTTCAGGGTACTGTAGTTGCCCCATTCCAGTTATTACTTTAGTTGCCCTCCTCTGGACCTTCTCCAGCTCTGCTATGTCTGCCTTGTTCACTGGAGCCCAGAACTGTACACAGTACTCCATGTGTGGTCTGACTAATGATTTGTAAAGTAGTAGGAATATGTTCTCATCACGGGCATCTATGCCCCTTTTGATGCAACCCATTATCTTATTGGCCTTGGCAGCAGCTGCCTGACACTGTTTTTTGCAGCTTAGTTTGCTGTTTATTAAAATTCCTAGATCCTTTTCCATGTCAGTGTTACCGAGTGTTTTACCATTTAGTATGTACGGGTGACTTGCATTATTTCTTCCCATGTGCATAACCTTACATTTGTCAGTGTTAAACCTCATCTGCCACTTATCTGCCCAAGCCTCCAATCTATCCAGATCCCTCTGTAGTAGTATACTGTCCTCTTCAGTGTTAATTACTTTACACAGTTTAGTGTCATCTGCGAAAATTTATATTTTACTATGCAAGCCTTCTACAAGATCATTAATAAATATATTGAAGAGAATAGGGCCCAATACTGACCCCTGAGGTACTCCACTAGTGACAGTGACCCAATCTGAGTATGTACCGTTAATAACCACCCTCTGTTTTCTATCATTGAGCCAGTTACTTACCCACTTACAGATGTTTTCTCCCAGTCCAAGCATTCTCATTTTATATACTAACCTTTTATGTGGTACAGTGTCAAATGCTTTGGAGAAGTCCAGATATACGACATCCATTGATTCGCCGCTGTCAAGTCTAGAACTTACCTCCTCATAGAAACTGATTAAATTAGTTTGACATGACCGATCCCTCACAAAGCCATGCTGATATGGCGTTATTTGCTTATTTCCGTTAAGATGCTCTAAGATAGCATCTCTCAGAAAACCTTCAAACAGTTTACCCACAACAGATGTTAAACTTACCGGCCTATAGTTTCCAGGCTCTGTTTTTGGACCCTTTTTGAACATCGGCACCACATTTGCCATGCGCCAATCCTGTGGGACATTCCCTGTCAGTATAGAGTCCGCAAATATCAGAAATAAGGGTCTGGCTATGACATTACTTAATTCCCTTAGGATACGGGGGTGTATGCCTGGCGATTTGTCTATTTTAATTTTTTTAAGTCGCTGTTGTACTTCTTCCTGGGTCAGACAGGACACTTTTAATGGCAAATTTATTTCAACATTCAGCATTTTATCTGACAGTTTATATTCCTCAGTGAATACATTGGAGAAAAAAATATTTAACAGCTTTGCTTTCTCCTCGTCGCTCTCTGCGACTCCCCCCTCATTACTCTTTAAAGGGCCGACACCTTCAGATTTATACTTTTTAACATTTATATAATTGAAGAACATTTTAGGGTTAGTTTTACTCTCTTTGGCAATTAATCTCTCGGTCTCTAGTTTGGCCGCTTT